>NW_012144633.1:2369921-2372879 GCF_000956105.1 Propithecus coquereli | reverse complement strand
ATTAATTTTTATTTATTTAATTTTATTTTTTGAGACAGGGTCTCACTGTGTCACCCAGGCTGGAGTGCAGTGGCACAATTATAGCTCACTGCAACTTTGAACTCCTAGGCTCAAGCGATCCTCCTGCCTTAGCCACCCAAGTAGCTGGGACTACAGGCACACACTATACCTGGCTAATTTTTAAATTTTTTATAGACATGAGGTCTCACTATGTTGCCTAGGCTGGTTTGAACTCCTGGCCTCAAGTGATCCTCCTACCTCAGCCTCCCAAAGTGCCAGGATTACAGGCATGAACCACTGCACTTGGTTTGTTTATTTGTTTAATTTATTTAACAGGGTCTCACTATGTTGCCCAGGCTGGATTGAAACTCCTGGGCTCAAGCAGTCCTCCTGCCTCAGCCTCCCAAGTAGCTGGGGCTACAGGCACATGTGCCACTGTGCTTGGGCCAGCTCTGTACATTATAGTAAGGAACTTAGATTTTTGTCCTTAAGGTAATTGGGCACTTGTTGAGGTCACCACTATTTACCTTCTGGGTTACTACAGCAACTTCCTAAATGTTCTATTTCCAGTCCTGCACCTTTCATTCAATCTCAATCAAAACAGTTCAGTTTTGAAGTAGAGAATTCAGCAATGTCAAATTGGCAAATAATTTAGCCTCTTAGGTACATAATACTATGGTGGCATGAAAAGCCTTAAGGAGCTTTTAACTATTCAGTTAAAAACTATTCAGGCAAAGAACACGTGTATACCCGATGTTTCTTTCTGGGACCCAAATTTGATCACGTCATTGCAGAGCCATTTAAAAAGCTTTCTGATACCTACAGGAGATAAGATCAACGTTCCGTCACTTGGCCATTGAACCTTTTATGATGTAACCTCTGATTTCTCCCAGGTTCATCCCCCCATAACTCCACATGCTTCACGCATGCCAGACTAGTAATGGTAACGATGGCTAAGGCTTGCTGAGCTCTTACTATACAGCTGAGCTGAGTACCTTACATTCTTGTTTAAGAACCCCATGAGGTGGGAATTACTATATTTTATTGATGAAGAAACTGGCATTTGGGGTGTTGTATAACATGGTTTCAGGCATTGCTGAAATCAAACCTAAATCCCCACTGCTTCCAGAAGGACATGAAGCCATGTGAGGTCTCCAGAATTTTGCCCATACTCTTCCTTCTGTGGGAAACATCTGCAAAGTCTTCCTCTTCTGGTGAACTCCTGTTCATTCTTCGAACCTCACTAAGGCATCAACCGTCACTTCTTTGATGGCTTTTTGTGACAGCAGAATTAAGTCTGTGTGTTGTTGCTTTGTTTTATATACATACCCATATTGCACAACTCCCAATGTGGTGCTGTATTTGCTTTCAGATCCTCCCTCCTAGATTCCCTGAGACTCTGTCTCATCTCTGTATCATAGTAAATACTGGTTAAACTAAAAAACAAAACAAAACCCAAGAAAAACACATGCAGATTTGACAAATAAATCGAGATAGTTCATACCTCAAACAACTTTGGAGAATAGATCATCTGTAGAGACTAAGAGCCAAAGTGATGCATAAGATTTGAGGCTTGAGAATAGTAGAGCTGTCCTAGTGTAGGTACCATGGGGAATTTCATACAGAGTCCATATTCTTTGTCAGCATCATCAGTACAGCTTACATTTGTATAATGTTTTTAAGTTCTTTCTTATCTTCAAATGCTAGCTGATCCTCACACCCTAAATGAATTTATAATTTGTCTATGAGATTTCTACTTGACTTTCTGGTGTTCCTCACCTTTCTGCCAAACTATTTTCCTCCCAAGGTGCCATCATTATCTTATACACTTGCATAGGAAAAATCATCACAATTGGAAACATTTCATCTAGTACCCAGCACATTTTCAAGGACCTGGCAGGTATCTTTAGTACTGTAACACACAGAGAAACAGCAACACTTGCCTTCACATAGCAGATGATCGGTAACTGCGGATTTGAACTTGTGCTTTGTATGCTTCAGCACAGCATGCACAGTCTGTTACAATTTAATCCTAGACAGAATTTCCAGTTTCTTCCCAGCCATTGCCTCTTCCCCTTAGCCTTTGTTTCATTGACTCTTCCCCAAGTGTACACTGTATCTTTATTCCTTTGTTCAATCTCCTCCATCGGAGCCTGGAAAATAACCCAGTATTCAAAATATTTTCTCCTGAGCTTTCCCACACACTCCAAGTCAAATGAATCACTTCTTTATCTTTCTCCCTACAACTTCCTATAGTACTGCAGTCCATAACCGGTACTGGTCTGTGGCCTGTTCGGAACCGGGCTGCACAGCAGGAGGTGAGCGGCAGGCAAGCCAGCAAAGCTTTGTCTGTATTTATAGCTGTTGTCCATCACTCACATCGCTCCCTGAGCTCCACCTCCTGTCAGATGAAGGGACGCATTAGATTCTTACAGGAGAGCAAATCCTGCTGTAAACTGCATATGCCAGGGATCTGTGTGTGTGGTGATGCTGGTATAAACAAACTTATGTCATTAAGTGATTTCATGGTTATGTGAACATCAGAGTGGACTTACATAAACCTACATGGTATAGCCTATTGCACATCTAGGCTGTATAGCATAGCCTATGGCTCCTGGGCTATAAACATGTATAGCATATTACTGTGCTGAATATTGCAGGCAACTGTAACACAATGGTAGCTATTTGTGTATCTAAACTTATTTAAACATAGAAAAGGTACAGTAAAAATTTTAAAAAGATTAAAAAAAGAGGATACCTATGTAAGGCACTTGCTATGAGTGGAGTTTGTAGGACTGGAAGTTGCCGTGGGTTAGTCAGTGAGCGAGTGCTGAGTAACGTGGAGGCGTAGGACATCATTGTACAATACTGCAGACTTTATAAACACTGTGCGCTTAGGCTACATTAAATTTACAAAACATTGTTTCTTTTGTCAATAATACATTAACCTTAGCTTAC
>NW_012144633.1:2367488-2369220 GCF_000956105.1 Propithecus coquereli | reverse complement strand
TTATTATCAAATATTATGTACTGTACATAATTGTATGTGCTACACTTTTATACAGTTGGCAGCACAGTAAGTTTGTTTATACCAGCATCACCACACACACATAAGTAATGCATTGTACTATGACATTATAACAGCTAGGGCATCATTGTGTGATAGGAATTTTTCAGCTCCATTATCATTTTATGGGACATCTGTCATATATGTGGTCCATGGTTGACCAAAACGTCATTTTGTGGTGCATGACTGTAGCTGAGTCTCCTCCCTGTCCAAACCACTAGCGCACATACACCAAAGGAAGTTAAATTTCTACACAACAGAGATTGTTTCTTTCCAATTTCATATTCCCAGTACTTAGTAGAGTGCATGGTGTACACATAATGGTTATCCAAGAACTGTTTCTTGAATGGAACAACAATAACCACCACCAAAAAACAAACAAACAAAAAGGCCAAAACCAAAAACCAAAAAAACTCCTTCTGGGTCCTCATGCCAGGAGTTATATCCTTATGGTCTGTAGATCCATGGACAGGCTTCAGGAGGTCCGTGAACCTGGTGAAAATGTAAGCAAAAAGTTGTTTGTGTATATATGAGGTCTAGGCCAGAAAATACATGGCTTTCTGGAGAAAAGATCAAAGGGTTCAATGACCTAAAAGGGTAAAAACCTACTGCACTAGACCATGGGCTGAAAAATTGATACTATTATCATGACTGTAACTGTTGTTCTTACTTTTTCTTTGCTTCAGGAGAATTGAAGAACTGAGTCAGAGCCTGGCTGCCCAGGAAAGGCTCGTGGAACAGCTGTCTCGAGAGAAACAACTGCTGTATCTGTCGGAGGAGCCAAATAGCATGGAAGTGCAGGTAAGGGCTGGGCTGTAAATCCAGAGGCACTTGCTTCATGCTTTCATGAGCCCTACATTTTTTTTTTCCTGAGATGGTCTCACTCTGTTGCCCTGGCTAGAGTGCAGTGGCATCATCATAGCTCACTACAACCTGAGCCCTACTTTTTAATATTTAAGTGTATTGGTCATCTATTGCTGTGTAAGAGATTACTACAAACAGCAGTCTAAAACAATATATATTTGTAACCTCAGAGTTTCTGTGGGCTGTCATGGCTTAGCTGAGTTCTCTGGTTAGGGTCTCATATGACTGAAATCAAGATGTGAACAGGGCCATTTTCTTATTTGGAGGTGTACCCAGGGAAGGATCTGCTTCTAAGCACCCTCAGGTTGTTGGAAGAATTTATTGCTGTGTGGATATGAGAAGTTATGGCAGCTTACTCCTCATATCCAGCAGCTGAAGGAAAGAGTTTGTTGCTTCTCTCACTCTACACCCTCTTTTCAGGGCTCACCTGATTAGGGCAGGCCCACCGGTATAATGTCCCTTTTGATTAACTTAAAACCAGCTGATTAGGAGCCTGAATTACATCTGCAAAATCTCTTCTCTTTTGCCATATTACATAGCATAACTGTGCGATGACATTCCGTCATCTTGGCCATACTCTTTTGGTTAGAAGCAAGTTACAGGTTCTGCCCATTCTCAAGGGGCAAGGATTACACAAAGGTGTGGATACCAGGGATGGGAATTGTGGGGGTCATCTTAGATTTTTGCCAACTACCCCAAGTGATTTATAACTATATATAACATATATGTGGTTTTGATATTTAGGAGAGAACACTCACTGTGGTGAAAATAATTGCATTGATTTTCATCTATTTATTGTTCTTGGAAGTTA
>NW_012144633.1:2344604-2367048 GCF_000956105.1 Propithecus coquereli | reverse complement strand
GCAACAAAAACAATTACCAGGTATTCTTACATTCCTACAGTAGCCTTAGACTAATGATAAAACATGTAGTTTAGTGGTTCACATATACAAAGGCTAGGGTCAGGATAAAGAGCAATGATAAAAATTAGTTTAAACCAGCGCTTCCCAGCCTTTTCCATGTTATGGCACATAGAGCAAATGGTGATGTTTGTACGGTATAGAGAAGTAAATGGATGAAGCTTCTCACTTGGAGGTGGCCAGTTTGGGTACTTATGCCACAAGAGGGCAGAAGAGATCACTGTCTTCGCCACATTTATAAACCTTTTAGACAGTGGCTCCATTTTGATTGGAAAGCTCTGGTTAACAAACTCAAGAAATGATATGTGTGCATTTAATTTTAAAGATATGAATACAAATCAAAGTTCATAGGCATTCTTTAAGATACATGTTGAAATATATGGAAATTTTCTTAAGGGACTCTTGAAAAGATTTTGTAACACATCTTAATGGGAAAAAGTTTGATTGTGAACAAGAAGAACTGGATTTCTATCCTGATTATTTATTAGCTGTACAACTACGGATATGTCACTGCTCAGCTTCCACACATGTAAAATGGGAAGATTAGCCCAAATAATCTTTAAAGTCTTCTGTAATACTAACATTCTATTACAATGACTCCAGCATCATTGGAAAAAAAGTACATAGTCCCCAAAGTGAATATTTTGAAAGAAATAATATGCATGTGTAAATTCTGAAATAAAATCACTTTTATTGCTCTAGTTTTATATTTACAGACACAAACACTAGAATATTTATGTATATATACTTGCATCATCATCTTTGGTAAGCACTGAAATGGATACATGTAGTTCAATACTTGCAATGCTAATGAGAAGAACTGGTTTGGTATCAGTTTTCAGAACAGACTTAAAGAACAGAAAAGATTACAATTTCAAAGAGACTAAATTATTTATTCTAGTCTAAAAGAATGCTTAGAACAAGGATAAGTACAACATCCAGAAGATAATAATATTGCCCATTGATCAGAAGAAAGAAATGTATCCAGTCACATCACCTAACCCCAGTGAGACTGGCCTCTATCAAAAAGTCCCGAAGCAACAAATGCTGGCGAGGATGTGGAGAGACAGGAACACTCTTACACTGCTGGTGGGACTGCAAATCAGTGCAACCTCTGTGGAAAAGAATTTGGAGATACCTCAAAGAGCTAAAAAAGAAATACCATTCGATCCAGCAATAGCACTATTAGACGTCTATCCAAAAGAGAAAAAGGTATTTTATAATAGAGACATCTGCACCTGAATGTTTTTGGCAGCACAATTCACTATTGCAAGGATGTGGAAACAACCCAAGTGCCCGTCAATTCATGAGTGGATTATTAAAATTTGGTATATGTATACAAAGGAATATTACTCAATTATAAGAAATGACAGTGATCTAGAACCTCTTATATTTTCCTGGATTGAACTTCAGCCCATTATCCAAAGTGAGGCCCCACAAGATCGGAAGAATGGGCTCCACTTGTACTCGCCATCAAATTGGTACTAACTGATTATGGTGCTCACATGGCAGTAATATTCTCCAGGGATTTGGGGGACGAGGGGGGGGTAAACCCACAACTACAGGACATGGTGAGCATTGCAGAGGGGAAGGGTATGCCTCTAACCCTGGCTTGGGTGAGGCAAAGACATAAAATGTAACCAAAATGTTTGTACCCTCATAATAACCTAAAATAAAAAAAAATAAAAAATAAAAAAAATGTATCAAGTCACATAAATTGTACTAAATTGATACGCTTCTTTAATGTTGCCTGGTATCTGTAAAAATTTATTGTTATTACCCAACACTTTGTACATTTAGCAACCTGATCTATTGTGCTGTTAATTCTGTAAGACAGTATTTCCCAACCTTTTTCATGAAAAATTCATTTTCATGATTATACACTTATGGAAATGATTATACACTTACGGTATTCTGAAATAAGTGACCGAGGCTGCCATGGTTGGACGTGATGGCCCGTGGCCACCTCTGGACCCACCCAGCACCCTGAGAGCTGAGGGGATCAGCATCTCTGCGCAATGGTGGGTCACTTTGAGGCGCGTTTGGCCGCAACACCCAAGTCAGAAAGCTCTGCCACAGGGGACCTCTGATAATAGGTGCTCTCAAGTATGGAGGACAGAAAGCTTCCCCCAGCACATTTCCTAGTTTCTCTCTTTGGGTTTGTGGCTTACATAAAAAATAATCAGGTCCTAAGGAAGAGCAGTATACATAGGATTATTTTATATTATCATTTCTAAAACAGCCCAAAGTGGCAGTCTTCTAGCAGGCATCCATATAATCCTGTGAAAACTTCCTTCTCCCAACATGTGTTCAGATTCCAAAGGAAAGGGTATGGTTTTGGTTACTGTGCTTCTATTTTATACTCTGTGGCCCAGAAAGAAATATTGGGAACAATATCTTGGGAACTTTTAGCCATACTCAAGTGGTTCAGATTGATTTGTGGACAGTCAAGTTCCAGTTCAGAGGAAGAATCTTGATTCTTCTTTAACTGATTCTAGTATGAAGTCCCCTGGATTTTAATTAGGGAAGCAGAATGGTATAAAAGAATGAGCTTAGGTTTTGGAATCTGAATCCCAGCATCACCACCTTTAGATGTATGGTGTTGGACAAGTTACATAACTCCTCCAAATAGTTTCCTCTTTGGTAAAATAGGGACAGAAATAACTAAGTTACTTGTAAGGATAAGAAATAATATATATAAAGTGCTTAGCATATGCCTCAAAACATGGTAACTACTATTATCATTACCTATATTAACAATCTGAAAGAGAGTAAGGCTATTCTTAAAATGAGTAGCAGATATGAAGATGTAGTCTAGGAGTTAGATATTGATGAGTCAGACTTCATCCGCATTGTAACCATCTTTGTCTTATAAAAGACAAAGATAAAATTAATAAGTATAATAGTTTATTAGTAATATTAATGATCACAATTCTCTCTCTGGGCCTTTTAGCCTTGCACATAGAAAACCTGTTTTATAGGCAAAGACTGAACTCTAAGTTGCCAGTTTCTGTTACTGCTCCCCAGGAGCAGGAGAAATACAATGAAGGTGTGAATGGCTCAGGACAAACTGGCCAAAATGATTATTATATCTTACTTTAATCTCCTAGTCAAGGAGAAATATTGAAGCACTTTCTGTAACATCTTAAGAACACTTAATTATACTCAAATGGCTCTAATTATTATAACCTAAAACCTGGAAGTGAACTCATAAGATTTCTTAAATACATATCCCAAGTATAATTTAAAATATTTATCAATGAATATTCCAGAACTTTTCTGTAGTAATAACAGTGCCAGATGGTGCTCTAAATGCTATATATATGAACTCAAATTAACTGAAGCCTCCAAACAACTCTGTGAGGTAGTTATAAAAGAGACATAAAAAGGAAGTAATTTATAATAAAATAATGTTCACTTTCCTATGTAAATACTTGGGCACAACTATATGAAAAGGCATAAAGGAATAGTTAGGTGCTTGTACCTGTATGGAAAATCACTGTGAATGTCACAACTTCAAATGCAGTGTGATACAGGCGTGTTAGGCTGACATTTCAAAAACAGCAAGTGACAATGCTATTAGTAATCAGCATGAGGCAATGCCAACTTGACAAACTCTTGGTAAATTTCCAAACAAAAACCAATATTCCCTTAATTTACATGGTAGTGTAATTCATGGAAAAATTTAGCGTATATTAACATTGTGTTCATATATACAGCAGAATTAAGTTCTGGGTTCAGATGATTATAAACAGTTTTATTACTTCTGTCATCACCCAGTGGAACACTCAAAAGTCATTTGGAATTTGGGACAATGCTTTGTACTACACATTTCAAGTTATGTAGCACCTCTTACCCCACTCATTACTGTCACAACAGAACAAAGAAACACCCCCATGAATGTCCAACATACACACTAAGAGATGGTACATTTGCTCAGTGAGAACCATTGGTCTAGGGGTTCCCTGCCTTCAAAGGGCTTATAGTCCAAAGAAAGATTGGCATGTAAATAAAGTACTAAAATACAGTGTGATAAATGAGGAGATAGAAATATATGCCTAGTGCCACAGGAACCCGCAGATGAGAGGGATCGACTCCAAAAAGGGACTCACCTGGAGGTTACCCTAGCGCTGGAGCCTTAAAGGCCGAATACATATAGCAAGCAGAAATAGAAGGTCATTCCAGACAAGGAACAATATATGCAGTGGTGCGAAACTTAGTTAAGGAATTGGGAGTAACTGGTGTTACTAAACATGTGATAAGTATTGGAGAATGATAAAATATGTAGCTGAAGTGTCCCATAAATGTTGAACTAAAGACTTCATGTTGTAGGTACCAGGAAATTTAGAAAAAAATTAAAGGGAATAAAAGTATGCGATTTGCATTTTAGAAAGGCAATCCTGGTGGTCGTGTAGACTGAGGATTGCTTGGAGAGCAGATAATTGATGTTACCTCTTGAGAGAGCGAATCATGGCTTGACACAGCTATTAACTGCTTCATATAGTCCATTCTGTGAATTAGATGGGGTAAGGAATATTATGAAACCAATTATAAAGCACTTTGTCTCTCCCCTCTGTATAGGTAACATACGGTGAGCCTTGCTCTTTGTGGTACCTGAAGCCTATGCTGTGGATGTTATCTTGTCTGCTAACTGTACGGTTCCACTGTATTGTACCCAAACCTTTGTCTGCCATGCCAGCTCTCAACACAGGGGCCCCCCATCAATGTGGAAGGCAAAAGAGTTCAATTTCTAAGCTCTGGGTCTGCTCTGCAGAAGCTAGAGAATCCCCTCATCACAGCAAAGTCTTCCCTGGAATCCCTTACTGATGCTGGAGGATGAAGAAGATTGAGTTCTGGGGACTCATTCACTTCCTCTGGTCCCCCAGCCCTCACAGCTGTGAATACCACAGTGGGACCTTAGAAGAAAGGAGAGTTCACAGATCTTATACTTCTAGGTTGAACTGTCCAAGTGAAAAATACTCATTTACCCTACCTCCCGCAGCTAAGTATTTCTCATGTGACGCCAGTATGAAATTCTGGACTAGGCTCACTCCAATCTCTGAGTACAGGAAATTTCACTTCAGAGCCTTCATTCTCTGAATAAGATGGACACTTTTGATAAAGATTATTTTACTTAATTGATTTTACTATCCTTCTAGCTGTTTTCCTTTTCCATTCTATAGCATCCATTTCAGTGGAAGTATGCTTGAACAATACTTATGAACTTCTATTATGTAATTGACTCCATAGAACAAGAAAAAAATGCCATACACTGACATGCCACTGACTTCACTCCAAATTTCCTTCTAATCCTTCTTGATATCCACTCAGATCAATAGTATGTTGTGACATGAGTGCCCAACAGCTTTTTGATGTCTACAGCACCTTGTCCACATCTTTTTCACTGGGAAGTCAGAAAATCTAATATAGTTTACATAGTTATTTTTCTCTTCCTCAATAAAGGTATCTACATAGTTGCAGGGAAAAGCTAGCAACTGTTTCAGTTATTGATATTATTTCTTTCTACAGAATGGTAGAAGCTTCATCTCAGTTTTAAAATTCAAACAGACATAGAGGGTGTGAAGGGAGAAGAAATGATGTAAAGGGAGGTTTGAAAGAATTATTGTTTTGTTTCTTTTTTTCTCTGCATTTTCTCCAGTATAAGATAAACAGAATGTATTAACATGTGGTTGGCTTAAAAACTGAAACAGGATAACAGAATTACGGAGAGGCACACGTTAAGAAGGACCTTCCCACTTACACAAGTCAGCAGACACTCAAGCCATTGCATTTATGCCTTGTTTGAAACCTAATGTAAATAGCACTGCATGCAGTGAGACATATTTCCTAAAATAGCAAACATTCCTAGTTACCATGGAGAGATCTGACTTGAAGGTTAAGGCAAGAATGTGTTCTAAACGCTCAAGGCAGAGATTGAAAACCTTGCGGAGATTAGTAGCTCAGGCAGCTCCAGACAACTTCATATAAGGAGATGTTTTTAAAGTAGCTTTTCAGTATCCCTTCTTAAGCTGATGAATGTTGAAGCCGGAGACTCATTTCCAAATCCTCATTCATCATTACTATCTCCCATACAACCTCTGTTAGTAACATGTCTTAGAAGCAGGGCTTATCAGCTAAAGCAATCATAGCTCTGATCCTTTTGAGCAGCAAAGGAGGTGGAAAAACAGGCAGCTTCATCAAAGATATTTATTGAGCATTTATAATGTGCAAGGTACTGTTAGGTGAAGGAAGAACACAAAGATGTATAAAGTTCAGTCTCTGCCTTCTAGAGATTACATCTAAGAAAGTCACTGATGGAAAAAAAATACAAGGCCATAGGAAAAGGAAAAATCATTATGGGCTGGGGTGGGCAGCAAAGACTTGGTCTGTAAGGAATGAGTAGGATTTTAATAAGGAGAGATGAAAAGGAAAGGCATTGATTTACTCATTCATTCAATGATTATTGACATAGATCTAGAAAGATACTGTTCCAAGCAGTATCTTGCACAGTATCAGAAGTACTGTCTTAGTCTGTTCAGGCTGCTATTACAAAATACCACAGACTGGGTGGCTTGTAACCACAGAAACTTATTTCTCATAGTTCTGGAGGCTAAGAAGTCCAAGATCAAGATGCTGGAAGTTTTGGTGCCTGGTGAGGGCCCACTTTCTGGTTCATAGACTTCCTGCTGTGTCCTCACATGGTAGAAGGGGCTAGCTAGCTCTCTGGGGTCTCTTTTTATAAGGGCATTATCCCTCTTAAAGCCCCGTCCTCCTAATACCATCATCTTGGGGGTTAGGATTTCAACATATGAATTTGGAGGCAATACAAACATTCAAACCATAGCAGATATCAAGATGAGAAATGTGTGGTTCCCTTAAGTAGCTCACCAGCTACTAGGGAGAAGACAACATGAAGAAATGATACACAAATTACTGTAGGTACAAAAAGTGTTTTGGAAGTTTCAAGAAGAGACATCTATGTTTTGAAGGGATTCAGAAAGATAGCTTAAAGGAGATACTAGAAGGTTGGATAGGATTTTGACAGTGTAGGTGTTAGGTGGTAGAAAAGACCAAGTATGTGAGGTAAGAGATAGTGAAGTTCAAGGTTAAGAAGCAGTAGCAGTAATGGAACATGTATAGGAGGATGGTGAGTTTAGGCTAGAAAAATAGTGAAGCCGGATTCAGAGAGCCTTAAGAGGCAGGTAAAGAAGTTTATGATTAATGGGTAAGGTCACTGGGTTTCTGTTTCTGTGCAGGAGTGATACCTGATCTCTGTTTTAGAAAGATTAATCTGGAAGGAGGATAGATATAATAAACAGCTCATTCATTGTCATCAGTTCCAGTATTTATTGAGTTCCTATCATGGCTAGGACTGGTGCTGGTAAGTGCTAGAGAAATAATAAGAATAAGAAAGGCAGGGGCCTTCCCCTCAGGGAGCTTACATTCTAATGAGGGAGACAGATAAATAACAAAGTAATCAAACAAAAAAGTAATTTCAAATTGTGATAAATACATTGAAGAAAGCAAAGAGCTGGTATTGGCAAACTTTGCTTGTATAGGGCCAGATAGTAAATAAGTTAGGCTTTGCAGGCTGTAAAGTTTCTGCCACTGTAGCCAAAAAACAGCCATACACAATACATAAAGGAATGGGCATGGCTATGTTCCAATAAACTTTATTTACAAAAACAGGTAGGGGCTGGATGTGGCCCACAGTCCACAGTTTGCTGCCTCCTAATAAAGAGTGTTAGGAGGAAAGGGGGCACTATAGACAAAGGGAAGATGACAAGAGTTCAGTCTTTCCTATGGCAATTTTGAGATGTCTATGACACATACATACGTAGTTATCAAATAGGTAACTGGCTATTTGAGAGTTGAACTCAGGAGAATTCTGGGATAAAGAGAGGAAAGGATGACATGACTTTGGAAGAGAATAAAAAGTGAGAGGTGAAAGGTCTAGGACTGAGCACCAATGAACACCCACAAAAAGGTTTATAGTGGGTATGATTCTTTGTTCACAAATCTCAAAATTATATAAGAAATATCACATTATTTCTTTAAACCAATTTAAAGTCCTTGTCTTAATCAGGCTGCGGGGAAATTCAATTTCATGCATTTGGTATTTCCACTCTCCCTACTGGCTCTCAGTTAAGTAAAGGTTAAAGGTCCCTAGGTTTTACCAGGTGCCAAAACACCAAGGAGACTACTCTGATCATTGGTCTACCACTGAAGCACCCCCATCTTAGTACACATGGTTTTGCCAACCCTAACAGCTTGCTGTATTGGAATCTTATGGAGCCAAAACTCTTTGACCTAAAGTCCAACCTTTCCAAGTTATCCTACTGCCTTCCCCTCCGAGATCCTGCTG
Organism: Propithecus coquereli; assembly: GCF_000956105.1. Lineage (NCBI taxonomy): Eukaryota > Metazoa > Chordata > Mammalia > Primates > Indriidae > Propithecus > Propithecus coquereli. The sequence goes on along the minus strand of NW_012144633.1, from coordinate 2,358,626 downwards.
CTTTTCCAGGGCACTAACATGGAAGGGAGGTGAATCCTTGTTATTAATACTTTTTGACCTCCAATCTCTTGCCAATGTGGGTGAAATCTCACCCTCTCCTCTTTTGTTGACTTCAAAGACATTTCTATCTCTCCTCTTCGCCATAGGACACCTGACTCAATCTTCTCAATGGGCTTAGAGTTTCATAAAAGTCTAGAAATGCATTTGACTTCAAACAGCCTGTGCTCTTTGCTCTGCAAAAATTACTGAGTCAAGGGAATGCTAAAGGCCTGACCAGGAAATTAGTGAAGAGGGAGGCAGGGATATACAGGTAACAAAACAAATCTATATCCAGAAGTTTACCCTGTTCCCATTTGGCTAGGGAAGAATTATGAGATGAAGCTGGAAGGGAAGTAAGTTAGGATCTTTTCGTACAGATATTGAAATGCTAGGCTAAGCATTTTAGGCTTCATCTTATAGGTAGTGGACAATGATAGATCTTTACTGTGAATGTTCTGGAAATAATATGAAGGATAATTGAAGGCATAAGCTTCTAAGGCTGTGTGATATAGTTCAGGTTTTAAGAACCTGAAAAGGAAAAAGTAGGGAAAATGTGAAGCAAGATAATACATGCTAGGTTTGTTCATAAAAATGGGAAAAACTCAGCATTTGGCTTGATAGGGAAGTATTCTGAGGAGTTAATGGTATACTCTGATGTTTGCAAATCCACCCAGTTACACCCATTCACATCAGGAAATGTTATGCTTGACCTCATCTACCCTGATACTTTCTATTTAGCCTTTGACAATATTAGCCATCCCTGTCATTCTTGAAACTCTTTCCCCCACTCATCTGTGCTTAGACTGTGGGACAGCTCCACTTAGTCTTCCACTTAGTTTTCTCAGTCACCTAAACTCGGCATGTCCCAAATCAAAATTTTCATTATCTTTTTGCAAATGAATGCTCCAACTCCCACATTCCTGTTAGTTTATGCCATTTTTCTACCAGTCTTCCAGATCCGAAACCATATCTCCATCTTTAACCCTTTTCTTTCATCCTCTCTGAGTATATGTCATCAAGTACTGCTCATTCCTTCAAGGCGATTCTCATATTTACCACTTTCTTTCCATTTCTACACCAGATTTTATTACCCCACACATGAATAACTATAATGTCTTTTTAGCAGGTCTTCCTGTAGTCATCCTAACACTGCAATCCATCCTGTTGCCTGGCTAATCTTCCTAAAATGCTCAAGTCCATAATTAAGTCCAAATTCTTTTTTCTTTGTCAAAACATTAACCAAATTCTAGTTGCCAAGGCCCTCCATAGAGTAGTGTCTGGCTTACAGTTGGCCCTTGATACAAGTTATTTGTAAATGAACAATTATAGAGGATTATGGAGGGATGAACTTGGTCATTCAAAAATCTCCAACATCTTCTTTACCTATAGGCTAGCAGTGTGTTTAACCCAACTTTCACAGCTTTGAGGATGCTATTTTCTTTGCTGGAGGCCCTTCCTTTGCCTCCTCCATCTCAATACCCCTCTCAGGTGCCATGCCTGCACCTTCAACTATACCAGCCCATACTAATCTCAACCTTTTCTGCACTCACACTGAATTTAAGTCAGTACCATTTAGTTTACCAGTCAACTGTTCTAACTGTAGCATGCACTTTTTCTCCCTTTCAGCTAAACTGAAAGCTCACTGAAGACAGAGAAAAGACATACTGAGTTTGCATTCTTGCTCACTGACTGATTTAACATATACTTTAAAATTTACCTAACAAGCTATGGGTATTTAATGAGTTAACTTGAAAGACTCTAATGTTTACTATCAGATGGATTTTGCTGATAACCATATTACTGCAATCTGTGGATGACCTGGAAATCTCTCTGTTTTAAAACAAGTGTTTTGAAATGCTGTGTTATTAATTAATGCAAAGCATGATTGTTTCTGATTTAAGATTTCCATCCAGCACAGGGAAATCATATACCTGCTTGTGTGTTACCACAAAGCCTAGATGGCTTTTACTTTGCTTTGACATTCTTGCATTTCCTCATCTGTCTTAGCTTATTTGCCAAAATCACATTATTTATTTATTTTTTTTGGCATAGTTTTTAGTAATTAGAATAGCTATTTCCAATGTCATAACTAGGACAATGAAACCTAATACAACTGGTTTGGGACATGGAGATTTTCCACTTCTCTAGTTCTCTTGGAAACTCCCTCCCAGCTGAGAATTATGTCTTAGAAACCCTACAATCCTGTTGCCACACAGGGGGTATAAAAGTGGCTATGGTTAAGAGACACTTCTGAGAATTCAAAATGTAGAGGTAGAAATAGTACAAAAGATCCCTACCACAGTAATACTTAGGAATCTTATTCCAAATGGAAATACAATTCTCTGAATTTTACATAGATTGCTGTAAGTAATTCTTCATTAATGGGTTTTTCCATTTATCTCTAGAACTTCTGATCTTCTTGACTAATACAGCTTAGGAGAGTTCTCCTTCAGTGGTTTTCAAAGCATGGTTCCCAGATAGCAGCATCAGCATGATCTGGGAACTTGTTAAAAATGCAAATTCTTGGGCCCCACCCCAGACATACTTACTGAATCAGAAACTCAAGGGGGTAGGTCCCAGCAATTTTCGTTTTAACAAGCCCTCCAGGTGATTCTGATGCATCCTGAGGTTTGAAAACTGCTATTTAAATTGAACATATTTTATTGTAGATTAGGCAATTAAGGGCCAGATTTAAGTGACTTGACCTAGGACATACAGCTAATAAGTGCTTATAAATACATTTATCAATCCCTTTTGAGGGCAAACTGCTGACATATAAAACTAATAGTTTGTTTAATCATAATAGTTTATCATAATATGAAACTTTTTCTCAAATTTTCCTTATTATGTGCCTTCAATAAGTTTTAGAAGTAATTATCTTATACTATTATAAATCATCACAAATCCTAAGTCTTACCTTAACATGACTTGCTTCAATCATAAATGTGTGGTGTGCACATGCATATAAAATAATATTTTCCCAAGGTCATATGGCTAGGAACTATAAAGTTTTTAATTTGCAATTGGGCCTTTTATAGAATTTCTTCTGGACTACATTTTATCTTCCCAATTTTCAAAACTATTCTTATGTTTAAAGTGGGGTTACTTTCTGCCAAAGAAATTCCCCAGATTAAAAGTTTTGAGGCAATACATACTTTTATTTACTCTTTATCTTTTTAAATTGGAATATACTAGTATATACAAAATCTACAGATCTAAGTGCTCAGTTCAATGAGCTTTGACAATTATACACACCTGTGTAACCATCATCCAAAACAAGATGTAGAACATCTTCATCACCCCAGAAAATTTCTTTGTGCCCCTGTGCAATCAATTCTCATCCTATTTCTTACCCTGCAACCACTTCCTGACTTCTATCATTATAGATTTATTTTTCCTATTGCTAGACTTCAAATAAGTGGAATCATACATCATACAGGATGTACTTATTTGTATATGGCTTGTTTTACTTAACATGTTTTTGAAATTCATCCATGTTGCATATATTTGAGTTCATTCTTTTTTATTGCCAGTGAGTACTGTATTGTATTATATGAATATACCAAAATGTGTTTAACCTACCTTTTTCTTAGTAACAAATATTTTTTTCTTACCATAAAAGCAATACATACTGTAGAAAATTATACAAAACAAATGAGGGAAAAAAATATATCCATAATTCTACTCTCCAGACATAACCACTACAAACAACTTGGTGTATATCCCTTTGAACCTTAACACCAAGCTATCTATACGTTGTCATTAAAATTTGGAGATTATCAGATACAAAATCCTATTAAGGAACAGAGAACAATACAAAGTATTATTCAGGGTTAGCTCCTAAAAGGCACTTTGTTTCATTAGCATTTTCCTAGTATGAGAATGCGGCTTGTTTGCATTGACTGTCAAAGATGAGACCATGATTAATGTCTTAATTTGCACTTTTATGGATCTTTTAGTCCTTGCTGCTCTTTAGGACAATACTTAAGACTGGATACAACAGGGTAATGTCCTGGCAAGCAGTCTGTCCATCAGTCTGGGTGAGTGCAGAAACTCCTTACCTTTCTATGGATCACTATAGATTCCAGATTGTTGCTTAATTTTTTCTGACTTTGAAGCTCACATTCCTTGGGGCAGGCAAAAATACAGTTGTAGTATTACCTGGAACTCTATTTTACATTCTTGGTTTTAGGGTCAGAATATACATATTAGGTGAAATTACATAGGCAAAATTCTGTAGCCTACTAAACCCCAAGCTCTAACTAAGGACTGTCCTTCTCTCTTACAATGGAGCAACGATGGTGCTTAACTAAGAGAACAATACAATCTTATGTGTGCAGAGCCACATGTTTTAAAAATTACTTTAAAATATTCCACCATTATAATATTAACATAACAATATTAGCTATTATTTAATGAGCTAAATACTGTTAAAGCATTTCCCCAAAATCATCTCATTTAATCCTGAATAAGAAATTTGAGGGTTTATTTTGATCTCTCATAGAAGGCATTTGTGTCTCTTTGGAGTGTGGGTTTTGTCTTGAGGATAGGGTTCGGAAAAACTTAGATGCTGTTGGTCTTACCTGACAAGGCCAAGTTTATAAAATTTAGCATGATCGTAACTAGGAAATATTCTGTTCTGAGGGACTCCAAGTGATTGCTTATTGTTCCTCCTGTCTGGTGCCTGCACGCCTTTCAAGCCAAGAAGATATAATAACTCCTTTATTACGGTCGGTGGTACCTGCATTCCACCTAGTCAGAGCTCCAGCTTCCCTCCTCTTGGGTGTATTCCAAGTTCTATACCCAAGGGTGGGGGACTTACTACTGTATAGTGTTGAATAAGACAGGGTACTAACCCAAGTCAGTGAAATTCCCAGCCCTAATTCTGAAGAGAGCAGCACTCGAGGGCACCCTGGACTCTACAGCTCAAAGAAAGCTCAGTCTTTTGTGCTGGTGTTTGTCTACACTCTACACCCCTAAGATAAGGACTGTAGTCTACCTGAGCCTGAAAGAGAATTCGGTGATGGTAATCTATTCTCAGGCGGCTACATTCTTGAAAGGGCCCATTTGTCTTCTATTATCTTCAAAATCTTGGCTAAACAGATGCATTCACACGGTATTTGCTGGACTCTTTCTCAAGTGGCTGCTCTGTGCTCTGTCTTGATTTTTTTTTTTTTTTTTAAAACAGGGCAAGTCACCCAGGGGTAATAACCTTCCCGCCACCTCACAACATCGAGGGGAAAAACTACTTGTCCTCTCTTTTCTGGATATTCCTGTTCAATAATCAAGGAAAGGGTAGAACTGAACTTCCCACCCACCCCTGATGGTTATCAACCCTTCCCCAACCCGCCTTGCAGCCCCAGGGCCTTTAACCCAGCACCCGCCTGGGTAGGCAGAGGAGGTGGGGCTGCAGGCGGGAGGAGGCGGCGCGCAGCGGTACCTAGCGGCGCTGCCAGGCTGCTCCATCCAGAGTACGTGGCACTGCCCGTGGACACCGGGGGAGGGGAGTCAGCTTTCTCCTCCCCACGAGGAGCCTCAGGACATCCTGCAGAGGTGGGAGGATCCTTGAGGGGGCTGGTGCGCCTTTTAGGTGAGCTCTCAGCAGATGCAAGTGGCCTGGCTCTCGTCACCGCCCTGCCGGCTCTCCACTGTGAGCTGGGTCTGCGTTCTCCCTCGAGCAGCGGTAACCGGATTTGGGGCGCGGGGCCGTTCCCGCTACCCCGCATGCGCAGAGGCGGGAGCCGGCCGCCAGGACTACAGCTCCCAGAGGAGCCTCCCGCAGGCTGCAGGCGCCTGGCTGCGGCGCCATCTTGAAATCTGAGCCTCAGCCTAGGTTTTGCGTCAGCAGCGGGTGGCCGCAGGCGTACCGGGAACCCAGCTTGCCAGCTGGGGAGGACGTTGAGGACGCGGCGGCTGGCGGGAGAGCCAGCTGCAGGGGACATGGCAGGGCCCGCGCGCTGCCTGCGCTGCTGTCACTCAGCATCCCCCTGAGGCGTTTCCACGCCCGCCCGCTGCCCGAGGGGCGGGGCTGGCGCTCTGGTACCCGGAGCCGGCGCGCGGTGGCAGAGGCGCGCCCCTGCAGAGTGGGACTACACCGGGCTGTGCCATGCGACCGAGACCACCGAGGCGCGAGACGGAGCGCAGCCAAGAGCCAGCCAGTGAGTGAGCACCCAGCAGCCGCCGCCGTCTCGGGGAAGCTCGGCACCCGCTAGCAGAGAAGATGAAGGAGATTTGCAGGATCTGTGCCCGGGAGCTGTGTGGAAACCAGCGGCGCTGGATCTTCCACACGGCGTCCAAGCTCAACCTCCAGGTCCTGCTTTCGCATGTCCTGGGCAAGGATGTCTCCCGCGATGGCAAAGCCGAGTTTGCTTGCAGCAAGTGTGCTTTCATGCTTGATCGGATTTATAGATTCGACACCGTTATTGCCCGGATCGAAGCCCTTTCTATTGAGCGCTTGCAGAAGCTGCTGCTGGAGAAGGATCGCCTCAAATTCTGCATTGCTAGTATGTATCGGAAGAATAACGATGACTCTGGCGCGGAGACCAAGGCGGGGAATGGGACGGTTGACATGTCCGTCTTACCCGATATGAGATACTCTGCACTGCTCCAGGAAGACTTTGCCTACTCAGGCTTTGAGTGCTGGGTAGAAAACGAAGATCAGATTCAGGAGCCACACAGCTGCCATGCTTCGGAAGGCCCTGGAAACCGACCCAGGAGATGCCGTGGTTGTGCAGCTTTGCGGGTTGCCGATTCTGACTATGAAGCCATTTGTAAGGTGCCTCGAAAGGTGGCCAGAAGTATCTCTTGTGGCCCTTCTAGCAGATGGTCTACCAGCATTTGCACCGAAGAACCAGCGTTATCTGAGGTTGGAGCACCGGACTTACCAATCACAAAAGCACCCCCAGATGGAGAAAGCATGGAGGAAGAGACACCGGGTTCCTCCGTGGAATCTTTGGATGCAAGTGTCCAGGCTAGTCCTCCACAACAGAAAGATGAGGAAACTGAGAGAAGTGCAAAGGAACTTGTAAAGTGTGACTATTGTTCAGACGAACAGGCTACACAGCACGTGTGTAATCACAAGTTGGAGCTAGCTCTTAGCATGATTAAAGGTCTTGATTATAAACCCATCCAGAGCCCCCGAGGGAGCAAGCTTCCCATTCCAGTGAAATCCAGCCCACCTGGAGCCAAGCCTGGCCATATCATGACTGATGGAGTTAGTTCCGGTTTCCTTAATAGGTCTTTGAAACCCCTTTACAAGACACCTGTGAGTTATCCCTTGGAGATTTCAGACCTGCAGGAGCTGTGGGATGATCTCTGTGAGGATTATTTGCCACTGCGGGTCCAGGTATACAAAATAGCTACATAGTACCTTTCTGGTTATAGCTAGTTGGTCTCAAGCTTCACATGATTTCTGTTTAGGTGGAGGTTTATAATATTCTAGACTTGAGCAAATTAATCATTAAGCCCATTTTGCTGCACTTTTTGCTATGTCCCATTTAGTAAATGTGATTAATATTCAGATAATTTGCTTTTGCAATCCTTTTTGTAACATTATCTGTTGGCCCGCCCATTAATTATCAAAATGTATACCTTTTAAGACAAAGAGATAGATTTCCAATTCACTTTTATCCTATAAAAAGGAGACATTTAATCTTATTTCTGCCACTAGAACTTTTCCTCTAACCTGCTTCCTTTTTTTTTTTTTTCATCTTTTTTTGTTGTGGTTTTGTTTTTAGATTTATAGATGTTTTCTCCCACTGGCTTTCTAGGTTTCTAGTTAGTTTTCTTCGGACCATTAAGCCTTTCATCCTCAAAATGATTAGAGCAGAGGGTAAAGGTTTGGGGAAAACCTATTAAACCACCAAGAAAGTATTATAACAGCTGAGCAATATTATAATTAGTAGATCATTTGAGGATTAATGATGGCTTTTTCATAATAGAGACAGGAATGAAGTACAGTATTGTCACTAAAAATGTTAAGGTGAAAACTCTTAATAGCCAGTTTGTCTGCTGAGCTCTACTAGAAGATAATTTGATATTAAGAAAGGATTCACCCATTATTGGATGATAGAGTTTCATCCATCATACTCTTTTGAATTCTTAATGACTGGAGGATGGCAGTTGGTCTTAATATGAGTTATTCATGTCTGCGCCAGTTGATTTCAAGCCACCCTTTTAAATTCAGCTATATATACAGGGATCTGACAGATGCAATTTTATTTCTATAACAACAGTAAATGCTAGGTTCAGTTAACTTTGTGAAACATTCAGGCATGTTCCGCTTGATGCAGATTTTTTAGTGATACAAAGATAGACAATCTAGAAGGCATTTTTGGAAAGCCTGCTACTAGTCAACATCATTCCAGAAATTTAGAGCTTGATAACAAATTGTCGATTGTCATGTGACATTTTTGAAAAAAGTAGTTCTATTGTATATATAATGTGTATCACAATAAAAACTTAAGCAGAAAATAGAAAGTTTTAAAATTTACACAGAATTATCAGAAATAGCATATATGAAAGTGTTATGAAAAAGTAAAAGGTCAATGTATTTTCATTTGTGTAAAATGTTAAGTATTGTGTTCCTGACACTTGTGTACTTCCTTTTCTTTCAGTGGAGCGTCATAGCTAAATTTGGGCTTTCCATTATTTGCGTGACTAGACACAGATGTTACTAATTAAACATGATGTTTTCCTACAGAGATCTGAAAGTAGACTAGGCAGGGTGAATAGGAAATAAACTCTCCCCCCCCTTTAGATGTGGCCAATATTGTAGAAAGTTATGTGAAGACTTAGAAAATTATAGGCAAAACAAGAGGAGTTTTTTTTCTCCATATTTAATTAAAAATGCTATCTTTTGGCACGTTGACTCAGCAAAGTTTGGAGTTGGGGAGGATTTTAAAAATCATTTCAGGCAGTCTCTCATTTTAGAGTTATGGAAAGCTCATGGTTTCAATAACTTAGCCCATGCAGAGCCAAAGATTTCCAACCACTCTCAGCCAGGACACTTTAATTCTATATATTAAACCACAATGCCTGAAGTACATCAACCTAAGTAACTACTTATTTTAAACCAAGAGCCCTCTTTTTCTAACCTAAGGATTCCAGGAGGATTATTCTTTAGGGATTATGTGAAGAAAACTGTCATCTGAATGAGCACATGTAAACTAGGGGGACTGTATCTTTAGGTCAAGGCCTTTTACTTCACAAAATTTGGACATTAGAGCTTTAAAATAGTAGTGTATGACCTTTCTGCTGTGACCTGGCTTACATTATGGACTTTTTTTAGAACAATAAAAATTAGGAGAAGGGAGAAAATAACACTCAGCTTCAAAAAATATGGTGTTTAATTATTATGCCATTTTCTCTAATTTAGGATATGAGGGAAAATAGGGAGATAAATTAGGCTCAATGTGCTTGTAAATGTGTATTTTGGACAGCTGATCTATTGTTTAAATCTGGTTGACTTTCAAGCTTCTTAAGAGCTGTTATGCTTTATGACACAACCAGTGCTGGGTGGGACAATGGCAGACTGGCTTTTGTCTATTTCTCTGAACAAAGGTGCAAAGAAGAGAAATAATGGAAATTTTTTTCGGTGGTTCTCTATTTAGTTTGTAGAAACAAAAAGCCATGAAAGAAAAAAAAATTTCCTTTAGTTAAATTCTACTACAAATATGAAGAAAACCTGTTATCCTAAAGGGTGAGATTGTTCTGTAAGATCATTTTGATTCCTTTGTTTAATCTTCCACTTACTGTATTATATACACTCTTAAATGTCAATATCAGGATTCCTCCTGATTGCTTTTCCTCTTTCTTTCTGCCTCTCTTTCTTTCTCTCTCTTGCTCTCTTTCTTCTTCCTATGTTAAAGGAAAACAGCAATAGTACAGTCCTCTTGCTTACTGATTTTCTGATATTATGCAAAGTGATTTATTTGCCTTCTGCAGAATTTATGCCTGAGGACCCAAGGCTGTTCAGATATCTAAAGAGAGGTTTGAAGCCTTATTCTTGCTGATAATTTCCTCCTTTATTGTTTGGTCCTGAACTAGAAAAGCTATGATAGGAGGGGTGTGGTCCCTTAGTAAACAGCAGTTGGGAGAGCTCAGGCCCTCCTGCAATTTCCCTTTCTATCTAAATTCAAAGAGCAGGAGATCTTGGCTTCAAACCTTGCAATGCCAAGGTCTGCTCCTTTGTGACTATGGTAAATCTATCCCTCTCTTAGTTATATTAAGTAGATCAGGCCCTTTGGAAGGTGTGAGCATTAGATGCTGGTCAAAGATTAGGCCTTTAATTTTATGCTAGTTGATGGTTCTTGTCTGTCTCCTGCTATTAACAATAGGATAGAAAATGATAGCAGTTTGAGGTCTATGACTCACTACTGTGAGGACTAGAAAGTGCCAAGAAAAATGCTGTTAGGCTAGAAGATCTAAATAATTGTCTTTTAGCCTAAAGGTCTTACATTATACAACATTAGGCCTGGAAGCAGTTCTCTTTTCTGATGCTGGAAAGCATTTGTCCTAACCTGAAGTCAAAAGTGACTTAATTTAAAATTATATTATCATTACATGATTTTAGTAGCTCATGGTCTGGAGAGTAACACTGATTCTACTGAATCAGCTGCTATTTCATGCGCTACGCTATCATCATAGGAGCGATTGGTTTATGTACTTGATGCTTCACAGGAATTCATTATAAGTTGTCAATTCAGTGTAACTTGCTAAGTGCTCTTTTGGCAGACTGTAAGAACGTATTTTGAGATGTAAAAGAATAAATTATTACGGAAAAAGAAACATCTTCCAACTTTTAGGTCAGTACATTACATTTATAGAATTAGAGGTTTCCTATGATTATTCATGCCAAGATGGGTTCAGATGAGATTCAGATTCATAATATACTTTACTGTGGCATTCTTTGGCTTTAAAGTTGCTGTTCAAATATGTATATAGTGTTATTTCTAAGAGAGCCACTGAAGGCCTATTTTTGTTTGTATTTTTTGTTCTTGTTCACTTATTAAACAAAAACTTTTGATCCCTGCATTATTCTCAGCATTATGATAGGCAATAGGTTTATAGAAATGAAAGCTACATTACCAAACTGAGCGCATTCGGTTTAATTGGATCCTTTTCCTGATTTCTTGTGTAACCTTGGGCAGATGACATACCTTCTTTCTCTAAGTTTCCACTTCCTCATATGTAAAATAGTATTGGATCATGGTTAGTTTATAAAGTTTCCTTCACAGCTCTAAGGTTTTTTTGGTTTAAAGTGAATAAATATGATCACCTTCCGTGCCATTTTAAACTTGAAGCTATTTTTAAAAATTCTGCTTGTTATAGTTTAAGTCTCAAAATATAATAGATGTTATTGCCGTTTTACACTGAGGAAGTAAGAAGCCAAGTTTTATAGAGAATGTTTTATCATTAAACAAATACTAAATTTATCTATCAGAATTGTAAATATCTATTAAAATAGTTACCACTCCCATGGTGTGACATAACTCACATTTCTTCAGGGGAAGGAATTATCTCAAATAATTTTTCTAGAAGTCATTATCCTTGCTTGTTTTTTTCTCCCTCTCCCACCGTCTAGTCCACCAGCAAGTCCTGTCAACTGTGCTTTCAAAACATATGCAAATCCATCCATTTATTCCCTTCCATCACTACCATATAATCCAAGCCACTGTTACCTTTCACCTGCCATCTGCAGCAGCCTCTTAGCTAGTGTCTCTGCTTCTCCTAGGGCACCCCAACAACCCATTCGCCACAGAGTGATCTTTTGAAAACTTAAATATGATTACTCGTCTATTAAAAACAATGCAGTCTGTTCTCATTTCAGTTAGAATGAAACCCAGTAACCCTGCTTTACTGAAGCTGTGTATGAGCTGGCCTCTGCCCACCTCTCCACCTCATCATATGTTACTCTCCCCCTTGCCCATTATGCTTTGTGCTATCCAGCAAGCCAGCCATTAGCCTTTAGGAGGTATTGAGCACTTGAAATGTGGCTAAGTCCAAATGGAGATGTGCTTGTGAGTGTAAAATATACCTTGAATTTCAAAGACTCAGTATGAAAAATTATGTAAAGTATCTCATTAGTAATTTTTATGTTGATTACATGTTTATGATATTTTGAATATATTTGGTTAAATAAAATATTAAAATTAAGTTCACCTATTTTTTACTTTGTTCAGTGAAGCTACTAGAAAATTAAAAATTACATATACATGGCTCACATTACTCCTCTGGCCACATAGGCCTTTCTCGTTCCCAGGCTCATATTCCACTAGCTGTTCCCTCTGCCTGGATTGTTCTGGTGATCTTTGTAGGACTGGCTCCTTTTCATTAAGATCTCCGTTGAAATGCTGCCTCATAAAGACTTTCCTCTGATCAAGCAATTTGGAGTAATTCGCCCACCAACTCTCTATCATGCTTTCCTATTTTACTGCATAGGGCTTGCCACTATCTGATATTGTATATTTCCTTGTTTCTTTATTATGTAGCTCCCCACTCCAAACCCTGCAAAATATAAGCTTCAAGAGAGCAGGAACTTCATTTGTCTTGTGTGGTACTTTATCTTCTGTACCTAGCACATAGTACTCAACAGATACATGTTGAGTGAATGAAATGAATGGATGCTATACTGGTAACTGATGCTATACTGGTCAGATTCACTCTCATTTCTAAGTAAGCAATGAAGTCTAGCCTCTAGAGGATGATGTCAGAAGTCTAGGTTCTTTTATGAGATGTTCCACCAATTTGTCAGAACCTTTGTGATTATTTTTATTTTCTCTAATTTATCTTCTTATAATTGAGAATATTTTTTGATACCTCTTTGATATTCTTGCCTTTCTGAATTTTGAGATTTCGACTTACCAAATAGTACAGTGAAAAAAAATTGGGCTTTGCTAGCTGTTGAGAAAAGGCTATGGACTTATAAATAGGATAACAAAATATCCAGGTTTGCCTAGGGTCATCTCATGTTATACCTTTTATCCTAACATAATTGTTAATTGTGGCCTTTCAAATCTTAAAAGTGGTTTGGAGGGGGGATAAATTATATGGTCACTCTGCTTATAAAGATAATGGAATTGGAAGTCAGCATTTTATATCCATTAGCCCTATACTTTGATCTTTTGTTCATTCTGCCTAGAAAGCCCAAAATCCTATCCCTCTGTTTAGATCCAGTTAAATTTAGTCTCTTCCAAGAAGCCTTTCCTATACATTCTGTTGAAATGAATGTTTTTCTTTATATTTTCATGACGTGATTGTCTTCTCAGTAGAATAATACTGTTTGGAGTCAGAACTGTTTGGAGTCATACACTAGTCATCATTGTATTCCTCACAGTGCCTCATACATGCAAAGCATTTAATATATGTAACAGATGTTAGAAAAGTTGATAAAAAGCACTGGAGGGATAGAAAAGATTTTTCTTCTGAAATGTTTATACTTCCAGTCTAAGGGATTTATGGTAAGTGGTAACTTCTCTGCCTGTAAAGTGGTAATCAAAGTTTGAAAGTGTGAGGGAAAGAAAAAATGAATAGCAGTTGCCTGTTTTCTTCTTCCTAATGAATTTATATTCCTAATTGGAGTGGAAGGGGGAGATGGAATTTAATACCATAGTGAATTCCTAAAGTTTTATTTTAATATCCTTAAGCTCGTAATGATTGTTAGGTATAATTCAATAAATTTATCTTAGTCTGATCAATTGTCTCATATATAAATAATACACGTTTTTTTCCCTCGTGAATAGTTTTAGTGAATTCATATCCCTATAAAATGTATATCCTTGCCAGACCACTATGGATTATTTATCCAGGCTTATGCTGTTAATTCACCTGTAAATAGGCATATATGTTTCAAATTTATTTTTGACTTTTTAATTTTGAAATAATTTTAAATCTATAGAAATGTCGTAAGAGAAATACCAAGAACTCCCATATACCCCTTACCCAGATTTACCAGTTACTAATATTTTGACACATTTGCCTTAT
>NW_012144633.1:2326122-2328239 GCF_000956105.1 Propithecus coquereli | reverse complement strand
TCTGCCACTTTTTAAAGAAGTCCTTCACTTTCTCTATAGCATAGCATACTTCCTCCAGAGTACTTCATTTTATCATGTACTCTATATTTATCTCCCCACAAACTAGGTAAGAGTTCCTAAAAACCAAAAATAGATTAATATTAGTATTGTTAGATTAGGTACTAAGCTTTCTCTTACAAAAAAAGTTGATAGATAGAAAATAATTTAAGAGAGAATTTAAAGGTGGATCTAATTTCTTGTTTAGCCTGAGCAGTACGGGATGACTCTTTGACTTATGGTTCCTCTCTTTGTGACTGTAGAGTATGGAGAGTCTCCTGAGGGCCAAAGGCCTGCAAGTGGAACAGTTAACTACTACCTGTCAAAACCTCCAGTGGCTGAAAGAAGAAATGGAAACCAAATTTAGCCATTGGCAGAAGGAACAAGAGAGTATCATTCAGCAGTTACAGACATCTCTGCATGACAGGAACAAAGAAGTGGAGGCAAGACTTCAGTAAAAGACAGTTGGTTTAGTGGTTATGTAATCTCAGCCTTGGATTAGTCCTCTTGAGGTCTGGGAGGCCAGTGACCCATCTTTAATTCCATTCTGTGCCTGGGCAAGTCATTGACCTTCCCTGGGACTTTTTGTCACACCTGTAAACTTGAGGTAGCAATTATCTTTCTCAAAGAAGTCGTATGAGGATTAATGAGATCTAAAAAATACATCCATGATGTGATAGCTAACCTTTATTAGTCACAGGGTTCATGCTAGGTCAGGTACTGTTTTAAGAGCTTAGTGGATATTAACTCATTAATCCTTACAAATCTGTGAGGGACATACTATATGATCCGTGTTTTACTGACAAGGAAACAGACTTCTGAAGTTAAGTAGGTCATCCAAGGTAACACAGCTAATAAGTAGCAGATCCAGTATTCAACCTAGGCATTATGGCTCCACAGTTTCAATAACCATGTACTATCTCTCAGTATGGAAATAGAAACTGTCACCATGCTAATAAATACAGTGTTCATTATTCCTTTTCAGCTTATCATTTTGTGCTCCCTCTATAAAGGTACACTGGGGAGAAAATAAATAAATGAACTGAGTGTCCAATTATCCTCACCTAACATTAATTATTGTGTGCCCTGAGCAAATAGGAACAGAATTTATTTTGGAAAACAATTGTAAGTTGCCACTATACGTACTTTTCTGTCTTGTTAGCATTCATTCTCTAAACATGTATTTATAGCTACCTATGTGCCAGGCCTCTGCTAGATCTAGAAAAACGAAAATGAGCGAAATATGATACTTATTCTCAAGAATCTCATATCTCTTTCTTCTATGGTAGATTCTTATAAGCCCTTTGATATGTAGTAGAGGCTATTCTTTTCTCCAGAAATTTACACTGTCTCTTCTGTATTAGGATCTTAGTGCAACATTGCTCTGCAAACTCGAACCAGGGCAGAGGGAGATAGCAGAGGAGCTATGCCAGCGTCTACAGCAAAAGGAAAGGATGCTGCAGGACCTTCTAAGTGACCGAAACAAACAAGCTGTGGAACATGAAATGGAGATTAAAGGCCTGCTTCAGTCTGTGCGCACCAGGGAGCAGGAAAGCCAAGTAAGGACTAATGCAGAAACCAGAAAAGTATCAGTGCATTTGTAGTCTGCAAATAGGAAGCATTTGAGCCTTGTAATGTGCATATATTTATGTCATTTTATAGTCAATTCCATTAGTTTCTTTCCTTCAGTTTATTAGCTAGATCACAGTTTTACATTGATCATCAAAGAATGAAAAATTTTTTGAACACTTTGCATTTGGAAGGATGCCGAAACAATACATGTATCCATTAATTTCATTAAATACATTTTTTTTCCTTAATGATCTGATCACTTTGAGAGCAAGGAGTATGGGGTTTTGGAGTGTTTTGATTTTGATTCTAAATTATCAAGACTTGAGTGATATATTGCATTTCCGGCCAAGATAAGGGAAAACTTACACTCAACAGATTTTCTCTTAATTCTTGTAAAATCTGTTACCTTAAGAGGAAAAAAAGATTGTAGTTTTCAAAGGTCATGATGAGACTAAGTAATCTCATAATAACATGGGTTATATTAATCTCAAAATAATGATGCGTAACTA
>NW_012144633.1:2323176-2326072 GCF_000956105.1 Propithecus coquereli | reverse complement strand
TCTGCCACTTTTTAAAGAAGTCCTTCACTTTCTCTATAGCATAGCATACTTCCTCCAGAGTACTTCATTTTATCATGTACTCTATATTTATCTCCCCACAAACTAGGTAAGAGTTCCTAAAAACCAAAAATAGATTAATATTAGTATTGTTAGATTAGGTACTAAGCTTTCTCTTACAAAAAAAGTTGATAGATAGAAAATAATTTAAGAGAGAATTTAAAGGTGGATCTAATTTCTTGTTTAGCCTGAGCAGTACGGGATGACTCTTTGACTTATGGTTCCTCTCTTTGTGACTGTAGAGTATGGAGAGTCTCCTGAGGGCCAAAGGCCTGCAAGTGGAACAGTTAACTACTACCTGTCAAAACCTCCAGTGGCTGAAAGAAGAAATGGAAACCAAATTTAGCCATTGGCAGAAGGAACAAGAGAGTATCATTCAGCAGTTACAGACATCTCTGCATGACAGGAACAAAGAAGTGGAGGCAAGACTTCAGTAAAAGACAGTTGGTTTAGTGGTTATGTAATCTCAGCCTTGGATTAGTCCTCTTGAGGTCTGGGAGGCCAGTGACCCATCTTTAATTCCATTCTGTGCCTGGGCAAGTCATTGACCTTCCCTGGGACTTTTTGTCACACCTGTAAACTTGAGGTAGCAATTATCTTTCTCAAAGAAGTCGTATGAGGATTAATGAGATCTAAAAAATACATCCATGATGTGATAGCTAACCTTTATTAGTCACAGGGTTCATGCTAGGTCAGGTACTGTTTTAAGAGCTTAGTGGATATTAACTCATTAATCCTTACAAATCTGTGAGTGAAGTTGTCCAATTAATTTCTTTCTATTTTTAGTAGAGACGGGGTCTCACTCTTGCTCAGGCTGGTCCCGAACTCCTGAGCTCAAACAATCCACCCACCTCGGCCTCCCAGACAGCTAGGATTACAGGCGTGAGCCACCGCGCCCGGCCCAATATAATAATTTCTATAGCAATTTTAAAAATGGCACATGCGGCTACTTTACATACCATTTTTTATGCCTTGACTCTGATGACTGTGTGGAAATTTTAGATTGCTTTAAAAAGGTAATATGTTTAATTTAGGAATTGAGAAAAGCCTTGCAGCAACTACAAGAAGAATTGCAGTCCAAGAGCCAACAGCTTCGTACCCTGGAGGCTGAAAAATGCAATGAGATCAGAACCCAGGAACAAAACATTCAGCACCTAAACCATAGTCTGAGTCACAAGGAGCAGCTGCTTCAGGTGAGTTGACACAATTTCAACAAAAACTGGGCTCACAGAGCTGTGAAATTTCTGTTCGTATAATCTCAAGATATTAATCCACCTATGTTCGGTACCTGCTATATGTAGAATGTTGAGAGGTGGGAATCAGGAGGATATAAGATAAATAGAAAACACAATTTGTGAATTAAAGTGCTAACCAATAATACATACAGACCTGAAAGATTTAAGCAGTAAATATTCAGAAAATAGTTATTAAGCATCTGTGTGAGACAGACACTATGCTGGGTGTTGAGAAGACAAAGAGATTTGCCCTCTGCTCTCAGTCTAGTAAGTGAAGACATTTGTACAGAAACTTCCACAGAGTAATATAGATGATAGGAAAGTTTTAGGGAAAATTGGGACACCAAGACTGTTCTACTACCTGTTGTGTGCCTCAGTCACATTGAATCCCTTACTTTTCATTGAATGTACAATTTTTTTCATAGTATGTATATATTGTACATAATTTTTTTTCTCTGACTGATTCACCCCTACCACTTTATTCTTCACTGGAGAAATCGACCTAGTCCTTTAAGGCTCAATGCCAAAGTGTTATCTCCTTTGTGAAGTATTTACTGACATCTTCAGGCAGAGTTAGGCAGCGCATCCTGTGTTTTCTAGTAGCTAGTATATGTTGCAGAATAGTTAACAATTTACATGTCTGTCTGTTATCTCTGCTAAACTTGTTCCTTTTGAGGAGAGTTATCACATTTTGTTTTTTATCCTAAATAACTAACAAATTACTTGGCAAAGTGTAGGAATTCATTTAATATTGGATAAATGGATAAAGGAAAATGTTTTTTGGTCATAGGAACTTCGGGAGCTCCTACAGTATCAAGGTAACTCAGACAAAACCCTTGAAGCAAATGAAATGCTGCTGGAGAAACTTCGGCAGCGAATACAAGATAGAGCTGTTGCTCTAGAGGTATGTCATGATTTTGCTCACGACACTATGGATTATTCTATCTACATGGGTATTATAGAAATTTGTGTCTACTTAATAGACATGATGCTTTTGGGATTTGGTTTTCCATTCCTCCATATTTTGAATCTTTTTGGATAAAGTGATCAGGATAGTGAATCTTATGGAGATTTAGGACCCTTACTTTCCTTGCAGCGAGCTATAGATGAAAAGTTCTCCGCTCTAGAAGAAAAAGAAAAAGAAGTGCGACAGGTTCATCTTGCTGTGAGAGAGCGAGATCATGACTTAGAGAGACTGCGGGGTGTCCTATCCTCCAATGAAGCTACCATGCAAGTAAGGGCAAACTCTGTCATTGATTTGGTATTCCTCTCCCACTTGTATTCTAAGCCTGAACCGTGGGGCCCTTCCATCATTTTCTGAAAACCCCAGGGTATTTGCTTTATAAGAGGGGAAAAAACCAAAGACAAACAAAAATAGCAGTCACTAATTCCATTGTTGTATATGAGAAAGTAAGAAATGTTAGCACTTCTGCTTTCTTTTATATTATGAACTTTGTAGGGGGAGGCAGTGAATATTGATTTATATTTACATAGTTCTAATTTATTTCTAATCCTTGTTCAGACATGTATATTAATATATATCAATACACACACATTTTTACATAAGCATTGTCAGGGTGCTTATGTAATTATTGTGTTTTCCT
>NW_012144633.1:2311359-2312476 GCF_000956105.1 Propithecus coquereli | reverse complement strand
GTCATTTCCTCTTGGTTAGATTCAAGTTAAACATTTTTGGCGGGAATGCTATTAATATATGGGTGACATCTTTCTTGGTGCATGATAATCAATTTCTATCATCCTCAGTGATATTAAGTAGTCATTTGGTTAACATTATATCTGCTAGATCTCTCCATTGTAAAGATTAATTTTCCCCTTTGTAATTAATAAGTGATCTGTCGGCTAACATCTTGAGATGTTGACAGTTCTCTTTTCCCACAGTTATACTAAGTGGTTTTAGTATCATTTGAGCCTTGCCTGAATGAACTCTTACATTGGTAGTTTAAAAAAGTGATTTCCTGTGTGTAAAATTTTTTCTTTATTAGTGGGTATTCTTCTATAAAGGAGAGCTGTCCTTCCCTTATCTCCCCCCCGCCATTTGTCTGCATCAGTTTAGATTTTTTTTTTTAATCTTACCATCCATTTCTGTCATTACTTCATTTGATGCTCAAATTATCCCAGATTTGGTCAATAGGAGCCCCTTCAAGCTGTTCTTCTGACATTTTGCTATTATATTTCCCCATCAGTTTTTGAGCACTTCCATAGTTTCTGGCAGATGTTCTGTTATTACCTTTTACTTTTTATGTGCCTCAGCCCCAGAATCAGCCATTACCCCAAGAAGCTCTCTGGTCCCTTTTAGTGGGTGATGCGTTTAGAAACTAAGATTTGGGCACAAGGTGTGTTCATTGCTACACGAATGTCTTTTAAGTGAACAGAGCTAGCAGTGAATTAAAAACAAAAGTATATATATGTGTGTACATATAATATGATTTGATACCAATTTCTCTAATTCCAATTTAACAACATAGGTTCTTTCCCTCATTTTGTATTTGTATTTCCGTTCTTCCAACATTGAGAGCCCTGCTTACATATAAACATATTTCAGAATATTTACACATATGCAGAATACTACAGTATGCAAAAATGGTTTCAGAATTGAATACCACTGTCAACAATAAATCTATTAAGTAACGTTTAAGATTTCTTTGTAATTCTTTTTATCCCACTGAGAGTGTATGGTTAGAGTACTGAGTTCAAAAATTATTTGGATTAATTTTTTAATTATCTTCTGGGTGGTTATATTATCTATTTGCTA
>NW_012144633.1:2303794-2311309 GCF_000956105.1 Propithecus coquereli | reverse complement strand
AATGATGCGTAACTATTTCAGAAGTAATAATTTTTTCTCATTTCTATTTTTTCTCCTGAAAGTTAAAGATTGTTAGTTAACTTGTGCTGCTTTTCAGGGATCAATAGGTAAGAATAATCCCCCTAGTCAAATCAGTTTTTAGAGGAAGCTAGATTCTTTCCCCTCTCCCCCAAGATGGGGTCTTGCTATATTGTCCAGGCTGGCCTTGAACTCCTGGGCTCAAGCAATCCTTTTTCCTCAGTATCCTGAGTAGCTGGGATTATGGGTGTATGCCACTATATTGAGCTCAAGGAAGCTAGATTCTTACTTGCCTATGTTATTTGACCATAATATTTTCTAACGTTTCCTTATATTATGAGATGGTTATATTCAATCCCATATACTCTTTGGCCAATGAGATTGCTGTTTGAGATAGGATGTGTAGGGAAGGCCAATGTGATAAGGTGAGATTTAAAGATTTGAAGAGAGGAAAGATTTGAAGAGAGCAAACCACACAAATGTTTTGTGTTATCCAGGCCAAAGGAACAGCTATCCCATAGTAAAGACAGACATTTCTTATCCTATTTCAAATCAAAATCTTAACACCTTAATCTAATGAGTTCTAGCAGAACCTATTGCAGATTCTCTTATGTGTGATGTTACAGTTTTTTTTTTTTTTTCTCAATATTCTGCCAAAGAGAGGCTTTCTTTCATTCACTTGACTATGTTTCTCCCTA
Organism: Propithecus coquereli; assembly: GCF_000956105.1. Taxonomy (NCBI): domain Eukaryota; kingdom Metazoa; phylum Chordata; class Mammalia; order Primates; family Indriidae; genus Propithecus; species Propithecus coquereli. The sequence continues at coordinate 2,310,593 of NW_012144633.1, read as the reverse complement.
TAAACTGAAAGCAAGGAAACTACTTAGGGCCCCACGGGCTTTTTGTAAATGGTTGACTTTTAAGAAATAATACCAGAACACAAATTTTGTTTTACTGGAGTATCTTTTTAATGTTATTGTGATTTCTTTTTACTAGGCTGCTGCAGAGAAGATGGTACAAGCCCTAATGGAAAGAAATTCAGAATTACAGGCCCTACGCCAATATTTAGGAGGGAAAGACTTCATGATATCCCAAGTACTCATCTCTAACCAACAAACCGAAGTTACCTCCATTGGCCCCGCTCTGGGAGAGCAGACTGATCAGGTAAGAACTATAGACTTACGTGGATATTTATGCCAGCTGCATTTCCTTTTTACATTTGAGGTGTAAGTTTGATAATTTTAATACCAAATTGTGTGAGAATATTCTTGGTCCTGTCATTGTGATCATAATTCCTGCATCTTCCTAACTCCCCCAACTCTTCCAATTTTTAGAGTTCAATGCAAATACCCTCCAGAGATAATAGCACTTCACTGACTGCCAAAGAGGATGCCAGCATACCCAGGTCCACATTAGGTAAGTATTAAATTTTGTTTCATGTAGGGACCTCTGTTTCTTCTTCCTATATGTCTGTATTAATAGATTTGGCCAAGACGCTCTTTCTCTTTCTACTTTAGTGGAAAAAATAAATTTGGATTCTTCTTAAAGGTTGAAGACATGTCTAGTCTAGGAAAATCTGTCCTTACCTTATGTTGAATTGAGGTTATTGCTCTGAGTTCACAATTTGGCCCAGGAAAACTGCATCCTGATTTTCTTTTTCAGATAGCTTTGTAGGGATTCAGAAATGTAAGAGGTAGTGCTTCCAAACCTGTACAGCAGGACCATGGGGCTGCCACATTCTCCTGGGTATCTTTCAAGGCTGGGGCTACTCACTGTAACTTGGTATCACCTACATTAAAGTGTTGGGAAGGGTGTAGGCAGTGTACATTGAGTTATTTGCCAAGCTCAGCCCCAACCAAGGATTGGTTGTCAGCCTTCAACTCCCTAAAGCGAACTGAATTCTATGCATAGTAGGAGAAAGACTCCTTGGATTGGAGTCTGACTTTCACAGAGCAAAAGGTGCTATTTAAGGTGTCTTCAAGGAAGATGCTACCTAGGGAGTTCCAGAAGTAGGCAATCATGATGATTAATGAAGTGGGATTATAGTGCTGTGATAAGGAAAGTTATAGACTTGGAGAATTAACTTTTTAAATTTGATGTAGGAATGCAAAAACTTTGTGTCTATGTTATAGAGTTGGGAATTAGAGAATTCCATAGAAAAGTCTTGCAAATAGTCATTCTCTGGTAGGGCAACTTTGTACTAGTCGAGGAGTAAAGAATGTTGGATTTATTTAATTTACCCCCAATTTGCCTTTTTAAAAAAATGTACTTTTCACCATTTTTTTTTTTTTTTTTGGCAATTCAAACCTACAGAAAAGTGGCAAAAACAGTATAGTGAATATCCATGTACATTTTTATTAAAATTCACCAATTGTTAACATTTTGCCACATTGGCCTTATTTCTTTCCATGTACACACACATGTGTAGATATAGCGTTTTTTCTGAGCCATTGGAGAATTTCTTATAGACATTTATGACACTTCACTCCTAACTATTTCAGTGAGTAATTCCTAAGAACAAGAGTGTTCCTCTACATATCTACAATATAATTATTACACTCAGGAACTTTAACCTTAGTATTAATCTTAGTATCTAATATATAGTCTATATTCAGAGTTCCTATTGTCTCAATAATGTTCTCTGTAATTACTTTGTTTTTTGCCCTCTGGTCATGCATCATGCTTCGTTGTCATGTCTGTTTAGTTTCCTTTAATCTAGAACAGTTTTCTAGCTTTTTTGGTCTTTTGTGACGCAGGCATTTTTGAAGAATCCAGGCTAATGTTCCTCAATTTAGCTGTGGTCATTTCCTCTTGGTTAGATTCAAGTTAAACATTTTTGGCGGGAATGCTATTAATATATGGGTGACATCTTTCTTGGTGCATGATAATCAATTTCTATCATCCTCAGTGATATTAAGTAGTCATTTGGTTAACATTATATCTGCTAGATCTCTCCATTGTAAAGATTAATTTTCCCCTTTGTAATTAATAAGTGATCTGTCGGCTAACATCTTGAGATGTTGACAGTTGTCTTTTCCCACAGTTATACTAAGTGGTTTTAGTATCATTTGAGCCTTGCCTGAATGAACTCTTACATTGGTAGTTTAAAAAAGTGATTTCCTGTGTGTAAAGTTTTTTCTTTATTAGTGGGTATTCTTCTATAAAGGAGAGCTGTCCTTCCCTTATCTCCCCCCCGCCATTTGTCTGCATCAGTTTAGATTTTTTTTTTTAATCTTACCATCCATTTCTGTCATTACTTCATTTGATGCTCAAATTATCCCAGATTTGGTCAATAGGAGCCCCTTCAAGCTGTTCTTCTGACATTTTGCTATTATATTTCCCCATCAGTTTTTGAGCACTTCCATAGTTTCTGGCAGATGTTCTGTTATTACCTTTTACTTTTTATGTGCCTCAGCCCCAGAATCAGCCATTACCCCAAGAAGCTCTCTGGTCCCTTTTAGTGGGTGATGCGTTTAGAAACTAAGATTTGGGCACAAGGTGTGTTCGTTGCTACACGAATGTCTTTTAAGTGAACAGAGCTAGCAGTGAATTAAAAACAAAAGTATATATATGTGTGTACATATAATATGATTTGATACCAATTTCTCTAATTCCAATTTAACAACATAGGTTCTTTCCCTCATTTTGTATTTGTATTTCCGTTCTTCCAACATTGAGAGCCCTGCTTACATATAAACATATTTCAAAATATTTACACATATGCAGAATACTACAGTATGCAAAAATGGTTTCAGAATTGAATACCACTGTCAACAATAAATCTATTAAGTAACGTTTAAGATTTCTTTGTAATTCTTTTTATCCCACTGAGAGTGTATGGTTAGAGTACTGAGTTCAAAAATTATTTGGATTAATTTTTTAATTATCTTCTGGGTGGTTATATTATCTATTTGCTATATAGATTTATTTATGTTAATATTAAATTTTAGGCTTTTTATTCCCCATTATTGTCAAAACTAACATTAAAAATTAGACATTAACATAGTTCAAAACTCAAATATGTAGAAAAATAAACTTAGAAGTCCCATCTACTTCCCCATTCCTTCTTCTGTTTTCACTCATCCCCCGAAGATAACCAGTTTCATTTCTGGAATATCCTTCCTGTATATCTTTTTGTAAAAACAAGCAAATCATCTGTGTATATGTGATGTATATGTGTATGTTCTTACTTCCCCCTTTTACTAACATAAATATATTATACTACATTAGATGCATTCTTTTGCACCTAGCTTGTTTTACTTAACATATCCTGAAAATCATTCCATATAAGTTCATAAATACCATATTCTTTTTTACAGCTGTATATAGTACTATCGTGTGACTATACTGTGTTTTATTCAGTCTTTTCTTTATAGCATCTAGGTTGATTGCAGTATTTTGCTGTTAAAAATAATGCTGTAAAGAACAACCTGTGTGTATATTTATTTATTTATTTGTTACTGGAATGTGTCTTTAGTAAATTCCTCAGAAATGAGGCAGCAGAGATCACATTATGTTAATAGTGACTAAAACTACTACTATATGTTCATTTTAGGGGACTTGGACACAGTTGCAGGGCTGGAAAAAGAACTGAGCAATGCCAAAGAGGAACTTGAACTCATGACTAAAAAAGAAAGAGAAAGTCAGGTGAGTTTTTTAGTCAAGCCTAATTTCTAAATTTCTACTTTTTTCTTCTAAAATAGTTTATTTTTAAGAGAGTATAATCCCTCAAGTATAATATCTGAATCCAAATATAAGGTATGCCTTTTTTCTTATATTTTGCAAAAATATAAATCATTTCATATATGCATTATCTCAACAAGATGTTCTTGTTTTTATAATGAGGACCATTAAAACTTTTTAAATACCGAAACAACACAGCTTTCTCTACCCACTGCTAACTGGAATAAACTAATGCTAAAAGCTCTTGTGAAAAAAGGAAGTGCTATGTAATCGCTGTTAAAATTATGACATTAAACCTATGAAATTAGTTAGAAACATGAAACGAGAAATTTGAGTATAATCAATCTTCACTGAGTATTCATTAAATGCAGTGCACTTTGCTAAGTACTTAAATTAATGCTAATGCTCACAACTTTACACAAAATAAATGGTATTGGCCCTCTTTTAGACATGAAGATCCTGAAATGATGATTTTTTAAAATATGGTGCTAGAGAATATATAGAACTAATACATGCCAAAGCTAAGATTTAAACTCAGCTCTTTTGTGACATCACATACTTCCTAATAAGTCATTTCCTGGAGCAGATAATTTTTCCCACCTTATGCTTTGACTCTTTCTAGCAATAGAGTTTTCATCAATTTTCTCAGCTGAGGCCCTCAACCTTACAGAATCCCTTCTCCTCTGACTTCCCTATACAGCCAGTTGCATGTCCAACTATGATATAGAAGAAATATTAGGGCCACAGCATAGAGTTACAGACTAAAACTAAAAACTTACGTGTTACTATGGCGTCTGTGTTAGAAGATCAGTCAGTGTCATGGGTTCCTAAATTAAATTTTGCTAGCTAGTCTGTATAGCTCCTCTATTTTTTCTACCTTTTTGCGTAATTAGATCTATAACATAAAATCTGTGTGTTTATTTGTGATGGAATTATCTTATCATACCTCTTGATTTCATATTTCTACTCACAAGCAGACTCATGTTATATGGCTCAGTAAGTTTTGAGGATATGACAGTCTGTAACATTTTAAAAATACCAGTTTTAGAAATCCCTTAATTCTTAGGCTGAGGTGGGAAGATATCTTTTTTTGGTTCTACCTTAGCCATTATTGGATTATGCATTTCAGATATTTTAGTTTCCGTATGCTATTCCTGTTTTTCTCATATACACCAAATGCAGAGTAATGTTACTTTTTGGTTCTGTCCTGTTTTCAGGATCATAAAATTGTAATGCCTATGAAGGGATATTTTGAGTGAGTGATATTTAGCTATTGCATATCTTTATGTACCCTTAATCAACTATCCACCTCTAAGTCTAAATGCCATGTATATTCATTATCACATTCCCTCTAATATTAGGTATTTACCAAAAGCCATATAGATTTTCCCATATTTTTAAACGTTTCTCCTACTATCTTGAGATAGTAGTAGTAGTAGTAACCATTTTTAGATTCCCTGCTATATACCAGGCACTTTAAATACATTTTCTCTAATTCTTACGTAGCCCTGAAAAACTAATTATTATTTCCATTTTACAGTAAGGAAACTGAGTCTTGGTTTAAAGGCCTTGTCAAGAAAATTATTTCAGGATTGAAAACCCATGTCTGTCTGACTGCAGACCTTTATCATCCTGCTAAATGTTTTCTTCCTCATGTTTTCATTTTTCTTTAATGGAGCAAATACCTGGATATGCAATGATAGAGGTCCCTGAAGAGGGCCTAATAAATGGCACCCCTTTTTCCATACACAAAATCTGAACAAATTGAGAAATGAAACAAAGTAGTAGCAGGTAGTTTGATACTTTATCTACTTTATTACTGATAAATCAGATGGGCCTGTTAGCCAATCTGCAGAATTTGGTAGACGTATCAGTCACAGGCAACACTAGGCTTTGGCAGACCACTAGGTGGTGGGGAAGAGCCTGCCATTGAAGAAGCAGTGGTGGAAACAGGCTTCCTTTAGGTAGCTGTCTCCTAAGAAGAGCAAGGGTGGGACTAAGTCAAGCATGCCTGGTTTATTCTTCCACTATTAACCATTAAGGTAAGGCATGGTGGCTCATGCCTGTAATCCCAGCACTTTGGGAGGCCAAGGTGGGAGGATCACTTGGGGCCAGGAGTTTGAGACCAGGCTGGACATTACAAGACCTTGTCTCTACAAAAAAATTTTTTAAAAATTAGCCAGGTATGGTAGCACATGCCTAAACCCCAGCTACTCGGGAGGCTGAATGGGCAGACTGTTGAGCCCAGGAGTTTGGGGCTGCAGTGCCAACAGAGCAAGACCCTGTTCTTGAAAAAAAAAAAAAAAAGTCCCTTTATGTGCCTGGGGCTGAGTCAGTAAAGGGGCGGAGGAAGGTCAGGAAACTAACTGAGCTCCTTCAACATGGAAAGAAAAGTTATCAGAAGCATTTCCTCCTAATATGCCATAGTTGCCCAGAACCATCAAATGACTTTGCATAGTTATACGTCATCATGAGCCTACACAATGATGCCGTAAGCATTCATGGAATTAGAAGATGACACGAGTAAAATTCATATTGCTTACAACTTAAATTTTATGTATTTAAGGGAAGAGTGCTGCTGCTTTTAGGAAGCTTGGTTATACCTTAAACTAGCTTGTGTGCCATAGGTCTTCGTTTGTCACACCTAATTTTTTTAATTATCTTAAAATATTTCTTTAAAATATTACCTAAAATAACTTGCCATAAAGACTATGTGGATGTGCAGTACCTAGAGGAAAGAAATTATAGCTTAGTGGCTCTGAGTCTGCTTCCCTGAGTTCACATTCTGGATCTACCACTTATTGGCTCTGTAATTTTGAACTAGTTCCTTAATTTCTGTCAGCCTCAGTCACCTTGTACATAAATTGAAGACTAGAAGAAGTCACCTAATCTATAAATTGAAGAGTAGTTACCCCATAGGATGGTTGCGAGGATTCACTCACTCATTCATTCATCAAGTATATAAGTACCTTATCT
>NW_012144633.1:2291983-2303744 GCF_000956105.1 Propithecus coquereli | reverse complement strand
AGGCACATTTAAAAAAACAGGTTTCTTTAATTTGGGCAGACATTGTGTTATGTCAAAATAATAACATTTTCCTATTTTATGTATGTTTTTCTATACAACTGTTGAAAGTCTAGAAAGATCAGTGCCAAAGAAATACTTGTCAAAAAAGGCGGAAGTAAGGTGAGAGACAGTAAGTATTATAATTATAGATTATAATAAGTGATATGAGGGAAACAATAGAAAGTAACATGGATGGGGAACATCTTAGGGTGGCCAAAGAAGGCTTCTCTGAGCAGGTGACATGTTAGCTGGGACCTGAGGATGAGAAGGAGGCCACTCTGAGTAAGATATTTCAGGCAGGGGTATTAATAGTTGTGAAGGCCTTGAGTCAAGAGAAAGTCTGGTATTCCTAGAACAGAAAAAGTCTAGCATGCCTAGAGAGTCATGAATGAAGAGTAAAATGGCAGATATTGAAGTGAGGAGGAGTAGGCAGGAATCAGATCACTAGGTTTGTTAAGAGGATTAAATACATACAAAGCATTTATTATAGTGCCTGGAACATAGTAAGCACCCAGTAACTGTTAGCAGCTATTATGATTTTTAATAAACTCTGTCATAATCAAATATTTGTCATTTTTCTGGTAAGGAGGGTTAGGAGACACAACACTGAAAGTTCAGGGGGCATGCAGTACTAGCTTTTGGTAAGATTTCTTCATAGGCAGTGGTATGTTCTTTCATCGGGATGCATGTAATGTTGGGTGATCTCTTGTGATGTTATCAGCCATTGCTGCTTACTTTATCCATTAACTCATTAAGGGTTTCAAAATGGAGATGTTCTAATTCTGTCATTTTTTCATCTATTAGCTGATGTACTTACATAAAAACTACTCTGCTAATAGTGACCAGTTTTTAAAAATATAATAAATTCATTAACTAAACATATTTGATGTATTTTATAGTGCTAACAAAAGTGGAGGACATCATTAAAACCACTATTACAGCTTCCCATAACACATCCTTTGGTACCACACTGCATGGTTCATTGATTTGATCCAGGAGAGCCCTATTCGTATTCTAGTTTTCTCTTGCATTACTGTCTGATAGTGATATTGTATGCAAAAGCATCTGTCTCAGTGTTAAAATGTAAATGTGACAGATAGTTTCCTCTGCCCGCTGACTTGAGGATTTCTTCTCTCCACAGATGGAACTTTCTGCTCTACAGTCCATGGTGGCTGTGCAAGAAGAAGAGCTGCAGGTGCAGGCTGCTGATATGGAGTCCCTGACCAGGAACATACAGATTAAAGAAGACCTCATAAAGGTATTTCAAAGCTTTTTAAAGACCACTGCAAATGTTTGCAGCTCAGAATACCTGTAGAGCATCTTCAAACCATACCCAAGTGTGGGTATGACATTGAGTCTCTTGGCCAGTCCTTATCAATATCCCATTTGAAAGTATAGCAGACTATTTCAAGAGCATTTTTTTCCCTTGCTCCTTTGCTGACTACTATTTTTATTACGATTTTTATAGTTATACTTATTTTTTGACCTCTAGGATCTGCAAATGCAACTGGTTGATCCTGAAGACATACCAGCCATGGAACGCCTGACCCAAGAAGTCTTACTTCTTCGGGAAAAAGTTGCTTCAGTAGAATCCCAGGGTCAAGAAATTTCAGGAAACCGAAGACAACAGGTAAGTTATTGGAATACAAACCTTATATTTTACTGTGAAGTAAACAGTGGAAAAGCTGTCAATCTCAGCTATTTATGAAGGGGTGAGTTGATGGAGTTTCATAGTGTGCTCTAAAGTTTCCTACTTTGGTCAGTAGCAGCCATAGATCCCCCTTTCTGACATTTGCAGTTCTGAAAAGAGCAACAGTTCTTTTTGGACACTCATTGTCAGTTATCCCTCACTCTCATACATAAAGTCTTTTTCCTCTCAACTGAATCTTTCTCAGCTGCCTGCATTTAACCATGTTCAAATCCTTCCCAATTAGAAATAGAAAAAGAAAAAGAAAGCTCCAGCCTTTGCCCCAAATTCCTTTGTAGCTACTACTCCGTGTCTAACCTTCCTTCAATGCCAAACTTTTCAAAAAGACTTATTTGCCTATATTCTCTGTCTCTGTTACCATCTCTGTCACTAACTACTCATCTTACTCCAATCTGGCTTTTAACTCTATCTTAAACGGATCTCTGCTGGTTAATACAACATTATAGCTCATTACCCTTGTAGCACTTACTACAGCATAGATGCCTCTATGATTTATGAATATCTTTTTCCCCTATTACATAATAAGCTTTCCCCTAGAACCTAGAACAAAGCCTGTCACTAGACTGTGCTCAGTATATATTTATTGAATGAAGAATACTATCGGGTCCTATTATGTATGTTTCCCCCTATGCCTGTCCTTTCTTTCTCTCACTCCTTTCTCTTAGCCTCTTTCCTATGCTTCTGGCTTCTCTCTCCCTTTTCTTTTTCTTGCTTCTATGTTTGAATTTCACCTTATAGGATTTTAAAGATAAAAATGAGAATGTGACATTGATTTGGAAAATGTAAAATACTATGAAAAGCTTAAGTAATAAGATAGTAGGTTTTTTTTAGTCATAGTACATGTTGCTGCCTATTTTTTTTTTTTTTGGTCTCTTTCTCAGGATTAACTGTGGCTTCATGTCTCACTTTGCCATTTGCATATTGCCTCCTCTCTCTTTCCTCAGTTGCTGCTGATGTTAGAAGGACTGGTAGATGAACGGAGTCGGCTCAATGAGGCCTTACAAGCAGAGAGACAGCTCTATAGCAGTCTGGTCAAGTTCCATGCCCATCCAGAGAGGTAAGAGAGTGACTGTTTTTCCTTTTTTACTTTTTAAAATTTTTATTCCTTTTATTTTTCATTAAGTGCAGATGCTTATGATACTGAAGAGGGGAGAGAAGAAAGCACACACCATTACTGGGGCGACCCACTTTGTCATTAGTCGTGTGAATTGCTCTGAGCCTTGGTGTTAAAATGTTAAGTCAGGAATCATGTCTATTTTTCATAACTATTACGAATTTTAAGTGAAAAAATAGGTTAGGTGTCTAAAACAATGCCTTATAAATAGTAAGCACTCAGTGTATATTTCTTTCCTTTTCTCCATGTCCTGTTATAAAAGTAAGGCTATGAAGGGCACTGATATTCATTTACTATCAATAAATATCAATGAAGAAAATATATTAATTGTGATGGCTAGTATCATCCCAGGATCACTGATAAAAACTTTCATGACAAATATATTTTCTTGATTTTCAGTCATGTACATGAATCTCTCGGTTCATTTTATGTTCCTTCGTTTTCTTTTCCTCATTTTGCCTTCCCTCCTAGCCCTTTTTACTTTTTCCCAATTTTCATTTTTTACTATTTGGTTTCTTCTAATTTATTGTTGTGTTTTAAAATGTTTTCTTTGTACTTCAGGAAAATGAAGGAAGAGGAAGGGTATGATAGGACCACTTGAATGTATTACTTTTTAAAGAACCTCTGGATCTCTAGTCCTTAGGAACTGGATTCCTTTTCAGAGCACTATCAGGTTTAGTAAAAAATGAGAAAACAAATATCTTCAATGGCAATTCTACTTGATTCTGTCTATCTTCAATGTACGTGTAGGTTTTTTATGGGTTTTGCTTTTTCAGAAACCAGAGCTCTTAGTCAAATAATGAAATTTCTCTTATGTGGGCTATAGGGGTATGCGGTGAATCATAGGAATCATGGTTTTATGTGAGATTGGCCCAGAATCTAGCATAAAGAGACAAGCTTTAAAAAAAGAAGCAGGCCTTGCTCATCTACCAGCAGTGAACACAAGTGCCACGACAAAGACTACAATCATTTATTGTGTCCTGGAGAACAATTACTTTAGAAAGTCGCGTGGCTCAAAGTGACATTGATGGCTCTTTGGAAGCAAATGTGGACTCATTACAGTTGATGGCTAATCCATTTTCCTTCTGTATGGCATGTTTAATCAGCTCTGAGAGAGACCGAACTCTACAGGTGGAACTAGAAGGGGCCCAGGTGTTACGCAGTCGGCTAGAAGAAGTTCTTGGAAGAAGCCTGGAGCGCTTAAGCAGGCTGGAGACCCTGGCCGCCATTGGAGGTGGGGAACTGGAAAGTGTGCGAGTTCGTCACAAGCATGCCTTCTGAGCACTGGCGGGTCAGACTGCAGCCCAGGATGGAAAACCTTGTTTACACTAACCAGAGAAAGCCTTGGCTGACTTTGGCAGAATTAAATGGTGATTTACTAATGATAGAACTGGTACAAGTAGCATCAAACACAACGTGAAACTCACTTTAGCCTATGTGTACATATCTATCTCTAAATTGAATGGTGGAGGTTACAAAGTGTATTTGCACATTTTAAATCATTCCATTTTAGTTTTTCCATTCTTATTCATTGCTTTCCTGAGCCTTCCTTCTCATTGCCTCATCCCTCCTATGGGCCAATAAAGTTTATTCCTCCCCCTACTTTCACAATCCATTTCATATGTTCCATATCATGTCATAAATGCATGCGTGTGTATTATTGTTGCCATTCAATCAACTTCTTCCAGAGCGTTTTTTAATCAAATAAAAGAATTAAAATTTCAAGATGAGAGAGAGAAAGAGATTGAGAGTCTTGTCAGAAGGTAATCAAAACCAGGAGAGTAGTCTTGTAATAGTAGACTACAAGTATGGGGAATGCCAAGTTGAAGAACAGAGGCAAAGACTACTAAAGTGTATAGTAAACTTCTACCTCTAATATTGTTTCAGAGTTGACTATTGAACGATTGGCGAAATCAGATTAGGTAAAGATTAAACTCTATTTAAAATTTTTTTCTTTGTTGGTCCCTTTCGGTTTCTTTAAACCAAGGCCATGCTATTTAGTCAGAACATGACTTCACTAAAGGTCTTCCAGAGTCAGAATTCTCTGTGTACAAAGAAAATTTCAAATTAGTGTCTTCCTTTATATTTGGTATTTCACCAAATAACTAACTCCTTGTAGCCAGAGGAGAGCATTGCTTCTATACTTCCATTTAGTAGTGACACTAGACAGAGTCCTGTATTGTTCACTATTTAGTGTATGTATATTTTCCATATAAAAATAAATAGTAGGCTTCAGGCTTTGAAGCTTGAATAGTTTAGAAAGGTCACAGATCTGTGTTCAGAGGTTTTAGTCACTGTCTCAATGCTTTCTTGTGGCAACATGACAGGTATAAGAAAAGGGGCACTGGAGATTGTATTTCTGGTGTCTTAAATGTCAGGAGTATGAAAAGTGACCAAGATTACTCTGGAGCTTTGTGAGCTCAACATCATAAGTTTTTATTTCTGCTGGATATGAATTTCCTAGATTAGAAGCTGAGATTTTAGTTACTTTAAACATAGAACCTAGGGATTGGGGATTGAGGCTTTATAGCACCATAAATGTGCTGAATACCCTTTCTAAACTAAGTGGGACATAATTTTTCTTTTTCCTTCCATTTTTTTACATGGCACTTTGTTTCTTTCACATTCACGTGTTGGCATTCTAAATTCCATCCAAGGTTCTGGAACTTTAACTGTGTCTATAACGGAGAAAGCATCAGTCAAACTAAAGTGGACAGGGAGAAGATGTTCTACTGGAGAAGCACCCTGGAATCTTCTGATTAAGTAGTTTACAAAAGATTGATAGCCATAACCCGTCCTCTTACTGGATATGCTTTTCCAGTTGTAATGAATTTTAGGAGAAAAAGGAGTCATTTGAGGAAGGAAATCAGGTGTGTAAGGAGAACCATCCACTTTTGTCTCCCAATTTTAAGAGACACTTTCTTGCACAAAACGTTCTGTCAATTTCCAGAAGTAAAGAGGAGGTTAATGGAGCTGTAGAAATGTCAACCCATCAAAGACTAATCCGTTGTGTCATTACAACAAGGCATTTAGTTAATGTCTTTCCTTAATTTTACTAATAGACCAAGGAAACTTCTAAGTCTGCTGTTAAGATTCAACCATGGGTGATTCTTGGGTTCTAATGGTTCATAGAGATTATAGTAATTTATGTTAATAATCACTCCTGCTTCTGTCAACCTCTGACAAGAGTAGATTGATAGAAGGATAAATTAAGAGTTTGATCTTGACACCATATGTGACTAAAATCCCATGCTAACTTTCTGGTCTGGGTAGGTGGTATGAGGTTTGCAAGCAGTGCTACCTGAAGAGGCTTTGATGGTCTAACAGTTTTATGTGTGAATTTGGCATCTGACTAGAGAACATGATTCTGAAAAATTCTGTCTGTAACCCACACATAAATGGTGCTGTGATTGGGTATATCATTTATGTAATTATACTTAACATAATATATGATTCCATTTTCTCTTCAGGAGAAACTCTCTTAATGGATCATTCTACCTTCGTCAGGCATTTTCAACATTACAATAGTTTTAAATAAAGCACCATGTTCTTATAGAACGTTAAGCTTGAATTTAAAAATCTTAAAGGAAGAATAATGAAGTAAATTTTTATTTAGATCATGCTTAATTGGAAGCATAGAACTTAAATTTAGAAAAATCCATATTGAAATATTTTTTTTCTCACATTTTCTTTTTGAATAATAGCAAACCTGCAGAGTAATGGTTATAGGAGGTCAGGGTAGATGAAATGTATAGTTTTTAGAACTATAGAGTTGAAAAGAACCTCCAAGAAGACTTATTTAATGAATGACGTGGAAGTCCTTACGACTCTTTTTTATTGCAAATTTAAACTATATTACTGAAATCTGATGATTGTTAGTGCCTAGTATAAATATTTGTTTGATGTTCTCTTTTTAGATATCTAGCCAAGTTGTAACGGTTTTGAAAAGGCATGGTTGGGCTGTTTTAGTATGTTAGTCTTTTGCTTTGATAGGGTGTACTCTTCTTCATTCCCCTCCCCCTCTCCCTCTCTCTCTCTCTCTCTCTGATAGGGTGTACTCTTCTTCATTCCCCTCCCCCTCCCCCTCCTCCACACCCACTTATCTTCATTCAGTTGTGGACAGTAGCAATATTTTTAGTATCTCTACTTCTTAGGGAAAGAACATTTTTCCTTGTTCATATTTTTAAAAGATTTTTCAATTGCATTATATATAGTAAGAGATCTATCAAGGATCAAGAAAATCTTTATATATTAGCTCCTAGCCACAAGAAGTAGTTTTCTTAGAATGTTCTTTAGCATATTCTTCCTACATGGTTGATATATAAGTGACCTCCTTGGCAGATATACATAAAAGACCAATCATTTTATGCTTTTTTATGCTCTTAATTCAGTATCTGGGTCATGAGAAGTTTGAGTCATAGTTTCAAAACAGTTCAAGAAATCTGATTTTGGTTCTTTTCTACTTTGATCTTCCAGTTGGATCTGGAGTCTTCTGATTAGGGAGAAGAGGAGAAGATCACATTGCATTGAAAATTGTTCCTTTCATTGAGAAATAAATGTTGACCTACCTAAAGTCACTTTCCTTTGGACTCTAAGCCTCAGAGAGACCAATACCTTTGCTTTCCTTGAGCTAGTATTAGAAAACTCTATTAATAGTTCCCATTATTAGGATAAAGTCATTGTTTTGTGGTTTCATAGTCTTTTTGTATGAAAGAGGCACAGAATCTTCACATTTGATATCCCTGAAAAACTCAAGTTGCCTCTTTTTCAACTAGGGCCTCATGTAGTATTCTGCAGGCCTACAGCCACTGGTCTGCAAGGAAAAATGACAAACTTCCTATGGAGTTAGGAAGAAATATTAGTAACCCACACACTTAAAAGTCCATCTTCCATCTTGCTCTGTAGAAATTATACTAGAGATAGAATAAATGAAATTAGTTTTCTTTTTCAGACACATCCTGTGAGATGCAAGCACATAGAATATTTTCTCTCATTACTCTTAGGGTTAAAGCTTAGAGAGCTTCTCTTCTCCCTTTGGTAGTATAACCATTTGTACTGTAGAAAGAACACCTGGAAATATGGAGCTCATATGTGGTAGCCCAATAATAAAAAAACAGAAGAAATGAGCCAGTAAGATAAGATATTGGATTGATTTTTATAGGATATCCTTTCTGAGTCTTAATGTATTTTAGAATATGGATTTAAGCTACTGTCTGGCCATTTGCAGCAATACCTTCATTAAAACAGTTTATTATGATTAGAAAACAAGCATGTTGCTTTTAAGTAGTGTGAGTATTGGCAGAAGGTAAGTCCTCAACTTCTTTTTATATAATCATATAGCCAGGATGAGTTTCCTAAATAAAAAAATTAGTGTTGTAATTTGCTTTCAATAAAAACTGGGAAATGGAAGGGAAACACAACACTGTAGAGCTGACAATACTAATTTTACCAGATTTCAAATAAGAATAATTAAACTTATAAAGTGATGTACTAATTATTTTTGTGTTACTTTCCCTTTTTGTTTAAAGTCAAATTCCAGAAGTAAAAATCTTTATCATACTATTTTTTTCTTGTAAAAGTTGGAAGGACAAAATAGAAAGTTCAGCAACATCAGAAAATGTTTGGTCTAAAATAACGTGAAGAGTAGAGATGTTAAATACATGAACTAAATTGGCTTCCTTTTTCCCTTGGAGAACTTAAAATTGTCTAGCATTTACTTGTAGGTTTGCTTTTAGTATATAATGCGAATATGCAGTGCTGCTTTTTGCAATCAGCAAAATCATTGCTCTAAGATATTAACCTCTCAATCTATAAACTTTAGAGGTATGTGTATATACAAGTATGTTTTATAAATCATGAATTACTGTGTCCATGAGGTCTTATTAGTTTGATAATAAAAGCGGTTTTACTTGCTTTTATTACTTAAAATTTTGTAGGCTGTTGAAAAAAATTAAAGTGATTCATAACAATTTCAAATGAAGAATGAAGTGACATGTTAAATGATCAGAACTTGGCATTGCATTATTTCCAGGACTATTTCCCCACCAAAATAAGCTGTATATTTTTCTCTGGAAGTTCATTTCTTTATGGCACTGTGCTGTTAAACTGTGTTAACATTTGTGCTGAAATGGAGAGTGTACTTTTTTATATATAAGTGTCAGAATTTCAGCTACTTTAGTTAAGGCACAAAAAATTGTTTCTGATCTAATAAAAGTATCGAAGGCCAACAGAAACTATTCGGTTTCATTCTTAAAAGATCTATGAGAAAAGCAGAGAAAGCTCATATATTTTTTTTTCCCCTCTAGGAGAATCAGTCTGTTGATCATTTAAAATTCCAAGTCAAAGCAAGGCTCTGTGGAATGAGTATTTATTTATCTAAAGGAAGGACGAAGAAGAAAAAACCTGAATTTTTCTCCTCCCAAAGTGAGACTAAAGAAACGGCATTGCACTTTCCCCAGAAATGTGAAATGAGTTTTACCTTAAAAACCCTTTCTTGCTCTCCTTGCTGAAGGGAGAGTAGTAGAAAGCAGGACAGAGATTTGAGGAACCAGTTGTTGTGGTGGGTAGTGCTATCTCCAGATGTTCCTAGAAAAGCCTGTTTCTTGTGTTCTTTGAATAAAAAAGAGACCATGAGCAGGAAGAATTTCTTGACGTTACTTAATTATAACATTACAGATTAGGTGCAGTGGTCATACCTCCTGTTCTGCCCAGCAGTCCTAACTTACGCAATCCCTGGTCAGCCTAAGGATAGGCGACTGTAGTTTCATGAAATAGTCACCTTGTTGAAGAAATAAAAATTCCAGAGTGCTAGTGAGACTTCATACCCCCAAAAGTGTTTGAGATTATGATTTGGTCTTTTGAAATCACTTAAAACAGTTGATTTCAGAGAAACGAAGAAGCTGGAAGCCTCTCTAGGCTACTTAAGAGATGTCGTGACTTGAAAACAAAGGTACATCATAAAGGGGCATGACTGCAGACAGCAGTTTTCTACTACTTATGTTCCAAGATCATAATCCGTCTAGATAATTTTATTTCTCAACAGAAACTGTGGAGGACTATATGGAATCGTATAGTTTTCTTATGGTTGGGAAGAGAATGTATGCAGGTGAAATGGTAGTTTGATAGAAAACATTTTTTCTTTGATTCTCTCATACAGCGTCATAATATTAAAGTCAGTAATAGTTGGTTCATGACATGAAAATGTGAGAGAGTTCTTGAATAATCACGACAGAGTACCTGGGAGTGAAAGTGAGATGGCCCTGAGAGGACCTGACACAGGAGCCTGGCGCTGAGGGAAAGGACACTTGTCACTGCAAATGTATTCATGCTTAAAGTTTTAGCTCTTCAAATCCCCTTTCAAAATTAGTAAAATATGACCCCTGCTATGTTCTAAGTAACTATATGGAAAATAATACTGCTTTTCTGTGGATCCCATATTAATGGCTTAATGAGGAAATAATAATGACTGCCGAGTAGAATTTGGGGAAAATGGTCTTGACCCCACCCAGTTTGGACTCATTACTAAAGAATTAGCTGGAGGTGCCCAGTGCTTTTTGAAGCTGAGGTGGGAGGATTACTTGAGGCTACGAGTTTGAGCCAAGCCTGGGCAACATAGTGAGACCTCCATCTCTACAAAAAAATTTTTCAAAAAGTAGCTGGGCATGGCAGGGCACACCTGTAGTTCCAGCTACTTGGGAGGCTGAGGCAGGAGAATCCCTCAAGCCCAGGAGTTTGAGGTTAAAGCGAACTATGATTGCACCACTGCACTGCAGCCTGGGCGACAGAGCAAAAAAAAGAAAAAGAAAAGAAAACACGCCATGAATTTCCCTCTAAGGCTTATTTTCATGCATGAGCATGATGAAATTTTAATGCAGTTATAATTTAATGATGATAAATCTTTTTTGTAAAGCACCTGTCCCAAAAAGTTCATCCTGTTTTACTGAAAGCTCTATGCTTCTCAACTGTCCTGTGAAGCGGGAGAGAGCAGAGTATTATTTCAAGCCTCCTGCTTAGGGAAACAGGGATTCAGAAGTGAAGAAGTGCAGGTAGAATCAATCAAGATCATCCAGTTAATAACATCAGGTATAAAACTTCCTTCTGCTGACTGTATTTAGATTCTATGGCCTTCAACTTTTTAAGCCCTCAATTTATAAGCCCACGGACCACTCCAGTTTACTAACAATAACAATAATAATAAAGCAATACTGTTTAAGGGTAATATTTATTGTGTATACACTTTGTGTCAAGCACAGTTCTAAGCACTTCAAAATCAGCAAACCCTTTAAAGTTCACAACGGTATGAAGTGGATAATACTATTAGCCCTAATTAATAAATGAGGAAACTTAGTTATGGAAAGTTATGGAAAGTTATAACTTTCCATAACTAATAACAAACTTTGTTCCATACATAACTAATAACAAAAGCAAATTCAAACCTAGACAGTCTGGCTAGGGGGTCTTTGTTCTTAATGATTATGCCATCCTCAATTTAAAAAGTTCAAATATATGAATGTTTGCCTCAGTGATAAGGATAGCTTATATTTGCATAATGCTTAAATTTTCACCCAAGGATTTTTATCATATTATGTTTTATAGGCTTATTTTATTTCTGTGTACTTTGTAGAATTAGGTAGCTGGTAGAAAATAATTTTCTAAATCTAAATAAGGGACATTTTAGTATCACTTCTATTTTGTGTGGTTCAGAGCCTAGAAAATTCAAAGAACTACAGCTTAAGAACTTCCATTCCATTGATGCTTCAAGTAAAAGTTATTAATAAAATTGCTGGTCTAACATGTAAAACTTAATCCTGGAGAAATAAGTTAACTTTGAACAGATTCTTAGTTTTCAGAGTATCTAAAGGTAGCAGACCATTTTATTTCATATTAGAAATTTAAAGTAT
>NW_012144633.1:2286484-2290107 GCF_000956105.1 Propithecus coquereli | reverse complement strand
TAAAATAAAATTAAAAAGTCAGTGCCTCAGTCACAGTAGACACATTTCAAGTGCTCAATAACCACATGTATGTCTACTGGACAGTGCTGGCATAGAACATTGCTATCACTACAGAAAGTTCTTTTGGTCAGTGCTGGCTTCAACCTTTGCCCAGACCACAAATTGCAGCTTCTTGTCTCATAGAGCAGAGTGTAGATGTTTGTGCCTTAGGGCTGTGTTCATCTTTGGGAAATGAAGGATGGATTAAATCCCATTTGGACAAAGCAGTGCAAGAAACCCTTCAGGCATAAAATGTTTGCATTGAACAATAATTCAAGAGGTGGGGAGGAGGGCAGATTAGGGGAAGGAATTAAGAAACACCTAAACCATTCTGTGGCTTGAGTCTTGACTAGATCTGAACCTGTGTAGGACACAGGACCCCCAGAGGGAAGTTCCATAGAGAGACTGTCACCCAGTGCTCAACTGATCCCAACGATGGAAAAGTATGAGAGGAGCAGGGCTGCCCTAATATCAGGAATTGAGGGACACTCTCAGCACTCAGTGGTGGGAAAAAGGTTAGTCATGTTTGGCCCATGTTATAGGGAGAAAGTTGTTACCCAGCCAATCAGTGGCAGAATGGGGAATAATTCAGGCTTTCTTACAAAAGGAGAGGGGTAACCAGTCTATCTGACAGTGACTCCTTAGGTATAGGTCTGCACAGTCACAGCCAGCTTATGTTTTGAAACTTAGGCTTGAGTTTCAGAAGGAAAGTATCAGTGATACAAGGAAAAGGCTTGGTTCTGTCTTCCCTGCCGGCCCTGTGGCTAAGGGGCCATGCTTGCGGGGAAGGGAAGAAATCAGAGGCAGGTGGCAAAAAGTGTAATTTTACCTGCTGTCTGGAAGCCATCTGTGAAGGGAATCACCTTTCTTTTCTGGACTTATTTCCAGGTGCAGCTGCAGGTGATGACACTGAAGATGCAAGCACTGAGTTCACTGACAGTATCGAGGAGGAGGCTGCACACAACAGCCACCAGCAAGTAAGTCAGTGTCAGGTTCTGGAGTTCCCAGGGTGGAAGGCACACAGCCCTTCTGGGGTCTGATGGTCTCCTACAGCCCTTGTGGACCTGGAGTGAGAAGGTATCTTTTTATATCAACCACTTCCCAGTCTTCTTCACGTCCTCCCTGAGCTTCCCAGCTGCCTCTTGAACCCATATCCTTATTTTGTTTTCCTCTCTAATCCATCCCTTGGTTTTTATTACTTCTATTTCTTTCTTCTGCTTACTGGCCCCTCTTACCCACCTTTGCCCCTATTTACTCTCTGTAGCTATAGCTTCAGAAGAATTTTTACTTACAAGACAATGGACACTTTCCCCTTGGGCTTTTGTAACTGAAACACACTACAGAAGACAAGGAGTCATCAAAGGGCCATGTGGGGAGGTGGCAGGGCCTAGGACCTGCTTGGGGAGAATGCTCTCTGAGAAACTCCAAGAGAATTGGAACACTTCCAAAGCAGGGATCTTTCTCAGTGAAATCTCATTGTGCAAAGAGAGCTTTGTGATGCAACCTGACAAACCACCCAGGTCGTGATGACTTAATGATCAGCCGATGGCACTTCAACAGCAAGCCCCAGTCAAACCTCAGAACTTGGTACCCAAGGCTGAAACACTGTTCCCACCCACCATCAGTGAAGTTGTAAGCAGCATGTTCACAAGCCCAAGAGTGAATGTCCTGGACCTCGGAGATGAAGTCACTAGTAGTGATCCCACAGCACTCACTGGAACACCTGTGTGTCTCCGCTTTCCCAGTGACATTCAGCAATCTCATCTCCTAAATGGACTATGCCTGTGACTCTCTAAGTTGTTAAGGAGAAAGTGGATCATGGGTAGATATCCTTCTTCAAACGCAGCTGGGCTTTCCAGTGATAGATTCCTTGGGGTATTAGCAAGACTGTAGGGGAAATGAGACTTGCTGAGTCTTCCTGTGCATCTTCTGCATGAGAACAAGAGGAGACATCTAATAACCCAACAAGGAGAGCCCAAATGAACCGTCTCCAAATCTTTCAGGATTTGGCGTGATCTTTGGCTCTTGAGGACATGAATACTTGTCTGGGATACCTCACATCCTCAACAGTTTCTTTACCTTCTACCAAGATCCCCTTTTCGTTGTTATAGCCATAGCTGACCTTCCCTTCTCCCTTGAGTCCTTGCATGAGCTCCATTTCTCCTTTTACTTGAACAGTGTCTCTTGAGTCATCCTCACCAATGGTTGTGACTTTAATTATGTACACCACTGCCCCTCACTCCCTGATTTGGTTGAGGATCTTTGGTAAGAGAGAGGGACCTGCAGGATAAACCTCAATCTAGCTCTGTCCACTCTAAGACAGAGCTAGATTGGAATGTTGGCTGGTCACTGGTGGTTATAATGACTGTGCACCAGGATTAACTTCAGAATAAATGAACAGGAGACACAGATGTGAAGAAAGTCAGATTCTGATTGACATGGTCCAAACTATCCTTAGTAATACAGGTCCTTCACTTTAATTCTCAGTTGTAGGCAAACTGCTTTGTAAAGTCACTTCTTCCTCAGCCTTCTTTCTTGTAGCCTCACATGGAGAATATGACCAGACCCCATTTTGAGAAGGTCAGTCCAAACCAGAACGAACTTTTATGTTGGGGCATTTGTATTTCCCTTGCAATGCTTGCCATATTACTTGGCATAGGAGATATGTAGTATAACTATAAACTACCAAACCTTTGGATCAGGGCTTGACTCATGATAGATAAAGTGTATGGATGAAGAATCCAAACACTGTTGGATGAAGAATCTCTTGGGTAAGAACTATTTTTCTTTCTATCACCTTTACTTGAAAATCAGTTATTCAGCTTTGGGCAGAAGAAATCTTGGTATGTAAAATCATTGTAAATTTACATCATCTTTTCTGGAGTTTGAGGTTGTGATTCTCCTGCTACTGATTAAATAAAGCTTGCTTTTCCATAACTGTTTTGTGTCCAGATTCTCAAAATTTGTTTGCTTATTTCTAGATTAGGCTCTGAGCTTTTCCTTGGTTGGCCCTTGGAACGTAAACTATTCTTGACCCCAGGATCCCTTCCTACTGCAGGCATTCACACACTTTCTCTAACAAACACATTCAACTTTGTCTTCCTTCCAAGGCAAGAATCACCTTTTGGCCAAAGCAAGTTGCTTCTTCCTTATTTTTTAGATTAACCCACCCCAGGAAGCTTCAATTCTGGCCATGATGGTAATTTTCCCTAAATATCACCCACAAAATTCCATTCTGAAGCAGATATAAGATCTATAATAGATACCTAGGAAATTGCCATGAAAGAAACTGGAGTAGTCAACCATTGCTTTTCTTCATTTGAGCTTCTGCAATGGAGAAAGGTTAATCAAGAATCAAGATTCAAATATAAAGGAGAGAAGTCAGCAGATGAAGTGTGATGAACTTGAGAAAAGCTATTTAAAAAAATGTTTTATTTATGTTATTTTTATTGACAAATCATAATTGTATACATTTATGGGGTACAATGTGATGATTTGATATATATATATACATAGACATACACACATGCTTGCCTACCTATCATGTTTTATGGTGAGATATTTGAAATTTATTCAGTTATTTT
>NW_012144633.1:2284657-2286297 GCF_000956105.1 Propithecus coquereli | reverse complement strand
TGGCAGCAGAAAGAGGGATTGTCTAATGTAAACTTATAAATAGGACTTTGTGTGAATTAACTTACTCATTTTATTTCCTTATTTTCTATTAAATTTTTTTCGGCTTTATTCTACCCATCAAACGGGCAACAAAAAATTCAGCATTTTAATTCAAATTGGTAAAAGGCTGAATAACCTTAAAACTTCAGTAAAGGAAGTACAGGAGACTGTGAGCTAGCTTGAAAAAAGGAGGGGGGGATAAAACAAAAACCTTATGTAGTGGAGTGTTGGGATGAGATGGGCGTCCTTCCTTTGTCTCCACCTAATTCCTGATGAAGTCAGAACCATGGCATCCTGCCCCTGAGTGAATTTAAGCAGGAGCATTATCTAGAAATGGAGAGGTGGCATCAGAAAGGCCATGAAAGGTAAGTGGAAGGCAGAAAGCGTTAGATGAGAGCCTTTAAGACCACTGATGGTTACCCTTTCTAAGCCCCACTTAACTTACTCCTGGAACCTAGTATAGCAATCGTCTTGGGATGTGGGCCCAGCATGGCTACACAACCTACCAGCAACGGTCTGGGGATGAGGATCCTGACCTCACAGAGCTGAGCTTTCTTTAACCATTCTCTGGCCCAGCACTCAAAAGGGAGACAAATGTGAAAACATTTGTTTTCTTAATCTCATTGCGTGAGACAATTCATTTTCTTTGCAGGAAAAACATCAAAGATTATGATGTCTGCTGTTGTACAGGGAAGGATTTTCCAGAGTAAACATAATGTGATATAGATGTCCTTAGGTATATCAGTATCCTGGGTTCAGTGAGTTGCCAAAGCAGCCAAAGCTTAGAGGGTGTGTCTGTTCATCTCTACTCAATTGGTATCCTGAGTGAGATGGTTCTGGGGCTGATTTGAATGAATAAATACTGGAAATTCCCCAGATCTCTAAAGATGCTGAGTGGCAGAGGTGCCTTCTTGTGAACAGGTCTTTACTGAACAGTATCCTGCCTTGATCTAATATTAACACAACATTCATGGAAAGGTTAGGGAACTTAAGCTGTTATCACAGCATGCTTCCTACCTCTCAGCGCTTTAGTGAGATCAGCCTGGGCCATTTCAAATATTCCAGCATGAACTTATAGATACCAAGAAATGGAATGTAGATGTGAATGGCCCCTGTTCACCTCATCTGCACAGGGTAGTGAACGCTCATTATCCATGCAGTCTTTCATTCATGGATGTCTGAGCTCAGGAGCAGGTTCTTTGGTCTTGGAGGAAGAAGCAAAGGTAAAGATCTGACTTGTCATCAGAAGAAGCAGTGAGTGGCTCCTGTCTAAGAGTCCAACGACTTGACTTTTTGGCACAGCTCTTGTCTGGACTAGCCGTGTAACCTTGGACAAACCACCTAATCTCTTTGAGACCCAGGTTATTCAGTGGTCAGAAGAAGAGTTTTAACAGGCTGGTTGCTGAGGCCAGGGTCAGAATTAGATCTCAAGATTCTCTAACTTGAGCAGGTTCTGTAAGGCACAAGAGTGTCACAGTAGATTATCTTTGGTGTTGAATCAACCATGATAAATTCCTACACTTTCAGAAAAAATCAGTAATGTGGGCCACAGTTCATGGTCTAAAATTGTATGGATAGTCTTTTATTTTAACTGATATAAA
>NW_012144633.1:2267791-2277252 GCF_000956105.1 Propithecus coquereli | reverse complement strand
AAATTCATACTACCAGCACACATACTTGAAGCCCTGGGGTTTTATTTGGGGGAAAGAAATATTTGATTTTCATAGGTGATAAAAACTAATGAAAAGGCTAGATCCTCAGTCACTTTTCATGCATTTACATTTAAATTACATTTACATTTAAAATTTAAAGTTAGCCAAAGTCAGTCCCCTTTGAGATGGAAATATGAAAACCCAAATTAGCCTGGGCAAGAATCACATCTCTAGGCAGTGTCTGGTTTTCTCATTTTAAAGTGGGAAATTAGACCAGATGGACCTTAAAGTTCTTCTGGTGTTAACATTTCATGGGTCATAATTTTTTTTTAAATAAGTATATCAAAACCAATAGGACAAGATAACATACATCCAGAAGGTACTTTAAAAACGGGTAGACTTCATTAAAGTTAGACATTATTTTTAAGCAAAAGAGCCCTTAAGGTTTGGAAAAGAATAAATGTCATGCCCATATTCAAGACTGATGGCAATATTCACTTTAGTTAACTTAGTTGGAAACAGTTTATATAGAAAGATAACAGGACATAGTTTAAATGAGGGGTGGGGTCATGAACTTTCAAAGTGGTTTTCCAGTCCCCCTTCCTTTACTTTGTCACTAATGCCTTGCAGCCCATGTGGAGATGGCCACCAGCCCAAGTTTGGCAGCAGAGTCTTAGAGGCAGACATTCCCAGGAGCCTGCCAAATCTCAGGCTTACAAACCCCAAGTGGGATTGGCTGCCTAGGAACTGAGTGGCTGTGCCTGCGGATCTCTTTCTTCTTTGCCATGGGTGCACATCTCTACCTAACCTCAACTGCTATGCTTCTGAACACCGTTGCAGATGCATGCTATGACTCAACCCCATGATGTGGATTTTATCATGCTTTGTTATGGGGAATAGCAAAGTCAATGGCTTTGTGCCAGCCCAAGCAGCTCTATGAATTGTTGATCCATATAAACTGCCCTGGGCCCTGTTAGGTTCAACATATTGGTGACCTGAATGAAGGTATAAAGCATATAATTAATTCTACAAATCATCCCTAATCAGGTGGCCACCACGTGATTTATGGAGATGTGTATCAAATATTTTGATTACTTTGATAATTGGGAAATAATTCTCTATAGCTAGAATGAATTTATAAGTCACAAATACAAATCACAATATTTATAGAGATTAAAAAAAAAAAAGACCTAGAAATAGCTGTGGGGGAGAGGTGGAAATTGGAAGGTCAAAACTGACGTGAAGTCAAGTAAAACCTCCAAAAGTTGCCACTGAGAGGAAAAAGAAGCCAACATGACATTGGGATGTACTAAGATTACTACTGGACAGATAGGAAATCCTTGTACTAAAATAATGAGTCACACACTAAGTAGATTATTATACTCAGAGTTTGATTTCTACACCTTTAGAAGGGTGGGGAACACTGAAGATGAGCCCAAAATGAACAGAAAGAAAGTCTAAAGGTTAACAAATTCTCATTTAAGGAAAACTATAAGATCTGCTCTGATTGCAACATTGTAACTTCAAGAGTATCCTCAAGAAAAAGAAAGATGCTAGGAAACTGTTTCTGCCTTGTTTTCTTCTCACATGCTTGGATTTGTAGAGAGAGTTCGGCTGGCAGCATGGGTGCAAGAGTAATAACCAAAAAGTGACCTTGGCTGCCAGACAGGGTGCTTCGCCTCCACTTCTCAGCAGTCACAGGGTGTGATTCTCCTGCTGCCAATGAAATTGAGCTTGCCGTGCCTTACCTGTAGCTCCACCATTATTCTAATTCTGTGACTAGGACTGCTGATGGTTTCCTGAATCCTCCCTCTCAGTCGTCCTCTATGGAGTCTGAGTTACAGGCAGGAACTTAGGCTTTGAGCCCTGGTGTCTGGAGCCATCATCTTTGCAGTCAAGGACTCAAGTGTTACGGAGCCAATGAAGCTTCCTGACTTGTGAGAAAACTCTCAGGGAACTCTGTCCTCTCAGGAAGAGAAGAATCACAGCATCCCCTCCCTCCAGTCCTGTTTGAACCTTATTTGTCTGCATTGGGTTTTAATGTATAATGTGCTTGCTTTTTTCTTTTCATTTCTTTTTTCCTCACCCATCTCTGGATTCTCCTCTTCTTCTCCATGGCAGCAATTCCTCCTAATTATTTGGTGTGTCTTCCCCACCCAGACCAGTCCCCAGGGTCCTAGGGCTGAGGAAGTGCTTAGTGGGGAGTTCATTTTAGGTCTGCCTTTTTTTGTTCCCGTTACAGTCTGCCTTTGCAGTCTCACGTTCCTCTTGGATCCTCTTTAATGACCTAACTCCTTTAAACCGTGATTTTCTTTCAGCTCATCAAGGTGGCTCTGGAGAAAAGCCTGGCAACTGCAGAGACCCAGAACATGTCTCTTGCCCCTCCTTCCTCGATGGGAGGGGACGGTAACAGGTGTCTTCAGGAGGAAATGCTCCACCTGAGGGCCGAGATCCACCAGCACTTAGAGGAGAAGAGAAAAGCTGAGGCGGAACTGAAGGAGCTAAAGGCTCAAATCGAGGAAGCAGGATTCTCCTCTGTGTCCCACATCAGGTAGGACCTTCCCCCTGGAGAAGGGGGGCTGATCGTGAGGTGCCATAGCCAAGGGGTTTGCCTTGCTGCCGCCGACACATTCGTGCTGCCACGGGCTACTGGGTCCCATCCCAGGCTCCGTGTGCTAATATTTCTACAAATCCTTTAGAGAAAAGTTGATAATATTGGATAATGATAATCACTTTTTGTTATTCAAATAAACCTGGTCTTAATTCAATATAATGATGCCCATTATTATTGCTCATATGCCCGTCATACACAACAGTCATGGTGGAAACCTAAGCCTCCTAGTCGTATGACTGATACTGCTCTTTTGACTTTACTGGAACTTGTGAGGAATCCCTGCTACCCAGGATGTTTCACTGCTGCGGGCAGCACCAGAACAGTCTGTGAGGGGATTTGTACGGAGGCCCTCCATCTCCACTCAGCTCTCTCTCAGAAGCCTGAGCCCTTGAATTGTGGAGTAGAAATTTTAACAATCTCTGCTGCTTTATTAACTTTACAGAAATGGCAAATAGCTGATGCATTGGCTAGATTGGCCACTCTGTCTCTGATGGCTTTTTGCCAAAAGATGCTTGGAGAAAATGCTGATACTATGGGGCTAATCCATTTATTCTCTTACCCCCAAGGGCCACAATTATCATTGCCTGTTGTTTAGAGTATAGCTATGCAGATGTACAACTCCTAACTCATGCCCTAATGTTTCCCTGTGTATTACTACATTGTCACTTAAACTTCCCTGAATAATGCTAACATTTGAAGAGGACTTTGGCATCTAGCCTAAAGTCCTTGTCTCATAGTTAAGGAAGCTCAAGCCTAGGAATTTCCAAGTGACTTGCTCAAGATAGCGTAATAATCTGTGGCTAGACCCCTGGCTCTTGATGTTTAACATCCATACTTTCTATACTATATACTTTGTCAAGCAACTTAAAAAAAAAAAAAAAATTCTTGTGATCATTCTTAGTGCTAGTTCTTTGACTCTGAATTATCATAATAATTCTTTCCCTAAGTTCTAACTTAAAGCATATGTTTTACTTAAACTTTTGTATGTGATTAGCTGCCACCATTAAAACAAAAATAGTAACCATCACTACAATTGCTGCTATAAAGATTATTATTGATCAGATTTATTTTTAGATAAGTAGAAACATGAGATGTACTCCCATTTTTAGGGCAGTGTGATAATTTTTAGAGAATGTGAGATGCATTCTTATAGTAAGTAAAAAATGAGATGTATTCATAAAAATGTATTCAACAAACATTTATGCGTTTACTTTACACAGGTACTGAAAGTATAATGATATAAAGAAATACAAACAGAGATATTAAACAGAAAAATTAAAATGAAATAAGAAATGAGGGTGAAATAAATTCAGAAGAAAGGATTTCTGTTTAACTCATGGTAGATCTCACAGCTATGTGCCAGAGGCAGGGGTGCATGTCCAAGTGTGTGCATGTGTTCATGTGTTGCTTTCAAACTTTTTTTGAATATGAATATATTAAAGTGGAGTATGAACACTCCAAATTTGCTACAAAAAAAAAAACTTTTGTATATGTAAACTTAGTTGAGCTGTCATTGGTAAGAACAATACATCTCTTTTGATTCTACAATTGAAGCTACAATCAAACCATGCAGAGATATCCCCATGGATTATTTTCTTTTTTCCTCAGAGTTACTAACCTGAAATTCTGATTTATTTAAGCCTCCACTCAACCTGAAGAATCACTGATGCTGTGGAAGATAGAATATATCTAATACACAGCCCCCCTTTTCAAGAAGATTTTTTTGAGCTTTTCTTTCATTTGTTTGTATTTGGAAACATCAGGATTTTCTCTAGAACATAAAGTTAGAACGTAATATTAAATATTTTTTTTCCATACACATGTGTCCCTTTCTCTCCCTCCTACATCCCAGTTTTGTTAAAATACCTGCCTCCTTTTTCTCCATTGAGAAACTGTCTTCTAGACAGTGCCTCTGAGTCTTGTGTCCTAAAGTGTTTTATTTCCTGAATCACACCAGACAAACTCTGCTCTAGGTTCCAAGGCTTCAGGATTCTGAGAAATCCAACTTAGGTGCATAGCCAACTGCCGACCCTTCAGGTTGCGAATTACCCATTTCTTTTGCGTCTTCTGGCTCAGTGGTTCTCAGTCTAGCATGCTTAAGAATCACCTGTGGAACTCAAGTAACATGTAGATTCATAGGCCTTAGCCCTGCAGTTTTTTAAACAAGAACCTCATGGGATTCTGATGTTGGTATTCCTCAGGTCTGCAGCTAGTACCGCAGGAATGAATGACTTCTCTGTTGCGGACCCTGAGCTAACCACACCATACATGTACTTCCACTTAAGCATCCACTAACTCCACTACGGAAGTGTTATAATCCTTATTTTATATAAAAGGAGACTGAGGCTCAAAAAAGTTAAGTGAATTGCCTTGTTAAAGCCATGTTTTTATTGCGTCCACCCAACCCTAGTAAAGAGTTTATTGGGGGAAAGGGTGGATCTAGAATGTCTTGGTGAAAATTAGTTGTTTTTGTCAATTTTATTTCTTCAACAAATGTTGATGTTTTATGTGGCAGTCACTTGTGTAGGCACTAGGGGTACAGGATGAACAGGACAGACACGGTTCCTGCTCTCATGAAGGGCATTTCTTATTTCACGAGCCAGACATAAAGCAAATTATTGTATGAGTGCATTTTGATAGCAGTTCTAATAGTAGTAGTATTTATTTCTTCTGTGTTCCTATGTCCCAATTTATCTTTCAGTGGTTTAAAATCGACTGATGATAAATAATAGAATCATAGAATCCATAATAATGGATTTGTTATAGGCAAATCTATTTTTTCTTAACCGCATAAGAATCCTGTTTATTCCAGAGGCCACTGAAAATTAGAACAGATGAGGCTGTGTGGCACGAGCAAAGAAAACTAGACTGGGAATCTTGAGTCCAAGATTTTTGGTGATAGCACTGCCTGCAAGTAGCTGTGGAAAGATGGGCACATCTCTTACTCTTCCTGAGCCTTGGCTTTCTTATCTTTAAAATAAGGGAGCTGCGGCAGGTCTCTAAGTTTGCTTTATACTCCGGTGTGTCTCTGAGTCTATCGTGGACTGAGAAGTGAGTAAAAAGGGCTACTAGGAACTGTGGTCAAGACCAGACCTGGCCCCTAATTCTGTGTGTTCCTTGCAGGAATACCATGCTGAGCCTTTGCCTTGAGAATGCAGAGCTGAAAGAACAGATGGGAGAAGCAATGTCTGATGGAGGGGAGATTGAGGAAGACAAGGAGAAGGGCGAGGTGATGGTGGAGACTGTGGTAGCCAAGGGGGGTCTGAATGAGAATAGCCTTCAGGCTGAGTTCAGAAAGCTCCAGGGAAAACTGAAGAATGCCCACAACATCATCAACCTCCTCAAAGAACAGCTGGTGCTGAGCAGCAAGGAAGGGAATGGTAAACCTGCTCCAGAGCTCCTTGTGCATCTGGCCAGGGAGATTGACAGAATGAACACAGAACTGGTTTGTCCTCCTGGGAAGCACCAACAGCAAGAAGAGGAGGATGTTACCACAAGGCCTTGCCCCAGACCCCAGAGCCTTGACCTGGGGCCCCCCCTTGCAGTGGATGCCCTCCAAGTAAGTGTGGGCTTGGATGAAGTGAAAAACACTTGGAGAAGGGCTGGAGATGCCAGTTTTCACCTAAAACAGCTCTGCCTTGTGGGTCAGGAGGTACCAAGGGAAGGGCACCTTTGCACCACAAGCAGTGGTAATGATAATATTCCATACACATTCAATCTTTAGAAAGGCTTTTATAAATATTATCTCATAAATATTTCCTGAATACTTAATTTTCCAGATAACACACAAGGCATTGGCAGCAGACATTAACACCTGATCTTTGTCCTTGAGATACTCAGTATGGTGGGGAAAGATGGTACAAAAACAGATAATTTCAACAGGACGTGGTGACCACTGTAACATAGGGATGCGTCAGGTTTTAAGGCAGCCCAGACAAGTGGTGTGTAATGACATCTCTCTTATCACTGCCATTTTGTCACAGCTCATCACAGGTGTCTATTCCTGGGGTTACTGGAATCCTCCTAAGAGGAGAAAGTTTGCTGAGGATTCAGTGAGATGGAGAATGCAAGGATTCTTAGAGAACCACTGGGACAGGAATGAGGGAGAGATGGAGGTTTCCATGTTCTCTTTTCAAACACTGAGCAAACACTTACTTACAGCTCCTCTGCAGGCTTGATTGGCACTGAGCTATGTGCTGTAGATACTGAGATGAATAAAACATCATCTCAGCTCTCCAGGAGCTCCATCTGGAAAGCAAGTAACTGCCAAGTGGCATAAGAAGTGCTGAGACAGACACATGAATAAAGTCCACAGGATTCAGAGGGGAGGTGCTGTCACTGCGTGGGGGATGAACTCAGACCGTCCTAACCCCTGTATCGGCCCCTTCTGCAGCTGGATAACCAGTCCCAGGCCTGTAACCCTGAACCTCAGTTAGAATTTAGCCTTCCGGGGTCTACCAAGCATCTGCGCTCCCAGCTGGCACAATGCAGACAACGCTATCAAGATCTCCAGGAGAAGCTGCTGCTGTCAGAAGCCACCGTCTTTGCCCAGGCTAGCCAGCTGGAGAAATACAGAGCCATATTTAGTAAGTCTTTCTTTTTTTTTTTTTTTTAACCACAGGCTTGTTCTCCGATAGTAAGTCTTTTAAGTTCACCATCACCAAAGTGTCTTTCTTCTTCTGGAGAAGCTACATGTTGTATAGGCTTTACTTTTCTTCCCTAACCTCAAAACAAATTTAGGCCTGACCATAGTCCTAGCATTGTGGAAGTAGATATTTCACTTCAATTTGCAGGTGGTGAAGGAGAATAAAGGAGTGAAGCAAGGTTTCAAGTCTGCAGTGAGAGTAAAGGAAGGAAATGGCTGATGTCTGGAATAGCCAATAAACTACCTTACCTCTCTCAACGTGTGCTAATTGTCTTTCTTCTGCTTCTCTTTGCACCATATCAGATTCTTCAAAAACAAATTGTTGTTGGTCTAGAATCAGCACTGTCCAACAGAACTTCCTGCAGTGATGGAAGCGTTCTATATCTACATCACATGTGGTTATGGACCACATGAAGTGTAGCTAGTGCAAGTTAGAAATTTTATTTTATTTAATTTTAATTAATTTAATATAAAGTAGACATATGTGGCTAGTAACTTCCTTATTGGACAGTACAGATCTAAATGCGTTGGGACTCTAAATTAGTTCAGCTCCATTCAAATATTTACTGAGCCCCTATGGGTAAAGCACTTTCTGGCTTCACTGGAGCTTCCAGAGATGATAGTATGAATTCCCAATTTACAGATGTCTGATCCCAACTGAGCCTAGGTTATCTGAAGGCGAGCTTCACAGCTTCCTTCTGGTGGAGGGAAGTCCTGCTGCCTGGAGCATGTGGTCTCTTCTCCTGTAAGTCCAAAGAAGCATTTCTCCTGCTCTAGGCCTAACCTCCCTGCTCCTTAAGGCCAGGGTATGTGTCACTGAGGTTGAGGGTGTATGTGAGAATTCAGTCATTCTGTAACACCTGCTGTTTCTTCCTGAGCAGGTGAATCCTTGGTGAAGCAGGACAGCAAGCAGGTCCAGGTGGACCTCCAGGACCTGGGCTATGAGACTTGTGGCCGAAGTGAGAATGAGGCTGAGCGGGAGGAGACTACCAGTCCTGGTAAGAGAACAGGGTATGGGGCTCACCTCCCCTCCCTGGAGTCAGTTGTCACGTTTGGGTGCTGTTGGCCAGTCCTACACCAGACGATTGTGGGGAGAGGGTGTTGTGGCTGAAGGGGACACAGGACCAGAGAAAGACAGGAAGTTTGGAGGAGAATTCTTGCCCAAAATGAGACTGAGTGTGAATTTGAATTTCTACAATTCATTTTTGGCATACTGCTATTACTACTAATAAAGTTCTATCTAATTGATTATTATAGAAAGAAATACTAAGGCCTACTTATTAAAGAAGAGATCAAATGAGCTTTGGGGGACATGCAAGCCATAAGTTAAACACAATTTTGTTGTATAAAGGGACCATAGCCATAGAGCCACCCACCAAACTGAAACCCAGAAGAGGAGAAAAGCATTGGTAATCTCTCTCACCCTTGTGGCGGTGTAGTACAGTAGTTAAGAGCAAAGATCCTGGGGCCAGACTGGTTGGTTCAAATCTCAGTTTGTGAACTTTTCCATGCCTGTTTCTTCATGTTAAGATGGTAATAAAGGAATTACCTACCACTTTGTGTACTAATGTCAATTAAATGAGCAGATTCTTCTAAAACACTTCAGGAAAATGCCTGGAACCTGGTAAAATGCTATAATATATCCATTCTCATTCTGACTACCACTGCCCTAATACACCATTGTTAATATGCTGATGCATGTCTTTGAAGTCTTATTTTCCTATTCCTATTTTTCACACAGGGTTGTCACCCAATAAACTTTTAAATCATAGTAATATTTGGAGAATGTTAAACTTTCATCATGCAGGAATAGCTTGTCCTACATTTTTGTGGCCATCCTAAATATGTAAAGCTCATGTTAATGTCTTACTTAAGAGGCATCAATGTGTGTGGAATGAACATGGGACACTGGAGGATTTGAATTCTGACTCTGCCTCGTGCTAGTTTGAGTGATCAAGAACAAGCTAGTTTACTTCTCTTTGAGTTTTTGTTCCCCCAGTCAATAAAATAGAAAGTGGCTATACCTAATTTGCAGGGATGTTGGGAGGATAAGAAATACTGTATTTGAGTGCCTAGTACATAGTACAGTGTCAGAGCTGAATAAAGTACTGCTTCAACTTTTGCCCTAGTAATTATTGTCCTTGTGACCAAACCTACTTCCTCTTGAAGGGAGTTGCCAAAGCAGCATGTCCAGCCTTTTTT
>NW_012144633.1:2211732-2267741 GCF_000956105.1 Propithecus coquereli | reverse complement strand
GAATAGCTTGTCCTACATTTTTGTGGCCATCCTAAATATGTAAAGCTCATGTTAATGTCTTACTTAAGAGGCATCAATGTGTGTGGAATGAACATAGGACATTGGAGGATTTGAATTCTGACTCTGCCTTGTGCTAGTTTGAGTGATTGAGAACAAGCTAGTTTACTTCGCTTTAAGTTTTTGTTCCCCCAGTCAATAAAATAGAAAGTGGCTATACCTAATTTGCAGGGATGTTGGGAGGATAAGAAATACTGTATTTGAATGCCTAGTACAGTGTCAGAGCTGAATAAAGTACTGCTTCAACTTTTGCCCTAGTAATTATTGTCCTTATGACCAAACCTACTTCCTCTTGAAGGGAGTTGCCAAAGCAGCATGTCCAGCCTTTATTCAGGAAGACATCTTTGTCTTTTTTTTAGAGTGTGAGGAGCACAACAGCCTCAAGGAAATGGTCCTGATGGAGGGGCTGTGCTCTGAGCAGGGGCGCCAGGGCTCGGCACTGGCCAGCTCCCCTGGGAAGAAGCCCCTGGAGAGCCAGCGAGGGAAGCAGGAAGAGTTCCAGGCGTATGGAAAGTCAGAAGACATCTCTGTCCTACAAAAGGACATCAAAGATCTGAAGTCCCAGCTGCAGAATGCCAACAAGGTCATTCAGAACCTCAAGAGCCGTATCCGGTCCCTCTCTGTGACAAGCGATTATTCATCCAGTCTGGAAAGACCCCGGAAGCTGAGGGCTGTTGGCACCCTCGAGGGGTCTTCACCTCGTAGTGTCACTGACGAAGATGAGGAGTGGCTGTCTGATGGCACTGGGGCTTTCTACCCCCCAGGGCTTCAGGCCAAAAAGGATCTGGAGAGTCTCATCCAGAGAGTATCCCAGCTGGAGGCCCAGCTCCCAAAAACCGGACTAGAAGGGAAGCTGGCCGAGGAGCTGAGATCAGCCTCGTGGCCTGGGTAAGGAGGGTACTGTTTGGGCCCTTACCTGATTGATGATGTCTAAGTTAGTGCTTAGAGTATGGTAGCTCAGGCAGTTGGAAAAAAGAATGTAGGATAATCAGAAGGGCATTTAATTCAAATTGTAAATTTAGGCTTGAGGAAGGAATAAGGTAGGAACCAGCAGGGCATTGGATAGTGGCCCAGTGTCTGGGTGGTACTAGGTCTCTAGGATTTCCTCTTAAGAATGTATTATAAAGTGACAATATATATGGAATAGTGTAGTAGTAGCCTGGAATCAGACTGCCTGGGTTTATTTTTTATTTTTTGAGACAGAGTCTCACTCTGTTGCCCAGCTTAGAGTGCAGTGGCATCATCATCGCTCACTATAACCTCAAACTCCTGGGCTCAAGTGATCCTCCTGCCTCAGCCTCTCAAGTAGCTGGGACTATAGGCATACGCCACCACATCTGGCTACTTTTTTCTATTTTTGGTAGAGACGGGGTCTTGCTCTTGCTCAGGCTGGTCTCAAACTCCTGACCTCAAGCGATCCTCCTGCCTTGGCCTCCCAGAGTGCTAGGATTACAGGTGTGAGCCACCACACCCAGCCTAGACTGCCTGGGCTTAAATCTTAGCTCCGGCACTTACTAGCTATGCAACCTACTTAACCTTTCTGAGCCTTTGTCCTTACCTGTTAAATGAGGTTAATAAGAGAACCCATTTCAAAGGGTAGTTATTAGGTTTGAGTGAATTAATACAAGTTCTTAAAATAGTGCCTAATGTATATTAAGCTCTCAATGCTATTTGCCATAATTATAATTGTCATTGATACCTTGTGTTGAAAAACATGAGGTAGACATCCATCTTGTTATCTGTCCTGGTTATCTATTGCTACTTAACAACCTCCCCCCAAACTTAGTTTATTATCTTTCATGCTTCTATAGGTTGACAGGGCTCAGCTGGGTAGCTCTCACTTTAGGGTTTGTCATGTGGCTGCCATCAGAAGGTATGCAAGATTGTGTAATGTCCATCTTTGCAAAAATACAGTCTGCCACAGTATTATAGTATCGAATAAATTCAGACATCAGATGGTGTTTGAAATAGACATGAAAGGTCCTATCTAGACTTAGTTTTAAGTGATTCTAAGTATTTATTGAGTTGTTACTATGAGTCTACATGATACTGGCGCTGTAAGGGAGTAAAGTATGGCACTGTCTTTACCTTCACAGACCTTATGGTTATTTTTGGACATGACTGACAGGTATAAAACAGTTGATGAATAGTGGCATACTAAATTTTTTGATTCTGCAGTTTCTCAGGGCAGAATTTACTGTTAAATACCTCCTATGGCTTATATGCCAGGATTCAGTTTTGGGGGAGTTCCTTAGAGATGTTCTGACAGAAATTTCTACGGAAGCTCCATAACTTATCATCCACTCTTTTCTATACCTACTCTTTCCTCTTCTTTCCTGCATTAGGAAATATGATTCCCTGATTCAGGATCAGGCCCGAGAACTATCCTACCTACGGCAAAAAATACGAGAAGGAAGAGGTATTTGTTATCTTCTCACCCAGCATGCAAAAGATACAGTAAAATCTTTTGAGGATCTCCTGAGGAGCAATGACATTGATTACTACCTGGGGCAGAGCTTCCGGGAGCAACTCGCCCAGGGAAGCCAACTGACAGAGAGGCTCACCAGCAAACTCAGCACCAGTAAGTTGGCCACAGGGCTCTGGAATACTCTCAGGCATGCCCACAGTTCCAGGCCCAGGTGGCTACCCCACCTCCACTGCAGCTTTTTAACCCGGGTCCTGTTTCCCCTTCATCTCCTGGGAGCCATTACAGGGTGAAGACTGGCTGGTGGGGAGCACTGAGAGGAGCACACAGGGTTGGAGATGTTATGTTACAACCGTAGAAATGTCATCATCCATGGAAAGGGACCTTTGGGGCAGGAGGCAGCATCTATCTGGTGCTAATGGGGAGAAAGGGAAATGAGACTGAAGGGCCTTGTTGTAGTGCAAAGAGCCCTGAACTAAAAACTGCAAGACCCACGCTCTAGCCTTGATGCTGCCATGAACTTGCTTTGGGCAAATGACTTACCTTTTGGTGTTTGTTTCTTCATTTATAGCATGGTATTGTACATGCATGTACTTCAAGTATGGATCAAGCACCATGCTCTTTTGGACATGGTCTAGGCACTGGCTGGAGGAGTTCAAGGGTTACACTGGTTATCACTGAAGCCCTTTACCTAGAGAGGATTTCTGGAGAGCACCTGTGGGAGTACAGCAGGATCAATCTTTGGAGCCAACCAGCCCATCTCCTGGTGGCAGGTGCAGAGGTGGGACAGGGCTACTTGTCATCACCTCAGAGACAAGTGCAGGTTCTATTCAAAAGCTGTGATAGAACACAGCCATGTATTCAAGAGCCAGTCTATGGCAGGACATGGAGGCTGGAGTGTTCCAGAGGGCAGCTGAGCAAGCGTCTCATGATCAGTGAAACAATTTAAAGTTGAGACGTTTTAAACTTTCTGCCCTGCTTTAGGGTGGAAGCAGTCATAATGGCGATGCAGTGAGCGCAGGTGAGCCTACCAGGTCACTTCTCTAAAGACACAACCTGAGGCATCCCGGAATAATTATCCTGGATACACGCATAGAGTAATCACTATCTGTGTCCACATGGGCTCCTGTGTTTGTAATGTGTAAAGTGGGACCTGTTTAGTTTCTTACTGTTTCTTTCTGAATTTGGTTTGCAGAGGATCATAAAAGTGAGAAAGATCAAGCTGGACTTGAGCCACTGGCCCTCAGGTAATTCAGAATAGAATCTCAAAATATCTGTGGTAAAGGACAAGGTATTTTGTTTTTATTTTTTCTTTTTATTTCTAATCCATCACAGAGACATACATGGTCGGTACTTCAATTAACTGCATGATTCCACTTACACTCTTGGATGTTGGGACATGATTTGTTCTGTGTTTCTCAATGCTTACTCTCGGTTTTTGTACTTGTCTTGCTGGATATGGTAACGAACTTCTAGACTGCAGTCATTCTGAGGAACACACTTTAAACAGTAGGGCCTTAAAATGAGGGCTAGCTATGTCTCCGCTAGTCCTCAGCATATTATGTGGTTGGAGCACTGGGTAGCTAGTGTTCTCTCTCCATCTGTACCCTACCTACTGTCCACCCATAATTGGAAACTAATTATTCTGATTATTCTCTGCAGGCATGGTCCCCTTGGCTTATGTGGTTTTTCTCATGAGCCACAGTCAGGGCTAGGTGATCTGGGTGACCTTGGTTTCACCTGTTGTCTCCGCTTTCCCCACCAGGCTCAGCAGGGAGCTGCAGGAGAAGGAGAAAGTGATTGAAGTCCTGCAGGCCAAGCTGGATGCCCAGTCCCTCACGCCCCCCAGCAGCCGTGCCTTGTCTGACTCCCACCGCTCTCCCAGCAGCACCTCCTTCCTGTCCGATGAGCTGGAAGCCTGCTCTGACATGGACATAGCCAGCGAGTACACACAGTATGAAGAGAAGAAAGCTTCATCCGGCCTCTCAGGTAGCCTCCACTTTCTGAGTGGTACCATCTTTATGTAGGCTGAGAGGAGATCTCGGGAACCAGGCCTTCTAGCTCCACCTTGGTGTGTATCAGGCTGAACATGGCTCTGAGACCAAGTGCCAAGCACAAGCTCAAGTGGGTCAGGATCTTTGCTCTGCTCCTTACCCTACAAGTTACCTCTGTCATCCTGGCCTCCACCGGCATGTATGTGCTGTTGGACGCAAGGCGAGCCACAGTGGGGAGAGTGAGAAGATCATGGCCGACTTTTCTTCCCCAGTGACTCTGTCTGATAGACCTCCTTCTTTAAGATGGAAGACTCTTTCTTTAAGATCTCATCTCTCCTGCAATGATCTTGCTATTTGCAGTTTCTGAGCAGTGTTCTCTAAGCATTTGTGCATGTTCACAGATGCTGCTAGGCCTGCCTGGTATTTTTGGAGGTGCCATTTTCATGGTTTCAGAGCTCTGAGTCCCTCTGTCACCCTTAAGGTGGTTTGCTTCACTGAAGGAACTATCTGCAAGCAAGAAAATGAACACTGATAACAGTGCTTGTGCTTGGTGCCTGAAAGCAAGACTGTAGCCCTGGTACCTCCAGTTAAATATAAGGCCAGCATTCCAGTTCTCTGTAGAATACCAAACATTTTCTTTCATTCATGGGTTTTATAGATTCCATCCATCATTCAAGTCATTCTGCTGTATTGTCTTCTAAACCATCAGCCACCAGTGCACCTCAGGGGGTTAAGGCCGAATCCAGCAGCAACCCCATCAGCTTGCCAACCCCCCAGAATCCCCCCAAGGAGGCCAGCCAGGCCCATCCAGGTAGGCAACAGCCCATGCGCAGTGGCTTCATCCCCTCTCCCTCAGCTGTCTGTTTGACTTTTCTTCAAGGACAAAGTTTTGGACTGTTAGGGGCCTATGTGCATCAAATCCTGGGCAGTATCAAGAAACCATCCTCTTTTGCCAATTATGTCTAATTTTTTTTGTTTTAAATATTTTAGAAAATAAATAATCTATAATAGTCTTTGATCTGCATACCAATTTTAACCACTAGTTGGCTAATAATTTTTAAATAAACATTTTCATTTTTTTTCTCTCATTTCACCCTGGAGGACAAAGAGGCAAAATGTTTCTCCCAATATTATAACAGCCAAAGGACAAAAAGAAATTCACATCTACTGATATCTACACATTACCCATTTAATCTGCACAGTGGTCCTCTACAGAAGGTGGTGCTACTTACTTCATAGCTGAGGATGCTGAAACATCCTCAGACAAGATTCTGCTCATAGTACATGACCATTTGTGGATTTATGAATGGATTGGAAGTCTTTTACATGTACATAGTGCATATCCTGGGGGCAGTTAAAGGAATACATTCATTTACAGGCCCTCGCTTAGTTGCCAGGGGTGCACTGTTCGCTCACAGCTCCATTCCAGGGATGGCAGGGAAAGGGTAAGCCTTGTCTCCACCTCCTACCTCCCAGCATAACTGGCTGGCTGCCTTCAGTATGGCTTGTGGCGAGGTTTGACTCAGGTAGAGGTGCTCCCAGAAGGCATAGTGCTTTCTTCTGCCACTCTCATCTTCCTGAGGGCAAGTTAGCCAAAATCTTAAGGAAGAGGAAGTGTCCTGACTCTTCCTGAGCCTGAGCTCAAAGTTTCTGAGCCCGAGCAGGCAGTGGCTGGACCAGGAGATCATGGGGAAAAGCTGTTCACCCCAGAGCTGTAGACATTGCTTAATGTTTTGGATTTAAACAGGGCAGAAGATCAAGGGTTTTAAAATCAGAATGCCTCCACAAAGGAAGTGTGGGCTATGTCACTTGGCAATTTGGGTGTCTTTGCAGTATTGATCTGATGTGGTGTCAGCATCACAGGGCAGGGATGTGTTTTAGAATGTAATTATTGTCTTCTACATCAGACAGTCTTCACAAGTCGGTCTTGATTTCTGCTCCCTCCATTGGCTACCTGCCCAATAGCTATTTTAAGGAAAGAAGAAACAAATTCAAACATTGGAACTTCCCAGGGTTTCCAAGGATCTGTCTGTAGATGGCCTGGCTAAAGATCACCTGGGAAGATTTTTTTAAAATGTAAATTTCCAAGCCCTGCTCCCAGAGTTTATAATTCTGTAGGTCTGCATTAAGGCCTAAAGAATCTGCACGTAACAAAAGTTTTTCCCTAAGTTATTCGAATGCCCAGACAGGTTTGCAAGCCATTGTGTCTAAGCCACTCCACCAAGGCCTCTATTTTTGATGTGATGAATAAACACATTGATTTGGGATTCTGAAGTTTGTTTCCATCAGAATCGTGAACTGCATGCACTAATGCAGTTCTCCACAGCCCTTGTCCACTCCTGCCCTCCTCAGGATGGGCCCTGACGCTTTCAGAAGAGGAGTTCTAAGTATACAGAGAGTCTTGTTCCAGGGCCAAAGATAGTACATGCTGGGAATGGCACCCCATGGGCCCTTGAGAGCATTCAGGTACAGCCACCTTGACCTGACGTGTCCATACCCAGCATTGCTAGGGTGGGGCTTAGTAATGTCCCCTGACTTCCTATAGCCAATTGCTTACAAGGTGAACATAGAATATATATGCAGGATAGCTCTGGCAGGGGAGGAGTGGGAAGGGGTCAGCCAGGCCAGCCTCTCTGCTAGCAATGATCACCCTTGGCTGTCTCAGCTTGGATGACCACTCCCCAGGGTGATGTTTGATCAGGGAGTGGTTTCGCCTTCTCAATCTTTTACCTATTCTTTTCTCTCCTTTGCTTTCAATGATATGTCTCCTTCCTAACTTTCTGTTTCTAGGCTTTCATTTTCACTCCATACCCAAGCTGGCTAGCTTTCCCCAGGCACCATTGCCCTCAGCTCCATCCAGCTTCCTGCCTTTCAGCCCCCCTGGCCCTCCCCTCCTTGGCTGCGGTGAGACACCGGTGGTCTCCTTGGCCGAGGCTCAACAGGAGCTGCAGATGCTGCAGAAGCAGTTGGGAGAAAGTGAGCACTTCCTGCTGCATTTGTGTGCCTGCACACCGTGTTGCTCTGCATGGCTTGGGCTTGACAGCAGGGTTTAAAACAACAACATGGCACTACATGTTACAAATGGGAGACTGAGGGAAAGCTCTGCTTGCTTTTTTTGGAAATGTATTTACTGTTATCTTTCTGGTGTGTGTGTCTCATCAGTTAACAGGTATATATGTTCATGAGGCTCTAGACCTGGTGCTCACGCACTGCAAACAGTGTTGGACACCACCAAGTATGCCGAACCCCTGACAGACTGGTGAAATGCTTACTGGTAGAGGGTCGGAGAGGGACGGTATGTTTTGCCTATGCAGGATGAAGTGGCCATGAAAAGGATGGCTACATTCAGTGGGCTCCTTTGTGTGGCTATTGTATCCTCCTGTTCCTGACATCATCAGGTTGGGGCAAAGAGGATGGTGGTAGAGGGATTTGGAAGAGGAAGTGATCAAGCCCCTTTCCTATTGTACAAGGTCCATCCCTGTCCCCGGACAGGTAACACCTGGGCAGCTAGAAACACAAGCATAGGCTGGGGTGTCTGATTGTGAACTCTGTCCTGTGACTTCCAAAGATAATTGATCTTAAGTAGTTACATAATGCAGGGAATGTGTACAGTCGTCTTTTAGAAAAGGGTTTGATATATTTATGGGCCGGATGCTTCATCATAAAATCCTATGTGTGTGATTCCTTATAGCTTAGAAAAAATAAGGAAAAAACCCTCACATGATGAATTTGCTCTCTAGCAGTACCTTAAACAACAACAACAACTAGAAAGCAGTTTAAAATTAATTTAAAGCCACTTTCTGTGCCTGTCAAGAAGCTTAGATGAGCCAGAGACTGATGACAAGGGTCACCACACCAAGGATGTCCAGTGACCCAAGACCATAGCCAAGAACTTGCATCCCTATCTTTTAAAAATTTTTATTTATTTTTTCATTTTTTTTTCTTTGTGTTCTTTCTAAGAGGCCATCTTGGCTTCAGATGTATCCCTGTCCCTGAAGCCCCAACAGGTTTGGACCAGCCTATTTCTTTTGTCAACCCTAGAAATGGATACTTTGTTTAGTCTGCCCCCAGTTTGACTTCCAGAACCAGCTAGACCAAGACCATTTTCAGGAGAGTTTTGTACATTCTGTGGCACAGAAGTCTAACAGGCTAACTCCTCTGCTTACCAGCTTTACACAGGTACAGCAGTTGAGGGCTTACCTAGCAACATGAGCCAGGTCTTACTTGAGCCTCACAAAACTCCTGTGTCATAGACAAGGCCAGTGCAGGGAACAGAAGCTCAGGGAAATGAAAGTACTTGTTCGAGGTCACTAGTAAGTGGGAGAGATGGGCTTGAATGTTGTCTTCTGCTCCAGGTTCCATGTTTCCATTATATCTTTTCCACTTAGGATGGTTTTGTTACCACTCTGTTTACAGTGTGGCACTGAACTTAGCCTAACAAACTCTGGAAACTCCTTGCAACAATCTTTTCTCTCTCTTTAGAGACTAGTCGAAGGTGCTGGTATTTCTGACCTAAAACTTGTTACTTTAGTAGTTCTGGCACCCACAATTGGTGGGTAACAGATGCCAAAAGGCAAGAGTATTCTCTGACTTCCGCTTCTTTCCCTTGCCTCCTTTCCCTTTGTCTTTCCACATGTGTCAGCTTGTCTTTGTCCAAAGGAAAGGATGGAAGGAGAGCATGTTATTGTGGGTTGAATTGGCGTCACATCGAGTCTGAGGCCATTGACCAGAGTTTGGGTGTTCCCAGCCTTGGTGAGGAAGATTGTAGCCCTTTCTTTTCCCACCTGAAGGCATGATCCTTTCCAAGGGACCATTGCTTACCAGCGCTCATTGTTTGCTTTGAATGAATTTTCCATGTGGACAGTGGTGTATAGTGGCTTTTCAGGTCTCTGTGGGGCTAAAATCTCCTTGTGTAAGAGCCTGTGTGGTGTCTTTGCATGGTTTAGGGTGTGTGCTCTGTATTGTGTGGCCAGGGGAGACTGGAACATGAGAATACTAATCATTGTTAAGATAGACTTGGAACCTCCCATGACCTTGATTAAAAAGTAAGCTGGCTGTCTACAACCACTGATTTCCCTCTTTTCCCTGTGTTAGGGTGGGGTTGAAGGATGTGTGAAATACGTAAGAAATTATATCTTCATTGAATGCCTACTAAAATTTAGATGCTTAAATTTTTAATCTCCTTTCTTAAGTCCCAGTGATTCTAATGAACATCAAGTATTTCGCAAATTGGAAAAGGAGAGACCCATGATAATACTTCTCAAACTTTGTTGCCTATAGGGATTACCTGAAATGATTTTAAAATATCCATTGCTCCATAGCTCAAGATGTATTCTATGCCAGTTAAGGCAAATGCTCTTGGGGTCCAAGTATCGGTATATTTTTTTACATTTTCTCAGCAGATTTCAGTATGTAGCCAAATTTGAGAACCAGTTACAAACAGACAAAAATTGGCAAGTGGCAATTGCATTAACCTCTCTGAGGAGTTTGACTTGGTTAGAGAAAATAATGCCCTCACTCCTCTTTGCCGAGGGGGAGCTACCTGTCTGTTCTGCTTCCCAAGTTCATAATTCCTGGGAAGAAAGCAATCTTCTGAATTTTTTCCTAAACTATGGTCCTGCCCACCTCTTTATCTCCCCCATGCTGGGCTTCTTTTTACAGAGAAGTCAGATGATGAGGCTCAAGGGAAAGGCCTATGATTCCATAGGATCTATGAAAGTATCAGCGCATGGAAGGAAAGGTCCTCCCTCCCTCCTTGGAATAGTGTTCAATGATTCTTTACACAGGAGTGACGCCATTTTGCAGTTCCTTGAATCACACTGGACGGGATCCAACTAACCACTTGCCTTACATAGAACCTTCCCGAGCCTCAGCAAAAAGTTCTTCAGTCTGAAAGAATTGGAGCCACCATATCTAGCTATATTTCATGTCCCCTTTCTCCTCTGAAAACTTCAAAGGAGAAATGGAAATATTGGCTGGTTGGCTTTTGGGAAAGGCTAGTACTCATAGGCAAATAGATATTCCTATTCACAGGTAAGCTCAATCCTATATCCCATTATACTCTTGACCCCTAATGTTTGGGCTAAGTCCTACTTCTGGAACTTCCTTTGGACTCTGTCACGAGGAATTATAGTAGGATCCAAGAGTGGGGCCACTGGATTTTTCCTTTGTGTACACTGGTGAGTTTCAGATTCTGCATCCATCCTCTACCTCATGTGTGTCATACTAGGAAATACAAGGGCAAAAGTTGTAACCTCTAGGTTATGAGTCTTCATCTAATTGGTATTCCACATTGCCCTGGGATCTCGACATCCCACCTTTCCCCTGTCAGTCTCCAGTCTTAGCAGTCGCACACTGTCTTGCTAATCCTTCCCTCTGACCACCTTGTTTGTTTCTCACTCATATTTCTTTCTGCCTAGGTGTCAGCACTGTCCCTCCTGCTCCCCCAGCTACATTGCCAAACAACCATTTGGAAACCAGCTCTTCCCACTACCTCAACCCTGCCCAGCCCCACTCTCCTCTGAGCGGGGGCTTAGAACTGGGCAGAATCCTGGAGCCTGGGTACCTGGGCAGCAGTGGCCAGTGGGGCGTGATGAGGCCTCAGAAGGGGAGTGTGTCTGGGGACCTATCCTCAGGCTCGTCTGTGTGCCAGCTTAACTCCAAACCCACAGGTAAAGCACAGATCTGAGAGGGTCAGCCTTTGAAAGGAAATCTCATTCGCAGTCTACTCCTGTCCCACCTGGGCAGGGCTTTTTTCATTTCTCCTCCAGTCCCTGGCTCACAGAGTGGATCTAAAATGAAAGGGCTGTACCGGAACTTGATCCTTTCTAAGCGTATCCCTTCATTCTCCCTGCCCAGGGCCTCAGTGCTCTGCAGGGACATGGGAAAGTCAGGGACCCACCTCTTGTGCTGTCACGTTCATGTGCTTCTCTATCCCTGCACCTGACCTCTTCACAGCACACTCTCTCAGACCTTTCCAGAATGCCAGGCGCAGGCATTCACAAGGACTCTTCCACCAGTCAGGAGTTGTTAACAGAAAAGGACACAGCTCCCCTGCCCCACTCTTGTATCCCGTGCACAA
The DNA here is from genome assembly GCF_000956105.1 of Propithecus coquereli. Lineage (NCBI taxonomy): Eukaryota > Metazoa > Chordata > Mammalia > Primates > Indriidae > Propithecus > Propithecus coquereli. The sequence goes on along the minus strand of NW_012144633.1, from coordinate 2,256,184 downwards.
AACCCAACTGCCGAGCGGAGAGGTGTAGCTGAGGCTGTGAATGCTGGGATGCAGCTCAGTTCCAGGAGTAAGACGACTGTCATTTTCAGAAAAAGACCGAGCCCAAAGCAAAACAGTACCGTGGATGTAGTCTGTTGTCAGCACCCCTTCTATTGTTCTTTTCTGCATCTTTTTCCTTTCTTTGGGGTACTCCTTCCTCCTCTCTAATCTACCCCTTGGATCCCTAGATCCCCGCAGGCTATCTTTTCTTCCTATTGTATTAAAAGTGATTTGGGTGAAACATTATCAATCAATAACCACATAGGGTCATGTACTTTTACTTTAGGCTTTCTCTCTAAGGGTGGGAGGAAGGACTTTGTCCCTTGTTAAAGAGTGCTCAGTCATATATCAGTAAGAAGAAAGGGATTAGAACACAGGTAGAGTGAGGACTTCCCTATCATCCTCAGAGTCACACCCAGGAGGTGTCATTAACTCTCCAGATGCTAGGCGGGCCCTGTCCAGAGCCTTCAGTTATTTTTTAAAAACATGTGGAACTCCCTTTCATGTATGAGACCCTTGTGTGGGAGGAGGCCCATGGGTTTCCTTAGCAAGGGGCTGTCCTGTGTTTGAAAGCCCATTTACTCTTTAAACAAGATCACCAGTGCCCTGGGTGCCTGTGTGCGAGGATGCAGTTGGCAGAAGGCTAATGATGTTTAGGGATCTTGCTGAGAGGCCACTGGCTGAGCCCCACCCCCACTAGTAACTGAGATTCTTCATCTCCCACCTCTTTCCACATCCTGGCGGGATGGCTGCAGGCGCCGACCTGCTGGAAGAGCATCTTGGTGAAATTCGGAACCTGCGCCAGCGCCTGGAGGAGTCTATCTGCATCAATGACCGCCTGCGGGAGCAGCTGGAACACCGGCTCAGCTCTACGGCCCGTGGAAGTGGTAGGAGAGGCCGAGGTCTTCCTGTTTCTGGCCGTTTTGGGGGAGCTTATGAAGGGAGGGCCCGTAGGCAGAGCTTCACAGATTTCAGAGCACTTTGATATGCTTTACTTCCCTTGCTCTTTGCAAATAGTCCAGCAAGGGAAGTGGGGCAAGTACCGTTACCCCTACTTTATGGACATATCTGAGCTGAGAGGATAACTCTCCTCGAGGCAGAACCAGGTCTGGGCCCCGGAGTTTCCTGACTTCTCAGCTCATCCTTACTCTGCCTATATACTGCCTGCTGATTCCTTGTGCCCTTGTCTTGTGATTGGCAAGTAGTAGAGCCAGATCTGCAGGGGTGCCCCCGTCCCACTGGCCACTTCACTGAGGTGGCCTTTCTCCCCACACTCTCCTGAGCTGCTGTCACTTGGAGGCCCACCCTTCCACACATTGTTGTCCTGCCTACATTGCAGCAGCAGCTTTTTAGGAAAAAAAGAGCCTCCTGTACCATTGCAGTTATGGCATGTGATAATGCGTGCAAAGACTCCACTGAGAAGAGGCACACAAAAACCAGGCCTTCACCCTACCGTGCTTTATTTAGCTCCAGGCCTTGAGTCTCCAGGGTTTTCTCCTGGGTTGGGACAGTATCTTGGTGAGATATAGAATGGGAAATTTTTAGAAGCATCTGTTACCCAAATGTGTACTTTCAGGGACAGGATCCACCTCTAACTTCTACGGTCAGGGCCTAGAGTCCATACCTCAGCTCTGCAATGAGAACAGAGTCCTCAGGGAAGAAAACCGAAGCCTTCAGGCTCAGCTGAGTCACATTTCCAGAGGTGGGTGGTCAGAAACCACGAACTGCAGTCACTCCTAAATCCCTCTCTTCCTTGGACACACTAATCACCAATTGGAAAAGCAAAGAGAAGAAGGTAGAGATAACAGAGCTACGCATATCCACCAACGCAAAATTCTAATAGCTATTCTCAGGCTAAAAAGGGCTGCTTCCTCAGAGGTCTCAACTATGGGCCCTCAGACTCCTAGATTTCCGGGGGCGATAGCCCAGGGAAATCCATCACTTCTGTGCAAGCCCATCTGCATAGATCCAGAGTCACTAGCTCTCAAACTGGATATCAGTTTGCTATCTGTTCTACCTCCTCCCACTCACAGCCGATTTGGAACCAGGAAAGGAAGGAATGTGAGTGAATACATTCCCTCTCAAGTTTCTCCAGACTTTACTGCAGCTCTGTGTGTCCCCCTGGTCCTTCTGTGTCACCCCTCTACCTCCTCACCATGTCCATGCACTCAGGGCTCCTCTCTGGTCAGTACTGCTGTGACTCTGTGTTGGCACACATTGGCAATTGTCCTCCAGAATGTTCCCGACCCTGTTAAATGGGCATTCATAGGTGGATGTCATTTCCCATGTGGTCTAGGAGGCAGCTGACTTAAGTGTTAATTAACTTGATTAAATCAATGTATTATCAATAACAAATTATTTTTATTTACAAATATTTATTGAACAGCCATAAAAAGACTGAGAATAGTATCCAAAAGGATTAATCCCAGAATGAAGGAATCCATGTGGAAAAGGAAAAAGACATCAAGAGATATTTCTAAATTAGCCACCTCAGAGCAGGAAGACTTGAGAGGAAAGGTCACTGCTTGGGGAAGATAACAAAAGTTAATAGATAAGAGAGAAGGCAGAACTACTAAACTACCATTGCATGCTTGGAGAGACTAGAACAGACCTCACAGGTGAGAAGACAGTAAGAGATTTAAATGAGCACAATCTGCAGGCTCATTCCACCCCGGAAGACTGGCCAAACCTGCAGCCTTATTCTCAGAGTCCCTGTCAGTAATCTTAGAAGATCTGTGAATATCAGAGAAGTGCCACAAGTCCAGAAAAGAACAAACGTCCCCATTTTCAAAATTATGAAAATGATATATTCTAAAAAGAAATCTTGATATTGATCTTTGTCAAAATTCAAGAATGGACTATTGAACAGATGATATGCGAGAGTTGGAAAACGGTGAGTGTTAGAAACCAGAATGTTTTCTCTAAGAGTGAGGTAGGCCAGATTAAATCAGTGGAGTGAAGGGCATTGCAAAGAAAGAGGCGCTCTGTTCCCCAGGGTGTGTGGGACAGTGAGATGGCACTCCCTTTGCCCACCAACTCAGGGCCTTCCTGCCCTTCACCTTAGTTCTGTTTGTCAAGGCGGATGTGCTTGGGCTCATCCTCCTGCTGAGCTTTGGCCCCCACGATATGAATACTCCTATGTTCTGCTCACCAGAGCGCTCCCAGGAAACAGAAAGCCTGAAGGAGGCTCTGCTCTCCTCTCGATCCCGGCTTCAAGAGCTGGAAAAGGAGCTGGAGCACCAGAAGGTGGAAAGGCAGCAGATTTTGGAAGACTTGCGAGAGAAACAGCAAGAGATCTTGCATTTCAGGGAGGAACGGCTATCCCTCCAGGAAAATGACTCCAGGTAAGAGGGGGCCCATTGATAGAGATGCTGGTCCCATTTTTACATTAGAAGAAGGTATATTGGCAAGACAGTGTCCTCTTTCGGAAACCTCAGTTTCCCTTCTGCTATTCCTGATTTAGGGGTAGCTTTGAGCAGAAGGAAGGACTTCTCTGGGAATGCCTTTTTTACTCCAAAGTTGAGAGAGTAAAACCCTGTTATAGAAGGCTTCAGCATATCAGAGACTGGAGAAAGAATATTCCTGTGCTTCCAGTTAGTTAGAGGACATTTGTCTCACCATAACCTAGGAAGCTTCTATACTAGCCATGATGCTTGTTCCTAGCACAAGCCCTGTAACTGCTTCTCACCATGAAAAGAGCATTGTAGGAGCAATAAGAAGATTGTGCTGGTGTTTCTGTTCTGCTCGTAGCTAATGTAGCTAGTGGTATGACTTCAAGCAAAGTTACTTTACTTCTCCCAGCCTCTGTTTCCACATCTGTAAAATTAAAGTGATGGTCCTCATGACCCCCTGAGTTGACTTCTGGGGATAAAACTCTATATGGAAAGGTCGGCTCCCAGCTTATTGCCCTGGTATGGCTGAAAGGCTCTGCCATCTCAGTGGGCCCTTGCCTTTTCCTTGGCAGGCTGCAGCACAAGCTGGCCCTCCTGCAGCAGCAGTGTGAAGAGAAACAGCAGCTCTTCCAGTCCCTCCAGTCAGAGCTGCAGATCTATGAGACACTTTATGGCAATTCCAAGAAGGGGCTGAAAGGTATGTGTCCCGCACCCCTGCACTCCATGAGTTCTCTGCCCTTTCTTAGGATGCCAGTGAGGTCTTCTCTTTGGGAGTTATGGAGATCATGGCAATCTTCAGAGTTCTGTCCCAGAAAACCCCTCATCAGGCCTGGGGCTCCCAATGAGAAGGGAGTGGAGCTCTCATACAAAAAGTCCAAAGGTGAGATGTTGGTGGCATGGGCAAGACCCTGCCTGAACATCCTTAACCATGTACCACAAGAGTAAATACAACCGCTTAGATGGCCAGAGGCAAGTTAGTCAAATGTCTAGATTATAGCATGTTTTTTAAAGAGATAGGGTCTCTCTCTGTTGCCCAGGCTGGAGTGCAGTGTTGTGATCAAAGCTCACTGTGGCCTCGAACTCCTAGGCTGAAGCCATCCTCCTGCTTTAGCCTCCTGAATAGCTGGGACTACAGGCATGTACCACTATGCCTGGATAATTTTTCTTATTTTTTGTAAAGACAAGGTCTTTTGCTATATTGCCTAGTCTGGTCTGGAACTCCTGGCCTCAAGCAATTCTCCTGCCTCCCAAAGTGCTGGGATTTCAGGCATGAGCCACTGCGCCTGGCCATTTTTTTTAAAAGCAAAACATTGTCCTAATGATATCATCATTTGAAAAGTTCTTTAATATTGTAAATAATACGTACTATCAACCCATACAGCCAATGTAGGAGGCAGTCCACTCCCACCCTGACTCTTTCCCTAGTGGGAAAAGATACAAAAGCAAAAACATATAAATACCACCAATAGGACCTAAATTTCAATCCTAGATTTAAATGTTAAGTGTATTTATTGAGGAAATTTTCTACCTGCTGAAATAATAATCTAGCACTTGAGAATCTTGGTATATTTCCCCATTCTTCTTAAAATGGAGAAGAGTATTCAAAACATAATGTTAATCAGTCACAGCAGGGTGGAACAGAGGGCTGACATCAATGTGATGAAATTTAGCCAAGATAAAAAACAAAAATCCTAAGCTTGATTAAAAATATCAGTGGTAGAAATATAGGATTTGGGGCCTGGCTCTGAAGCCATTCATGGACATGAGGGTGGGGACGTTTGGTAGAAGCATGTGTAAGCAAGTAAGTTGTAGGCCAAGGTGCGGGGAGTTAGCTACTCTCCCAGCAAAAAAATTGGGTCCCACTGGCAGGGGTCATAGCAAGGGATAAGGAAAATAATAGAAAATATAGAATATAGAAATAAAAGAATACACAGAGATGAAAGTACAGTTTTTATAAAGTATAGATTTTATAATAGTTGGGGGAGTTGGGAGACCCCCAGCATTCCTGTGAGCTGTGATGCCCCGAGTGAAGTTTCACATCAGTATTTATTGGTACAGTGATTGTTTGCTAGGGGTAACAGATTTACATAATAACAGGTAGTTCATTTTAGGTTAAAAGTCTCCCCAAAAGCTTCTAAAGATCCCTTGATTAACTCTATCTATGTGACCAAATGGTTACAAAATCTTTCTAAGACAAACTTCTAAGATAACACTATCACTTAGCAGTAAGGCTAAACAGAAATATAGTGGCTCTATATTTCTTTATCTAGATTTTTGTTGATTGAGACAGGTAGTCAAGAGTGGAGCAGGAACTGTCTCTTAGGCTAATTGCTTTTAGCCACGGGTGTCTGTCTGTCAAGCGGGCACTCTTTGATCAGTTCTCACCCCATGGCTCCATGCCAAGCTTTGTTGCACAGAAGCAGGCGCAACAAGCTGACAGGTTTGAGACACAATGTCGCCTTGGAAAGTGTTGCCGCTGATCTGTGAGATGGCCTCCTGAGGCGAGGCAGCTTTTGATATGTGAACTAACATGTTCACATATTCCTTCAGGGCAAAGCCCTGAAAAACTCCTGAAATCATTTCTGTCTCTGTATTATAGGGGACATTTCTATAGTGCAACACCAAGGGATTCTAGAAAAGTCAGCTCATTCTGTGACCATAGAAGCATGTGATGTCCACACATGGAGACCATGTCTGAGATGTGTTAGACTGAGGGGTGCCATCTTGTACAAGGGCATTGACACTCCAAGGAACATAATGGAAACAGGGATCACAATGGCGTGAGACAGAAATCTCGAACTAGTCAGAGAAACTAAAACATTTTAGGCTTTGAAATGATCATGAAGAGATGAAAACTGGCTTCAATATTTAAAGAACTGCTGGTTGAAGAAAAACTGATGTGTTTTGTGTCCCTCTGAGGCCTGATCAAAAGGTGAAGGGCAGTGCAATTTACACTAGAATTTTCACCATTCAGGCAAATTTAAATTTTCATAAAACTTGATTTAGTTTCCTAAGTTGCTAAAGAGAAGGTGAACTAGAACTTGAAGATATATAGGGGACTCACCAGACTGAGGGAAGAACTTAAGTACAAAGTCATGGTGAGTTCTGGGTCAGCAGAGAGACCAGCGTTACCACGGGAGAAGCTCGGTACCAGGAGAGTGAGAAGTCAGGTTGGTGGAACAGAGAGTGGCCAGAACACAGAAAGCCTAGAAGTCAGGAAAAAAATTTACATTCTGTGTAGTAGACAATGAAAGGATGTTTGGTTTTTTTTCAAGGAAAATAAGTACATGATGAAAATAGAGCTTTGAGATGCTAAGTCTTGTGGGCCATACTGGAGTTGGGAGACAGTAGAATCCAGGAAACCTATAGATGGGTCTAGTGATATTCTGGGACATTAAGAGGTGAGAGTCCAACATAAGGTGCTCTTGGGAAGATAAAAGGGTTTCAATAGATGGAAAAATGTTTCTAAAAAACAGTGAGCAAAATTTAGTGAAAATTTGGATTTAGAAAGAGAGGTACAAGCATGAAGGAACTCTGGACACAATTCAAGGATGAATTATTTGCCAAAGTCTCCTAAACCACTTCATCCTGAACTACCTCCCGTTTCATGACTTTCTCCCAGTTTATGGGTCTTTTAGGATTCATTTCAAAGCTACTACCACTAAAGATCCATAAACCCTTATCCTTAATTCCAAAATCTAGTAAGATCTCTGAAGTAAAAGCTTTTCATATACTAATTTGGTGACTACCTAACTGAACTGATGGGAGGATAGTTGTAGTCTTTATTTATATACCGAGTGAGAATATTCACATAGCTCATTGTAGAAATAATTATGTGTTTGACTAAGGGCTGTGGCCCAGATGCTATTGGGTACATGTGATATATGGTATATACACCCTATTGCCCTGCTAAAAACCAAAACAAATTCTACCTTTGAAACACATATGGCCTTAAGGTTTTCAGGTAAGGGATTGTGGCTTTGTGGAATATTTCTTAGATCTGTTCATCCCCAGTACAAAGAAATAGACTCTGTGTGGTAAATGGAGGTAAAGAAAAAAACACAGAAAAGCTGGAAAATTCACTTAGTTATGATCACTGATTGAAGGTGCCTGGCACACGTTCCTACATGCTGCAAAAGGCCTCCTCCTTCTTGTCTTTGATTTCTGAGTGTGAAGGTCATCAAATCTCCTTCTCCCTCACTCTCTACCCTTCTTTAGCTCAGTGCTGACCTTCTGCCTTGGAGGATTCTGCCTCTAGTCTGCAGGATTAAGGTTACTATGGAGATGAAATAACAGGCTTGTGCTCATTCTCCAATCAAGTGCCCTCTAGGTGCATGTGGGGATGTGTGCCATCTCAATGTGCCCCAGACCCCACACAGAAATGGTGACATCTCTCTCAGAGATGTGTTGTGCAAGACCCCGAGATTACAGTCCTTGGCAGAAAGGAATGTCACAGAGGATTGTTCTGGCAAATGCTTGGAAATACTTGGGTCAGTGCTACCAGCCCCCTTCTCTCTCTTCTTTCAGCTTATAGTCTGGATGCCTGTCACCAAGTCCCTTTGAGCAGTGACTTGAGCCATCTGGTGGCAGAGATACGAGCTCTGAGAGGGCAGCTGGAGCAGAGCATTCAGGTGAACAATTGTCTAAGACTGCAGCTGCAGCAACAGTTGGAGGGTGGTGCTGGCAAAGTCAGCCACGGCCCCTCCTCAATTAACCAGAACTTCCCAGCCACCGCTGACCCTGGAAACAAGCAGCCGATCCTCCAAGGTAGGAAGGAAAAGGGAATTAGGAGGCCCTCAGCCAATGGGGAGGTCACTAGGAAGTCTGTGTTGGAAGGGGCAATCTATTTCTCTCATGCTCCTTAGGGGCAGGTTGAAATTGGAGATGCTCTAATATAGCACCCCGCCTGAGAATGTGGGATTCAGGTCAGACCTGGCTTCAGATTCTGAGTTTGCCCCTTACAGCTTGTTTGTTTCAGGCAAGGTGTTTAAACTCTTAGGTATTTAAACCTTAGTTTCCCTTTCTTTAAGGTGGGAATAATAATTATATATATACCCTATATGGTTATTTTGAGGATTAAATAAAATAATTTATTAGGTCATTAAATATGAAATGTCCGAAAAAGTTTAGTTTATTATATCTGAAACAAGAAGCAGTACAATTAATCAAAGTGCGTGCCTAAACTGTCAGTGCAGTTTTGCCATCTTAACGGTAGCTTGCTTATACCAACAGCGAAGAAGCCCGGAGAGCGAATCGCAATGAAATTGCAAAAGGCATTTTCCACAGCTTGTTGAGAATTGAATACTTTTCCTTACAAGAAGTGGTCCAAAGCCTGGAAGAAGTGGTAGTCAGTTGGTGCAAGGTCTGGTGAATATGGTGGATGACAGAGAGTTTCCAAGTCCTGCTGCTATAGTTTGAGCAGCATTGTTTTTTGCTACATGTGGTTTTGCAAGAGGATTGGCCTGCCTCTGTTGACCAATCTTTGCTGATTAATCGCAAGTATCCTCATCATTTCATCCAGTTGGTTGCAGTAGACATCTTCTGTAATTGGTTGACCGGTTTTCATGAAGCTAGAGTGGATAATACCAGCGATGGACCACCAAACAGACACCATTAGCTTTTTTTGATGAATGTTTGGTTTTGGACTGTGTTTCAGCACTTCATCTTTATCCAATCATTGAGCCAAATGCTTGTGATTGTCAAAAAGAATCCATTTTTCATTACATGTAACAATATGGTGTAGAAATGGTTTACCTTTATGTCGTGACAGCAAAGAAAGGCAAGCTTCAAGATGATTTCTGTTTTGATGCTTGTTTAATTCATGCAGTACCCATCTATTCAGGTTCTTTACCTTGCCCATTCATTTCAAATGATCCCATATTGTTGGAATAGTAACATCAAACCTTGCTGCTAATTCACTCGTATGTTGAAATGGATTCACTTCCACTACAGCTTTCAGCTCATCATTATCCATCTTGGTCCCAGGTCACCCACATGGCTCATTTTCAAGATTAAAATCACCAGAATGGACCTTCTCAAACCATCAATGTACTGTGTATTCATTAACCATAGCCTTCCCAAAAACCTTGCTGATATTTTGAGCTGTCTGTACTGCATTGATTCCATGATGGAACTCATTCATAAATAACATAAATTTTTGATTTATCCATTGTTTCACAAAAATTACTCTAAAAAAAATTGAAAAATAATCACAAGCCAAAATGTGCATTTGAAAGACTGAGGATGTACTTTCACAATATAAATAAAACAAGAAGTGTCAAAGTGAAATGCCAGTGATATCAACTGTCAAACTTAGTACTTAAGGAAATCGGACATTCCATACTTAATAACCTAATCTAAGTGCCTGACACAATAAGAATTGCTCGATAATTAGCTAATTAGCTTGATAATTATCTATTCCTTGTATTTACATGGTGCTTGAATATTTATCAAGTGTTTTCAAATATATAATTTCACCTGAAGTAGAGCAGGTTTTACTGTCTCTGTATTTCACATGAGAAAACTTAGACATTGAGACATTAATGGACAAGCTAGGTTTTACAGGAGACAGGGCCTGGATTAGAGCCAGATATTTTGATTTTTAGCCTATGTCCTAGAAGTCAGGATAAAATTTTGCATTCTGTGTAGTAGACAATGAAAGGTTTGGTTTTTTTCAAGGAAAATAAGTACATGATGACAATAGAACTTTGAGATGCTAAGTCTTGTGGGCCATGCTGGAGTTTGGAGACATTAGAATCCAGGAAACATATGGATGGGTCTAGTGATATTCTGGGGCATTAGAGGTGAGAGTCTAATGTAAGGTGCTCTTCCTTCTACCTCACCATGCTCTGTCTCAGCATTGCTGACCTTCCCAGATTCCCGAGTCTGGCTTCCCTTTCCCTCACATGCGGGGAACTCAGTGTATGGCAAAATGTTCCTTTCCCTAAGGAAACCAGGGCTCTGGGGAAATATTGCATGTATTTTTGGCAATTAAGTAAGAAAATGTATGTAGACTGCCAAGCATAGAGCCCAGGCCCTAGGAACTGCTCAGCTTAGTTAGGTGGATGCCTCGGCCCTGCCTCAGGGCAGCCGGGATGCTTGTAGCATCCAGCTATGCTCCCTATCTTCCTTCCAACTGGGCTCTCTCACTGGCTCAGTCCCTGCTCCTCTTCCACCTGCACCCAGAGGCCTGAGCTGGAAAGCAGGCTCCGAGCTACACGTGCCTGAGCAGAACTTTTCCTTTCTTTTTTGTGATAATTCCTCCACGGCAGGGCTGCTTCCAGGCCTCCAACAGGGCAGCGTTAACCCACCAAGTCTTCTGCCTCCTTTCTTCTCATAGGACTCTTAAGTCATCAGGATGATGACTAGAATGTTGGGTTTAATCCCCTGTGAATCCATTCATTCTTTGATTCAACATTTTGACACATCTGCTATATAAACTTATATATATTTCTATTTAGTTACAAGGTGTTGTATTTATAAAAATATACCTAATAATTTTCAAACTAGAAGTTGCTTTCTCATGGATCCACCCTTCAATTGAGGGAACATCTTTTTGTTTTGAAGAATGGAAACATGCTGAGCTGAGTGGCTTGTTGGCTACTGCTTTTGTTTGTGGTATATGGATGATAGCATTCAATAGGTGAGTCCTGCCACCTTAGGTCTTAGATAGTGAAGGTTAGGCTGTGCATGTGCTTGGTGTGCAGTATGTTCCAGGGTTCCTCAAAAGTGTGGTTTTCTCTACTCCCTAGACTCAGCTGCTTCCCCGCCAGTCCGGGATGTCGGCATGAATTCTCCAGTCCTGGTCTTCCCCGGCTCCTCTTTATCTGCTCCTGGCTCAGACACTGCCACATTCAACAGGACAGATGGTAAATATGGCAACTGAAGGGCTCAGGGATTGATGATGGAAAGTTATTAAGGCAAACAACCTTTGGTTGCCAGTAGACACATTATCTGTACTTGGAAATTTTTCTCTGCATGCCCCAAAGCCATTAGCCCTACTCATTGCATCTTCTGTGACTGTCTTCCTTGTCATTATTCATCTTCCTACAGTTTTCCTGCTCTTCAGTTTCTGCTTCATTGTACTGTAATCTCTCCTGTCTTGAAAATGCTCCCTATATTTAGTTTGATTTCTTTATCTGTGTCTTTTCTACCCAGAAACTTATTTATTAATTATATTTGCCCTATTTCATTTGTCAATAAGGAGAAAATTTGTCTCCTAGCAAGTTTATCATTATGAGATGTTGTAAGACAGATTACAAAAATACAGAACCCAAAATATCTCTATGGACTTCACGCCACCCTTGTACATTCTGAGGCTTCCTTTCTGTTCCTCGCCTCTTTCGCCATCTCTTTCGGATTGGAGTGAACTGAGGATATCATTATGAGTAACAGTGGACTCTGTTTTGTTGTGGTTTTCTTTTTCAGGCCTGGGTTTGGATACTTCTCCAGTAATGAAGAACCCTCCCAAGCTGGAGGGTGATGCTACCGATGGCTCCTTTGCCAATAAGCATGGCCGACATGTCATTGGCCACGTTGATGACTACAGTGCCCTAAGACAGCAGATCGGAGAGGGCAAACTGCTGGTCAAAAAGATAGCATCTCTTGTGAGAGCAGCATGTGACTTCCCTGGCCTTGAAGCTCCGGGCACAGAGGTAATCACACCTGTAGCTTTAGGTACACACTTTCCTTTTGCCCTTTCTTTCTCTGATTTCTTTCTCCCACTATTTTTTCTTCATGCTTTACATCTCTCAACAGCTGAGGATGCCTCTTCCTCAACTGAAAGGGCAGCCAGGCCTGCCCTTCTCTATCTCCTATTTTCACTGTAAGTTCTGCTCTGTTCCAGATGCAGCTGACTGGGTATTTCCCTTCAACCACAGAAAAGCCTGTGCAGCATCATTATCATCATGAGTAGAGCATTTGTTAAGTGTCAGCACACACACTTGGTGCTGTACAGAGTACCCTTAGGTAGCTTATTGTTTGTTGCAGTCACCCAGGCACATGGCCATCTGTGGGCAGAATAAAATCAACCAGATGGATAAAAATTGAGGGGTCTGCAGGTGTGAGAAGCCTGGCAGCCATGGATTTCCTAGTGCAGTCCGCAAAGTGTCCCAGAGTGCTTCACTGTTGAGAGCGACCAGACACCAGTGGCTGTGCTGTCCAAGCCACTGGTGACCCATGGATGGGGAGAGGTAGCTGTACCTCCAAGGAGCCCTCGCATGAGAGGGCAAGACACACATGCAATTAGATAAGCACAGTAATGGGCTGCAGGCACAGTGTGAGAAATTGTCTTCTGTGTTGCGAGGGCATCAGTGCAGAAGTAGGCATTTATGCCAGGCAAGGAAGGTAACCGGTTCATAGAGGATATACCAAGTGGGGGTGAGTACTGAGAGCCTTGTAGGTTCTCCAGTTAGAGGAGGGCATTCCTGGTAAAGGGAACAGCACCTTGGTCCTGGGAGGTACAAATGGCTGAGCAAAAGTTTCATAGGTTCAAGCAGACCCATGTCTGTGCTTCACTCACAAAGGAAGCTTGAGCCCTGTGCTTGGAGCAAGGGAAAAGGAATCTCTCAGCTCCAATGATATCCATAGCTCCCTCTGCTTTTCCCTAGGTTCTGGGCAGCAAAAGCATCCACGAGCTTCGGAGCAGTGCCAGTGCCCTGCACCATGCCCTGGAGGAATCGGCGTCCCTCCTCACCATGTTCTGGAGAGCGGCCCTGCCTAGCACCCACAGCCCTGTGCTGCCTGGGAAAGTGGTAAGATGCCAGTGTCCTTTCCTGGTTCAAACCCAGCTCTCCTGCCCCTCCGTGTCGTTCTGTCTCCTCAGTCCCACAGCGTTTCAGAAGATCACGAGCCACATAGTGAGTTGGGATAGATAGGACCTCTGGGGAGTGTCCCTGAAGGAGACCTCTGATCCACGGTGGCTGCTTTCATTGCAGCTCTGACTTCATCCTTTGTCCTCCCACCCCCCTGGCCCCTGGATAAGAAATCAAAGAGGAACAGGAAGGGATATGGAGAAGGCAGAGACATAATAACCCTGATAATCCATAAATGTTCAGTTTCTTTACCTTTCTGAAGTTTGGCTGAGCTGAAATTCAGGGACGTGTTAAAGCTTCAGCACCCCATCTCCCAGGTCTGCACAGTCAAATGATTGCAGAATGCCACCATGACACAGTGAGCTTCTTGTAGCCACCCGCTGGGATCCCAGCATATCACTTAAGTTTGCATCTCTGGCCAGGCCTGGGGAAAGTCAGCCAGCTCTCAGGATCTGTTCAGATCTCAGGCTGGCTCTGATAGGCAGACCCTTGGGTAGTCAGGTTTCATGATCCCTTCCTCGGGGATTCTAGCTCCAGATCAATGTCAATGATACCTTTTGGGACCCAACTATACTAATTCCAGGGAGAGGGTGTTTTGCTGTCTTCATGCTGGCACAAATATTCACAAACTTGCAAAGTTTCCTCAGACAAAATATTCCTGAACTCCCAAGTCTTATTTGTGATGGGGGAGTGATAGAACGAATGTCAGTACTAACATTGAGGTCTTGTTCACAGCTGGGAGTTTTCTAGTGGCTTGGAGCCAGGTTCTCTTCAGCAACAGGGGTGTAGGCCTATGCTGGGCCGCATGGGTATCCGGGTTCTCAATATTCCTTCCTAATGGCTTCATCCTAAACTATCCTCAGCTAGAGGGTTTTAGAGGGTTTTAGGGGCTTTAGTGGAGGGAAGAAAGTCCAGAGACAGATGAGAAGATTATGGAATCCTACTTTGGATCAGAAAGAGCCACAAAACACAGGGTGCTTTAGGTCTTCTTACTCGTGATTGAGAGCCTGTTGCTCTTCCCCAGAGAGAATCAACGGAAAGGGAACTTCTGGAACTGAGAACCAAAATATCTAAACAAGAAAGGCTCCTTCAGAGCACAGCTGAGCGTCTGAAGACCACCAACCAGCAGAAGGAGAGCATGGAGCAGTTCATCGTCAGCCAGTGTAGGTGCCCCTGGGCCAGGGAGTGAGAGACTGAAGGGGTGGTCCTCAGGTGCCCCCCCTTGTGCTACAGATGAACAGTGACCAGAGCGGCTTGGGGATGTCGGGAGTAGAGACTGATTCGATGTCCCTGAACCTCCTGTGCCATTAGTAATTGTGGATGACGAGGGAGGGGAGGATGGGGAGCAGCAAAAGCCCCCAAGCTGAATGGCTGGATAGAAATGCTTTAGAATGCACACGCTGAGCAAGTAGGGGCCCTGCTGGTAATTTCTGCCCTGTGGGGCTACTTTGTTGTTTCAGTGACCAGGACACATGATGTTTTGAAGAAGGCAAGGACTAATTTGGAGGTAAGGAAACCATTGTATCAGTCAGAGCCTGCCCCCAACCCATCACCAACTGTCATCAGAGTCTGTTCCATGAGAGTAGGTGACCCTTGTCCACGAGAAGACTGTGGGTCCACCTGCAGGGTCAGAGGTCCTCAACGAGTGCCCTGATGGTTTCCATCCCCATCACTCTCCCAGCCAATCAGCTCTCTCCCTTGCATCTTTGTTTACTCTCACATTGTCATCTCTCCTTTCCACTCCAATGTTCACTCCTTTATGTCAAGTCAGGAGTCTGGAGAGATGCAATTCAGTTGACTCTTTAGGTCAGCAGACATTTGGGAGTCTGCCTCTGAATTAGCTTTTGGTAAAGGGATCTTAAGGCCAGTTATGTGTTCTGGTGTTTCCTATATTACTTTATGAAAAAAACAAAAGCAAAGTGCAACCTAATAGATTGATTTTACTGCACACTCCTGGGTTGAGAACAGCAATTTGATTTTGATATATCTTTTTCTTTAAGTAACATGATGAAAGAGATCTGTTGGGTCTCATTGATCTAAAAGAGGATTTAATAATAAATATTACCTACATTTACATAAAACACTAAGTGTTAATCATTCCCTAGGAAGTACTTTGAAGAAAAACTTGAGGTGTATGAAATGGTTTAAAAATCAAAAACTAAACCTTTTAACTTGAACTTTAAAGCTTTGCCATAAGCAATTGAGCATATTCCTAGAAATGGCCCTAAATTGTAACCTGACAGAATGTTGATCCCCATAGAGTGAAAATGACTTGGGCCGTGATTTAACTTGCTGTTTTTGTTTTTTTGGTTTCTTTTGCTAATTCCCTTTTGTTCTTCTCTGATGGTTCCTTTCTTTCCTGAGCCTCTTTAGAACAACACTTACAAGAATGCCTCTCTAAAGCCTTATTCCCGTCCCAGCAAAGGTAACCCAACACTCTCTCGTACCCACTAGCTTCCTCCAGCGTGGAAGCTTTTCCCTCTACTTCCCTTTGATTGTGGGAAAGGGTGCAAGGCCTGGGTTCTAATCCCAGGCTTGTCACTAACTGGTGTGTGGCTTTGGCTGGCTCCTTAGTCTCTGTGAGATCACTGCCCCCTCATCTGTAAAAGGTGGACTGGGCTGAGATGATCTCTGAGGTCCCTGCTGACGTGGCCCCTCCCTCTCCTCACTAAGGTAACTGGGGCACAAACTTAACAGGGGACTTCGCTGCAAAATGCCCTCTTTTTCCTACAACAGGCTGTTTCTATACGCATGTGTTTCATGCTAAGCACTTCTTTTTCTGGGAAAAGGCAAAGACCATGTTTTTGCTGAGACAAAGTGACGTGGAGAGTGAACTAGCCCCTGAAGAGGGAATGGTAGGATCTGACCGCCCAGTGTGCAGTGGACTTGAGCAAGGATTTAAGCACAGGGGAGGTGGGAGAGGCTTTCCTCTGACCTAGGGGCACCAGTTGTTCCTCCCTACTGCAGCGCATGCCCTCAGCTCATCCTCTTCGCTGGCTCTCACCGTGCTCCTGGCTTGGTCACCACATACCTCTCACTCCAGCCTCAGGCAGCTATCAGCAGGGCCTGACAATACACCCTGATTTGGTTCATTTTATTTTTGTCTGCAGGTGAAATCCCTAAGGGCTCTGCCGTGCACTCCAGCCTTGTGACCCTTGCCTTCCAGGAACCATGCAAGAAGCGCAGCCACCAGAGATCCTTAAAACAGCAGGAAGGATGGGCCTGTCCCCCTTTTGTGCAGCTACCTATCTGCTGAGGAAAATATGGGCCCCGCTCCTCCAAACCTGCTGGAGGGTCCAGAAGAGGGAGTCAGAGATTGGTCCTGGTGAGACTGATGGAAAGGCAGAAAGCCTTGCTGACAGTTACGGAATGCCATTAGCCAAGGTCCACTTGGCCCGGCACTAAGCAAAGTGTGTAGTTTGCATAGAGATTTTTGTGATACTGCTTCTAAACAGCCCCAGTGGCTCAGGAACTAGCAACAGTACATTTCTCGCCTCATCAGCTGTCCTGAGATGGAAAACTCAGTGGAAATAGAACCTTGAATCTTTTGAATGGGTCAAGTGGTCCTAACACTGGAGCTCCTCAGGCAGTCCTAAAAGCACACAACTGAGCAGTGGTGCCCTGCTGGACAGTGCCGGCAGGGGCTCAGTGAACACTACTCATAGAGCCACACCTGACTCTGGGCCAGTTCTGTTGGGTCACACTGGGCTTTAGTTTACCCCATAGCATCTGAGTTCTTTGAGTTCACATCATGAATGTGGTGACTTCCCAGATGCCATCTTAGGCTTAGACTAGCGCCTGCTATTTCTTTTCCTATATGATCTCCAAATTGGACTGACCTCACTCTAAATATGCTATCCCATTTTGTCATCCAATCTTACCTCGGGAAAA
The DNA here is from genome assembly GCF_000956105.1 of Propithecus coquereli. Lineage (NCBI taxonomy): Eukaryota > Metazoa > Chordata > Mammalia > Primates > Indriidae > Propithecus > Propithecus coquereli. The sequence goes on along the minus strand of NW_012144633.1, from coordinate 2,239,050 downwards.
TTGAGGACTGATGGCCAGACCAAGCCCATTGAAATTCTTGTACACAGCACACCTGTGCTCATTTTTGAGTGGCCTGGGAGAGGCACCCAGCCATGCGAAAGTCTAGTCTGCATCTTCAGAGTGCTTATCGGATGTGTGTTTGTGTGTATAAATGTCTAATAGAGATTTATATATGTTGCTATAGCCATATGTTGAAGGCCAACATACCTGGTGGACAGGATCGGTGAGAGGAAATCAAACAGTCTTTCTGGTGACTATTAAAGCAAAATCTGTACAGAGAAATAAATAGTTTTTCTTTGCCTGCTTTGTTTCCCATTTCTACACCAGTCTCTTGACAGTATAATAGGAAAAACAAACTGTGGTTAAGAAGCTCATAGTCTAACTTTCAAAGATTAAGATTTTCTCTCTTTGTCATTTTGTAAGAATCCTCAGTCTGAAAATATGAAAAATAGTTCTTAAACTTGGTATACCTTCGATTCAGCTGTGGGGATTATAGAAGCTACTTCCTGGGCTCCAATCTCAAGAGATTTAGTCATCAAGGGCCCTTAAATCTTCATTTTTTTACAAAAAGCACCCCAGGTGATTCTGTTGCAGATGGGCTGCAGACCATAATTTAAAAAACATTGTTCTATAACACTGAATCAAAACTGTGAATAAATTTGTTTAAGACCTTTAATCGAAAAGTACATGTCATTCTACAAACACTGCTATAAAGACTTTAAAATATTCCCTGGGAAAAGTCCTTAGCTACATCCTTTTGACCTCCAAAATTAAAATAAAGCTATCACTCCACAATTATTTTTTAGAAGCATTTAAAAAGTGAAAACAGGAGGTGCAGAGTAGAATGTGGAATAAAACTCTCCAGTCATGGTTCCCCTGTAGGGACAACAAATCAAACAAGTATCTATACAAGAAAATACCTTCATAAGAACTAAATAATCAGGTGAGAGATCACAATACCTAGTTTTAGCATAATAACAGGAAAAGACACATTGAAGAGGGTAGGAAGAATGGTTTCTCTCATTGCCTACTGCACTCTTTCCCCAAGCCTAGGTAGTGCAATGCAGAGTGAAAATCTAATGGCTTGGAGATGAAGAGGGAAGTGTGGGACCTTGTACTAGAACTTAGTATCAGCCCTGCCACAGTAAAACACAGCACCTGGCCCTTGATTTCAGATTGGTGCCCACAGAGGGAGCATTTAGATCTGCCCCAGACCAGAAGGGAAGCAGGTGGAAACCTGGCACGTGGAAACTGAGTTCCAGCCCATTTTACCACTGGCTGACTAAAGTGACCTTGAGCCCTGAATAAATTTCAGTGGCAGGCATGCCATGGTAACCACAGTCTTTGGGTGAGTCCCAGTGCCACACAGGTCTGGGAGGCTGTAGGCTTGGGGTGCAGCCCAGTGTGACATCAGCTGCTATAGCAGCCATGGAAACATCTGCATCACCCCTCTCCCAACTCTAGACAGTGCATCATGGAGAGACTCCTTTTGTTTGGGGGAAAGAGAGGGAAGTGAGCTAGGGACTTTACCTGGGAACCCAGAGAATACTCACTGGAAGAACAAAATTTGAGGCATCACACTACCTGACTTCAAAATAAACTACAAAGTCTATGGTAACCAAATTAGCATGGTACTTGCATAAAAACAGACACATATACCAATGGAACAGAATAGAGAAACTAGAAATACATCCATGCATTTACAGTCAACTAATTTTCAACAAAGTTGCCAAGAACATACATTAGGGACAATTTCTTCAATAAATGATGTTGGGAAAACTGAACATCCACATTCAAAAGAATGAAACTAGCCCCCTATCTCTCACCATATGTAAAAATAAACTCTACATGCATTAAAGACTTAAATGTAAGACCCCCAAATCATGAAACTGCTAGAAGAAAACACAGGGAAATGCCTCATGAAATTGGATTTGGCAAGGATTTTTTAAATAAGACCTCAAAAGCACAGGCAACAAAAGCAAAAACGGACAAATGGGATTACATCAAACTAAAAGGCTTCTGCACAAAAAAGGAAAAAATAAAGTGAAGAGACAGCCTACAGAATGGGATAAAGTATTTTCAAGCTCTGCATCTGATAAGGGGTTAGTAAGTAGAATATATAAGGAACTAAACTCAATAGCAAAAAACCCAAATAATCTGATTAAAAAATGAACAAAAGACCTGAGTAGACAGCTCTCAAAAGAAGACATACAAATAGCCAACATGTATATGAAAAAATGCTCAACATCATTAATGATCATAATAATGGAAATCAAAACCATAATAAGATACCACCTCATCCCAGTTAGAATGGCTATTATCAAAAAGACAAAAAATAACAAATACTGGTGAGAATGTGGAGAACATGGCATTATCATACACTCTGGAAAATTGTATGGAGGTCACCAAAAAAATTAAATATGGAACTAACATATGATCCAGCACTTTCATTACTAGGTGGCTATCCAAAGGAAATGAAATCAGTAGGTCAAAGAGACATCTGCACACCCATGTTTATTGCAGCACTAGTCACAATAGCCAAGACATGGAATTAGCCTAAAGGTCCATCTAAAGATGAATGGATAAGAAAATAGGTGTGTGTGTGTGTCACACACACAATGGAACACTATCTAGCCATAAACCAGAATGAAACTCTGTCATTTGCAACAACATGGATGAATCTGGAAGACATTATGTTAAGTGAAAAAAGTCAGGCACAGAAAGACAAACACCACATCTCACTCACGCGGAATCTAAAAAAGTTGATTTAATAGAAGTGAAGAGTAGAACTGTGGTTACCAGAGGCTGAGGAAGGCAAGGGAAAGGAAGGGACTAGGAGAAGTTGGTCAATGGGTACAAAGTTACAGTTAGGAAGAATAAGTTTTAGTGTTCTATTACACAGTAGAGTAACTATAGCAAACAACAATGTGTTATATATGTCAAGATAGCTAGAAGAGAAGATTTTGAATGTCAGCACAAAGAAACGATAAATGTTTAAAGTGATGGATATGGTCATTATTCCAATTTTATCATTATGCTATGTATACATGTATTGAAATATCACATTTTACCACATTAACGTCAATTATAAACAACAAAAAAAATGAAAATATGAAAAGAAACAATGACAACCAGAACAAAAAATTGGTAGAGGGATTAAGATGACCAGTTAGACACAGGTAGTATGTGCCTCCTCCATGGAGAGGAACCGGAATAGTAAGCAGATACTCATTTTGAACAGACCATCTAGGAGAGAATGCTAGGATTCACCAGAGAAGTGAAAGGAAGCACCAAAAGTAAGTAAGGAGAGGGGTGCTTCGAGGCAGCTTGCATGGCCAGGGACTGGCTGAGAGCTAGCAGAAGCTCCTGAATGCTGGGAAACAGTAAGAGAGAAACTCCCAGGTCTCCACATTCCAAAATGGGTTTCACCATCTACGGTAAAATCCCTCGACCCACGCAAGCCTCAGACCTAACTTGGGAAGGTGCCTAGAGGTTGCACAAAGACATTGCTCCAGAAACGGAACCCACACAGAATCCCACAGGCACCTGAGCCTGAGCAGTTTAAGCTGGGTGACATTTTGACAGCCCACATACCAGGGATCTACAGATGCAGCTGCTGCCACTACAGTGCTCTGAGGAGGGAGAGGGGAGACTGGGCACTCCCATGCACAGCTGCTACGGGCTGCTGTTGAGACTGAAATGTGAGTGGACTACACCCCTCACAGCTTCTTGCTCATGCTGCTTTCCTGGGAGGGGCCCCACCGTCTCTGGTAGCAGACCCAAAAGGGTATTTTGAAAGGTTAATGCTGGGCTGCGTCCTGCCCTCAGGTCAAGTTCGAGCTGATGCTGCTGAAGCTGCTGCCTGGCTGAGGAGGGACAGAGGAGACTAAGCTCTCCTAAGCACACTTAATACAATACTCACTGCCCTGCTACAGGCAGCTGTTGGACTAGCCCACCCAATCCATTGCAGCTCCCAGCAACACCAAAAGAGATTTCTTGGGTCCCGGTGGCTACCTCTACCACTACTACTGCCACCAACAACATCATACCAGCTTCCCAGAGGCCTGAGAATCCTCCCACACATGAAGCCACTACTCCCACTGCTTGCCTCTGAGGAAGCCACCTGGAGGCCCAAGAATCAGCCCTCCAGGACCCACTAGAACCAGCACCAGCAGAGGCTGCTCAGGGGCCTAAAAAGAGGCACACTCAGCCCACTGCTTCTACCACCAAGGCCTAAAGACTGGCTCGACTGGCTTCCAAGGCCCCAGTAAAATTTCACCACAGCCTCAACTAATATCCTGTTATATCCCCTTGCTGAATTGATCCCTTTATCATTATGTAATAACCTTCTTTGTGTGGTTTTTTTTTTTTGCTGTTTTTTGATTTAAAGTCTGTTTTATCTGATATAAATATAGCTACTCCTGCTTGCTTTTGTTTTCTATTTGGGTGAACTATCCTTTCCACCCCTGTTAGTCTGTGTCGTTATGGGTAAGGTGCATTTCTTGTAAGCAACATATAGTTGGCTAATTTTTTTTTTATTCATTCTGCCAGTCTATTATCTTTTAAGTCTTTTAATCCATTTACATTCAAGTTTTAATTGGACATGTGAGGCTTTGTTCCTGTCATATTGTTAGTTGTTTTCTAGTTGTTTTCTTTCTTTTTATCTTTGTGGTTTGATGAAATTCTATTGTGTTGCCATTTAGTTCCTTTTCTTCCTTCTTTGTGTGTTTTATAAGACCTGTGAGTTTTATATTGTTGTGTATTTTTTATGAATATTAACCTTTTTATTTCTATGTTTAAGCCCCTTTTGAGCATTTCCTGAATGGCAGGGCTAGTGGTAATGAATTCCCTCAGTTTTGCTTCTCCTTTATTTGTGCAGGTTATTCTGGCAGCATATAAAATTCTTGATTACCACGTTTTTTCTTTCTTTCAGAATCTAGAAAATGCCATCCCATTCTCCTCTGCCTTCAAAGTTTCTGCTGAGAAGTTCTCTGTTGGTCTCTGGGCTTTCCTTTATAGGTGACTAGACACTTTTCTCTTGCTAATATTAAAATTCTTTGATTTTGACTTTAGACATTCTGATTATAATATGCCATAGTGAAGACTTTTTTGCAACGTATTTGCCTAGAGATTGCTGGGCCTCCTGTATGTGGATACCTACTCTCTTGCTAGACCTGGGAAGTTTTCATCAATTATTTCCTTAAATCAGTTTTCCAAACTTTTTGATCTCACTTCCCCCTCAGTAATATCAGTAATTCATAAGTTTGGAAGGCTTTGCTCATTCTTTATATTCTTTTTCCTTATTTTTGTCTGACTAGAATATTAATATTTCAGAAAGACCTGTCTTAAAGTTCTGAGATTCTTTATTCTGCTTGATCCAGTCTACTACTGAAGCTTTTGAATGTATTTCCTTCAATGAATTTTTAGTTCCAGAATTTGTTTGGTTTTTTAAAAAGATATCTATCTCCTTGTAAATTTCTCATTTGTATCCTGAATTTATTTTCTCATTTTTTTGTATTGTTTTTCAGATTTCTCTTGCATCTCATAGAGCTTCTTTAAAATCAATGTTTTGAATTAGTTATCTGGCATTTTGAGGAATTCTTTTTGATTGGGATCTGTTGCTAGACCATTGTTGTGGTCCTTTGTTGGTGTCAGATTTCCTTGCTTTTTCATGTTTCCTGTCCTTCCATTGACATCTGTGCATCTGATTTATTAGTCGCTTGTTCTGATTTTTTGAAATTGCTTTTGTAAGGGAGAATCTATTCTTAAAGATATATATATATGTTGTTGTTTGAGGAGGACACACTGGCTTTGATTTTGGGAGCCTGCGGTAGTGTGATCTTTGTATGATTTCTTTGGCAGTACACAGGGTCAGTGGTATCTGTGATTTCCTCAGTGGCTTAGGGTATGTTAGTTGTGTGAAACAATATGCAGAATGATACATAAACATAAATGTGCCCCTAAATGAATTGCTGCCAATTAACATACCCCCTCAGATCAACAACTAAAACCTATACAGCTTCCAGAAGCTTCCCATCTGCCCTTCCCTAATCATACCTCACTCCCCGCCCTGAGTAGTTACCACAATCTTATCTTTATGATGTTTCTTTCCTTATATTCTTTACAATTTTCTGCTTAGTATACTCCTAACAGTTCTTGTTTTAACCTATAACCTTATCATATGTATTCCAAAATGCTTGCCATTTTTCACCAAAAATTATGGACTTATGGACACTTTCATTATTGTTGCTAATAAAATGCACCAGAATGTGTTTACCTATTCTAATGATGGGCATTTGGGCTGTGCCCAGCTAGTGGCCCTTAGGTACAATGTGGCTGTGATCACTCTTGTATGGGTGTTCTGGGGTACAGGTGCACACCTGCCTCTTGGTGACACATAAGTGAGATTTCAGAGTCCTGTGCTATGCCAATACAAGCTTTTTTGAGGTTAAAAAAATTGAAAACCAGCTATTCAGATTAAAAATTTCACATTAAGATAATAAGACAAAATTGAATGTACATAATGCATCAGTTGTGTCAATTCAGGGTTATTTGTCAAAGTCCTAAACACTATATTTCCCCCACTCCATTCAAGTTTGACATCCTGACCTGGAACAGCTGGAGTCAGACTCAGCAGAGGGACTGCACAACTTCATGGTGTGTCCAGGCTGCACTTCCATTTCATTTGGGAGATTCTTATGCTTTGGACTCTCCAGAACCACGGGATAAGGGTTTGGCAAAAACAGGCCTGGGGAGTTGGGTGGTAGGAGGGGACAGTCCTGTTTGTAATGTAGAATGTAGCCTAAGCCTGGCGAGTCCCAGTGGAAAAGGAGTCCCCAGAATCAGGGAAAGGGAGGTAGGATGAGATACTATTTCTGTGGGAAGAAAGAAGGCCACGGGATGAGAGACCAGGGTGAGCTGTTTGCATAGAATGGGATCAAGGGGTGCTCCAGAGAGAGGGGCTGCCATTCTGGGGCCAGGGAAGAGAACCACCTTGTTATTCAGCTCACACTCCTCCTCCTCCTCCTCCTCCTCCTCCTCCTCCTCCTTCTCTCCCTGTCCTATGCCCAAATTCTGCCTGTCCATCCCACTCTGCTTCCCTCTCCATCTCAGGATGGCACACAGACAGGGGTGCTATGGTCTGAATGCCTGGGTCCCCCAAAATTCTTATGTCAAAATCCTAATCCCCAAGGTGATGGTAATAGAAGGTAGGACCTTTGTGGAGTGATTCATTCATAAGGGCAGAGCCCTCTTACATGGGATGTCAGATGCCCAGTTTAATCTCTGAGAGAGTAAGCGGTGCTTGTGGGTAAGAATCAGCCAAACCCTGTATAACTGAGTCAATAAATGCTGTAATGGGCTGTGCAAGTTGTCCTCCCTGTCAGTAGGTGGTGCTTGCAGGAAAGAACCAGTTGCAGTATAAGTTTTTTGGGACCTATGACCAGCTATAGTCAGTTAGGAGAAGCATTCACATGCCCCAGGCAGTAGGCGGGGCCCTGGACCTTCCAGGTCACTCCTTGTGCTCCACCACAGCGGGGGTGGGTGGAGGATTGAGCTGGGTGGGTCTAGGTGGGCCTGGGTGGGAGGAGCCTGGGTTCAGGATCCACAAAGGCGGACACACGAACTGTCTTGGCAGGGCTTGAGTGTCAGCTCCCCGGCCACTGGGAAAAGCCACCAGGAAGGGGCTGAAGGGGCCCTACCAAGCCAGAAAATCTGCACATGGGAAAGGGGCCATTTGGGATTGGCAGACTGGCTGTTGCGAGTGGATTTCACTCTTCTCCCTCCTTCCCTTCCCTGAGGTCTCCTTCCAGTGTCTGGCCACAAGCAGCAGCCCAGACTAGCTGAGCTAAATAGCAATTGTGTCACTGGCTGTGAGCTTCTCTGCCCAGAATCCTACCCAGAACCAGAAGGACAGCTTTCTGGTGAGGGCAAGTGTGCTCCACAAGTGTGCTTTGGCTCAGACCCACACTGTACTCTCTTGTCAGTTCTGCCCACATGGGCTCCCTTGCCTTCCAAGATTAGTTCACAAATCTCCCCTCTGTGCCCCTGACCAACAAGATTGAGTCCTGGGGGTATGGGATCTAGCCTGAAGACCTGTCCCCTGGTCCCCCACATTCAATTCCTGACCATGCCAGGGAGAAGCATATTGATCCCAAGTTGTTTGTGGAGTGTTCAAGTAGGCTTAATGTCCCTCCACTTCGGGATATGCCATCCTCTGCTGGAGCAGCCAGGCGAGCAGCACTGGGGAGGGATGGCAGGCAGGGAGCTCACATTCTGAGCACTCCTTGGTCCACTGCAGGTCTTTAAGAGGAAAGATGTGAGCCCCATTCTCTGTGGGAGCCTCAGGATAGTGTATGTGCCATCAGAGGGGAAGCGGGTGCTCCTGAGAGCCCCGGCTCAATTGTCCCTAGGGACACCCATTCCACTCGACAGCAGTGGGCAGGGGAGGGGAAGGGGAGGAAGCAAGTCTGAATGGAGGAGAGCAGGCACTCTGGTCCTCTTCGTCCTCTTCCCGGTAGGCAGCCCACTGGAATGTCCAAACCCTGGGATCACACAGATCCCCCAGGACCCACTGGCCCCTGTGGCCACTGGAGTCTGGGCTGGAGTTGGGAAATGTCTGTGTGGGCAAGACATGAAAACTGGAGGGCTGAAGCTCCCTGGGGAGGACAAAAGCACACAATGGGTGGAGAAACTGTGGTGCCTGCCACCTCAGCTCGGGTCTGTGGTGATGAGGAATGATCCAAAGAGTGCCGGCATCCCAGTTCTTTGTTTTCGAGAAACTCTCAGTTCACTTGTGGCTGCAGCTTTGGGGCTTGTGAATGTAGAGAAGCAGCCCAGCAGCTCAGGGGCCTGCTGACTACCAGCCATGCGAGGGAGGGAGGAACAAAACTCCCACTTACCTTTCCACGGGGCTCCAAGTTTCCTGAGGGTTGACCTCTGCCGAAATCTTGCTCCTCGTTCTGCTCCGCAACTTCTTCTCATGGAATCTCTGGTAGGTTCTGGCATTTTCCCCTCAGAATTACACGTGAGCTATGTTGTTTTAAAACTTTTCCTTCTTTCTGAGATGATCTGGTGACCGATGTCTCTAGTCGGCCATCTTGCCCCACTACAAGGTTTTTTTTCTTTTTCTCTAGCAGCTAAACAAGTGCTGGCCTTGAGGTAAGCAATATTCAAACCATTGCAGCTCACCGACTGCCAGACATTGACTAACTGAAGCCCGCCCCACATTCCACAAGCCATAACTACAGCTAACTGGACAATAGACTGATTTTAGTAACTTTCTCCTGATAAGAAACTACCATCCACGGATTGATTCTGCTGGTTTACAGAGGCTACGCATTGAGTGTCTTCATGTAATATGTGTATTTCTCTGTCTCATTTGGTATAAATTCCTGTTCCACCCTTCCCTCCCTCGAGATGCCTGCTCTTTCTCTGCCAGAGGCTATGCTTCCCAGCCTGTCAGGATGGCCAGCCTGCAGACTGCAACCCTTTATGGGAAATAAAGCTCTCCTTTCTAAATTTATAAACTTTGTGACTTTTTCTGTTAACAAGGTGAAGGGGATGAAGGGGATGAAGAAGAGAACTCAGAAGAGAGCTGAGGAGGGAAAAATGAAAGTACCACCAAGTGTGTTGAGGTCCTAGTTCAGGTTGCAAACCAGAAATTGCAGTTTCCCTGGTCCGCAAATCTGCTTGATTTTCTCAAGCAACACCCAGCAGCAACTGAGAAGGGCAATTGGAATCCATCTCCTGGGTCTATTCTATTTTATCATCAATTTCATCTCTGTGCCATTTTTCTTTAGGCCGTTCAAGAGTTTCTTGGAGAAAGACACTAATTCATCATTTCTTGTTGCTACAATACAGTCTGTGTGCTAACCTCAGTAACACCTGCATGTTAGACACTAAGCCTTGTGGAAATAGCCTGCTTTGACACAATTCTCTTTATTTATGAAGAGTACGCATGTGCATTGTAAAGGATGCAAATAACCCTGAATGATATAGAGCAGAAAATGAAAGCCTCCCTTATCCTCCAACCCTGCGTGCTTCTCCAATACACCCCCTCCCCAGATGGGACTACTAGGTTTGATTCTTTCTCCATCTTTTGATATGTCTTTGGAAGTACAGAAATTATGTTATCTTTTAGAAATAATAGCTACCTACTTTTCATATTATTTTGACACTTGCTTTTTTCCCACTAAACAATATACTATAAATAATTTTCCATGTCATTTATATAGATTTAGATCATTACCTTTAAATGATACATAGTATTCTATAGCATGTAACTGTTTACTTAAACATTTCACTTACGTAGGAATGATACAGTTTTGTCATTTAAAATTTTTACATTTATGTTGTTTATAAGATTTATAATATATGGCAGTAAGTATAAATATATATTTACAAAGATGTATATATTTATAAATATATACATATTCACAAAGATTTATATGTACATATTTGTATATAAATACACACAACCACATTTTTTTTCTCCATGAAAATATTTCCATGGCGATGAATTCCCAGAATTAAAATTGTTAGGTCAAAGAGAATTTGTAGCTCTTATTGATTGATAGGGCCAAATAAACCTTTAAATTTCTTGTACTCATGTGCATACTATTTACAGAGCAGAACTGTCTAATAGAACCTTTTGTGATGATGGAAATATTAATACAGTCCAATACCTATGTTAGCCACTAGCCACCTCTGGTTATTGACACTTGAAATGTGCCTAATGTGACTGAGCAACTGAATTTTAAACTTCTTACAATTTTAGTTAATTTAAGCATAAATTAGACAGCACAGCTATAGCAGGCCCATGCTCCTACAATCTTTCCAGCAGAGTATAATGGCCAATTCTTTTATTTAAACTCACTTTAGAAAAAGAAGATAGCTCATTATTTTAAATTGCATTCTCTGATTATTAGTGAGATTGAACCTATTTTAGTAGCTGAAAAGCAATCTACTTTTTTTATTTTAAAATTTGCTTGTTTACGTCTTTTGCCTATTCATCTATTTCATGATTTGCTCTGCATTTATTGATTTGTTGGAACTATTTATATATGGCAAATCAGTTCTGCCAATACATCATTTGTTACTTAACCTTTGTGGTGGCTTTCATCTTACAGAACATTTTAAATTATTCTGGCTTCTGAGTTTCATGTCATTCTCTGCCTCCCTCATTCTAATGCTCTTTACAAATCTCTTTTAGTATATGTCCAATTTTTTTGTATAGAATACAATTCTGTCTCCTATGTGAAGTATGATTCTGTCTGACTACTGGATCAAGATATTGAATAATCCTATAGCTGACAAATGGCACTATAAATGGCTCTGATAAATCAGTAATAAAAAGGCAGAAAATCTAGCAGAAAAAAAGAGCAAAAGACTTCCACAGGTGTTTCACAAAAGAGAAAATTCAGATGCCCAATAAACATATGATGAGAATGCAAAATGGTACAGCCACTTTGGAAGACAATTTGGCAGTTTCTTACAAAACTAAGTATAGTTTTACCATATGATCCAGCAATCACATGTTTTTATATTTGCCCAAACGAATTGAACACTTATATCTACACAAAAACCTGTACATGAACACTTATAGCAGCTATATTCATAATTGCCAATATGTGGAAAAAATCCAATCAAGATGTCATTCAATAGGTAAAGAATAAACAAACTGTGGTACATCCAAACAATGGGATATTATTTAGTGATACAAAGAAATGTTATCAAGCCGCGAAAAGACATGGAGAAACCCTAAGTGCATGTTGGTGAGTGAAAGAAGCCACGGGAAAGGCTACATACTGTATGATTCCAACAATGTGACATGGTGGAAAAGACAAAACTATAGAGACAGTAGAAAGGTCAGTGGTTTCCAAAGGTTCGAAGGTAGAGGAAGGGATGAATGGATGGATCACAGTGGATTTTTATGGTAGTAAAACTATTCTGTATGATACAGTAATGGTGGATAAATGTCAATACACATTTGCAAAACCTATAGAACAGTAGAACACAAAGAGTGTTATATATGTATAAATGTCAATAGATGTATGTCAAAACCCATAGAACTGTACAACACAAATCCTAATATAAACTATGGAATTTAGTTGATAATAGTGTATCAATATGGACTCAAGAATTGTAAAAAAAATGAAGTAAAAGAAGAGAAAAAACTTCAACAAATCAATATCATTTTGGTTATTAAGGCAAATATCCTAAATAAAATATCTCTAAGCCACATTAAGCAATGTTATGAAATAATCCCCATAAACAAGTTATGTTTGCTCTAGGAATGTAAGAATGTATAAATGTTAGGAGATTTATTAATAAACCTCAAAAATTAATAGATTGAAAGAGAAATACAAATTTCTATAAAAAGTGGATATTACTGCAAATAAACATCTACTGTGGCAAATTATCTTTTCCTCCTTTTTTCATGCCTTCCAATATTGCAGGGACTGAAAAGTTATAAAGGATATTTCTCAGATTCCCTTGTAGTGAGGGTTCCAGATGGTCTAGATTCTGCCAAGAGATGAACCGTGTGAGGTGGACTCACATGAGGACAGGCGCAGTGAGAGACAGGAGCAGCATGTTGGGAACCAGCATTTCTTATGGACACTGTGGGTGTCCTGGAGGTTCTGGGGGCTAGTCCCTGACAGCAAAGGTGCTAAGAGTCATGAGACAGAAGCAATGTGGTTTCCACTGGAACACTCTGTATTGTGTTTGGGCCTTTCTCTTGGCTTCTATTATTTCTGGCTCTGTAGCACCCAAACAGGGGTTTCCGGCCCTTCTGGAGATTTTATAAATTATGGAAATCCCTTAAATAAAAATAAATTTTTTTATGCTTAATGTAGCTAGAGTAAATTCTACCGTCTGCAAACAAGAGCCTAACTAATACCTATCTTTGTTGTGTAGATTGAATTAATACACGTAAAAGATAGCATTGCCTTGCCCATAGTAAATAGTATATTTTTACTGTTATTGCTATTAATACTACTACTATTGTATATGTACAAGAATCACTACAAGGTATGAAGGAAGAAAGACTCCACTTATACTAGCAAAAACAAAACAAATATCTAGAGAAAAACATAACAAAAACTGTGCAAGAGCTATTGAAAGAATGATTTTAAATGCTAAGTTATACACAAAAATAGACTTGAATAGATGGAAAGGCATACCATGTTCTTAGATGGAAAGACTCAGCATCATCGAACTCTTCTTTCTGCGTAGTAGATCCACATAAAGATATTTCAATAAAAATATCAATAGGATCTCTTTAAATTTAGAACAAGACAAGCTGATTTTTAAAATTCATATGGAAAAATAAATATACAATAGCTATGAAATATCTGAAAAAGTATTATAAGAGAGTGCCTAGATCATATATTGTTTCTGAAATAATTAAAACAATACTAGCCAATATTTATTGAGCACTTATGTACAAAAGTATTCTAAGTATTTCTGTACATATTAACTAGTTCAATTCTAATAAAAATATTTTAAAGCAAGGATAATTAAATATAATCTCTATATAGGATAAAATAGGAAAAAATCCAAAGATCAGAATAGAAAGGTCAGAAATAGTTTCAGAGAATTTAATAGATGATAAAGAGCATCTTTCAGATAAACAAAGAAGATGTATTAGGCAATAAATGATGCTAAAACAAGTGAGTTACTTCCAAAAAAATAATAAAGTGAGCAGTCTGTTGTTTGGGATAAAGGCTAAGATGCTCTAGGAAGGAGGTCTCAAAATATTAATATAGTGACTGAAAGAATACATTATATTTTAAAGTTGAATATTTATATATTGTTATCCAACAATTCCATGCCCAAGATATTTATTAGAAGATGTATACATTAATATTCAAAGCAACACAATTTATAGCAGGAAAAAACATGGAAATCACTCAAATGCTTACCAATGAAAGAGCAGATGAAAAAACTGGTATAATCTCACAATGGAATATTTACAGCAGTGAAAATGAATGAACCACTATAATATGCTACAATAGGGTCAATCTTAGCGATATAATATTAAGTGGAAAATTAAGTCTCAAAGGATTACTCATACATACAAAAATAAATAATATCTCCAAAAATTAATGCCTATGTATATATTCAGCCAAGTGCACAAAGGTAAAGTGATAAAGGCATTCATTATAGTGTTATTTTAGAAGCAAAAAAAAAAAGAGAGAGAGAGAGAAATGAAAAGCACCTCAATGTTCACAAATTGACCATTAAATAAATAATTGTGTCTCATTGCTATCAAATACAAATGTCTAATGTGGATTTGGCATTTGGCATAAAACACTATAACAAAATTCCCAATTTTTTGGCTTGACCAGAAAGAGTGGGAAGCCAAGAATCATTTCATGGTGAGGAATGGGAAGAGTCACCCGAGTGTTCAGGACAGGAGAGGAGAGGCTCCATGCTAACTGGAGAGCACAGGGGCTCTATGCGGAAGAAGAAACACTTTTGGAATGAGCCCCACACAGCCCCTGGATCACAACACAATGAAAGATACATACAGTTCCCCCCATCCTTGAATGTAGGGGAAGGAACACTCTTCAAGTGAGCTGCACTACTCACACTTCTTTCCATCCACCAGCCAAGCAAAGATTTCAAGACGTGAACAGGAGAAGGGAGTGAGAACCCTGCCTAATTTTTGCCACTAGAGGGAGGAGTAGTCAGTCGTGGCCACCAGCCTCAGAAAATACATCAGGATCTTGCCCAATTCAAAATCCCAAGAGCTCATGTCAGAGGCGCCTACTGGAGACAGAGCTGTAAGGGCCGGTGCGAGTCCATGGCGGGGTGCATCCCATCAGCCGCTTTGGCTTAGTTTCATTGTTTCCTCGGAAGTCCCCTGGAGTCGTCGCGATGGAGCAGTGACATACTTGGCTCGGTGATTCCTCTTGTAATTGCTGTCTTTCATAGTCAACATTCTGTTCGAAGACTAGAACTGGAAAGTCTCATTGATCAAATTGAAGTTGAAGTATACATGAGATATTTATAGCAGATGGCTGTGGAAATGAAGAGCTGTCTATATTTTCCCCGAGGCTAATGTTCTGGGACAGACAATTCTATTTGGAGAATTACTGTAATTTCTTCATAGCAAACACCATTTTCAGGTTCCAATGGTCAGATAAACAATGTAAGATTCTAGGGAAAAGAAAAAGTTATTTGCTAATGAAAACTCAAGGGAAAATCATATTAAAAAGAATTGAAACACCAAAGTAAATTGGAATGACAGACACACATGCAATACCTTTGATCAACTACTAACTGACAGGAGTACCATTTAAAATGAGGTTGCTTCAATCATAAGGTTGCTTTTAGTTGAGTCACTGTACAGTATATGTTCTTGGTAAATAATGACTATCTTGGTTGGTTTATTTTGGATGTTATTCTTTCAAATTTTTTAAATAGATTTCACTGTCCTTTGCCTGAAGAAAATGGCAATCACTGACACTATTAAGAGACTAACAAAGTAATTATCTTTAGGATAAGCTATTCAAAAAAGGATCCGGTGTTACTGAGTGCATGTGGATAGCATTTTGTTAGTGTCTTTTTTATTTGGTTTTACTTTTGCTTGGGATGTCTTTTTGTGTTCTCTTATCTTTGTAGGTTGAAGATATTTTCCTATCATTACCCTGAATGACACAGCACTCACAGACGACATTAGGAGAAAGAAGCAAATAAACAGACTCCAAAGCACATGTGCTTGCTTGGACAGGTCCTCTTTTCTCTCTCCCAGAAACCCATCGTCAACACTTCCTCCACATCCCTGTTCCTCACGGGAAGGAGGACCCAGTCTTACAAACAGTGGCAGTTTTTCTATCATTGCAAACACCTTAGTAGTTGCACTTCTCAGGCCAACATTCATGATTTAGGATTGTGATTTTGTTGCATTCTTTGTTGACACACACCAAGTCCTCACATAGTAAGTACCATCCTTCACGTGCCCAAATCTAGTAATCCACTATCTGTCAAAGATTCTCAGCTTCAGCACAGGAGATTTCCTCCTTAAGCTGAATAGAAATTAGACTATGATCAAGCATGTCAGGGATGACCTAGCCTTGATACCCAGCAGCCTTCCATAGAACGTATTTTCAGTTTTACATGTTAAATAGCCACTACTGTGGAGTCCACAGTTTCCAAATCGATAGCCCAGTAAATTCCCAGCATCATAGCACCAACACGAAGCATCCCCAGCTTCTTCCCTAAATACACTTTGGCACTGCAGATACAGAACACAACTGCCCTTTTTGTAACAAAGGAAACTACCTTGGCAAGGGGTTGTATCCTGCTTATAAGTATCATCTGAGCAAAGACTCGAATGCCCAGTATAGTACTGTGCAAGGTCACATTAACTGTCTTCCTGCCCACACACCTGTCCACAATTAAGACAGTTGGCACCAGGTTTGAATTTGCAATCTGGCTGGTGACGTTGTTTTACAGCCCTGCTTTGAGCCACCGTCACAGTGCTCTCCTCATCCCCACTTTTGTTTCCACATCCCTTCCCTGAAAATGCCACCTCTGGTGTATTATTTAGACAGTCAGTCATTTTATATTGTCAATGGGAAAGAACCCAAACTCCATAAAATAATTTAAAGGGTTATTTTGAGCCATACCCAAGAAGCCTTGAGCAAGTGGTCCCACTGAGGTTTGGTTACAGTTTGGTTTTATATATTTCAGGGAGACAGAAATTACACATAAAGTCATAAATCAAGACATGGAAGGCATACATTGGTTTGGCCCAAAAAGGTGGGACAGCTTGAAGGGGGTCATTAGAGGTTATAGGTTTAAAGATTCTTTGATTTATAGTTGGTTAAAGAAATGAAGCTTTGCCTAAAGTATTGAAATGTTTGAAGTTAAGATAAGGAAGTTTCTTAATCAGAGAGAAGTCACCAGACATATACTCAGACTCAAATGACCTAAGTAAATTGAGGACCTGCAGGTGTGGTTTAAGTTTTGTCTTGCATAGCCTTTGTAGATTCAGTGTCTGGGCTTGAGAGTCCATAAAACCTGCCATGAGAAGTCCTTCAAACATGATATGGGTTAGATTATGTTTCCTAAACACAAACCTCTTATTGTAACATAGGTCAAGTTCTGAAAAAGGACAACAAAATGTTTTACTGGCCCAGGTGTGTTGGCTCATGCCTGTAATCCTAGCACTCTGGGTGGCTGAGATGGGAGGATTGCTTGATGTCAGGAGTTCAAGACGAGCCTGAATAAGAGTGAGACCCCATCTCTACTAAAAATAGAAAAAAAAATTATCCGGGCAACTAAAAATAGAAAATATTAGCTGGGCATGGTGGCACGTGCCTGTAGTCCTAGCTACTCGGGAGGTTGAGGCAGGAGGATCACTTGAGCCCAGGAGTCTGAGGTTGCTGTGAGCTAGGCTGGTGTCATGGCACTTCTAGGCTGGGTGGCACAGTGAGATTCTGTCTTTTAAAACCCCCCCACCCTTTTTGGAAATTAAAACCTACATTCCTTCCCAAGGCCAGTAATCAAAAGGGCAAGAAAATGTTCTTTGCTGTTTGTTTTCTATTATCTTAAACCACTTCTGTTGAGCTGGCTCAACAGAATTGTCTGGACAAGGGTCACAAGATCATTGTCTCTGAAGATAAAATCGACCAGGCCCAAAGCCATGACATGTGACACTGGTCACACAGACCCAAGCCCAACCACTGAAAACCCCCCTTTAAAAAGCCCTATTTTTCTGCTTAAAGGTGGAATGGGGGTCTTTTGATGCACTAGTCTGCCGCCCTCCTCATTTGCTGGCAAATTAATAAACTTCTCTTTCCTTTTCCTCAAACCACTTGACCTCGTTCTTCATCTCGCCGACTCGGCCTCAAGGACTAGTACTGAACGTTCAGTAACATTACGATCAATACAAGGAACAATTCCATATATTTCTGTGGACGCAGGAGTCAGCGTGTTCCAGCCCCTCTTCCCTCTTATGTCTGGCTGTCACTCTTCTACTTCTTCATCAGTTAAGTCACAGGACTTAATGCTAAACTTATCATTGGTTAGGAGATAAAAGATGTGCTCGAAGCTGGAGGAGGCTTTGAGGGGCTTAATTTGGTAAACCCAGACGTGCCCATGAGCCCTGCTCCCCCACCCCACCCCGCTTACAATTAGCATAGTGTCGGACTCCCGGGAGCCTTCCACAAAGCCCTAGGGCTGCAGTCTCTGAGTAGAGAAAGATCCTCGCCAGGCTTCCCTCCTCAGCGAAGGAGAATGGGTGGAGGCAGAAGGAGCCTATTGGCCTCAGGGAAGGACTTCATCCCCACCCCTAGATCCAGAAGTAGGACACTGGCCCTGGCACAGCTTGTCTTGATTCTGGGGTTCAGCTTCCTAGGGAAGATGATTTTGTAGGAATCAAAGCCCAACTCCCAGTGGGCATTATAATCCTGCTGCAGGGAGCCTGGACCAGGATGGATTGCCAGCGAGGCTAGTAGCAGGATGGAGCTGTCAGAGTGCAAAAAGGTCCCCAGCACCCTCCTGGCTGAGCCTGGGATCAAGGCCAGCCTGTGCTTTGGGATCTCAAGGACCTGAGTGGAAGGGAAATGAGAAGGAAAGAGGCAGAGGACACACTCAGGGACTCAGGAAGAGAAGGCAGGAGCCTATGGCATGAAAAAGGGGAAATTAGTAGCCAACAGAATTAATAAAGACTAATAACAACTCCTGTTCTACTGCCTGCCATATGCGTCACCAGACGCCGCTTTGGTATTACTTTTTGAAAATCAGAATTGAGATTTTTGTCTAGAGTTTTGAGCCCTAGATGTTTTCACTTCATAGGACTTTGTGAAAGCTGCATTTATTGGCTCATTCCCTGGAAGTGCTCTAGTTGGATAAACTATTGATTGATCTGCAGAAAATCATAACAGTCTTATGCAATTGACTTTTAAGTTATGAATTTTTTTAGAGAATAACTGACCCATATCAGTTCAGGTCAGAGTGTCTGTCTGAGCAAGCAGACTAGCCCTCCTTTTCTGGTGGTTTCCTGTAAGAGCCCCCACCAGTTGGTTTGTCCCTCCCCTGGTACCCTTTTGCCACCTAATGGAGGTATCAGTCTGCAGTGCAGAAACAATGAAATACTTGTTTGATGACTGCCCCAGTCCAAGTCCTTATGTGCTGTTGGGATATACATTGTATTCGGTAAGTATATATATGTTTTCGGTAAGTACCAGGCACTATTATGAAATGGTTATTGTGATATTGTGAAATATATTAATATTATATATTTGGTCTTTGTCCCCTTTTCCTGACATACAGCTCCTAATCTCCAGAGTGATGATAAGTGTCTTTTGTATGCTAATGAGATGACTGGTGGCTGGCTGGGGCCCCCTAGGTAGCCTCAGGATGAGGGTTGGTTGCCATAATTGGAGGACTTTCAGCCCCACTCTGGGGAAGGGAGAAGAGCTGAAGCTTGAGTTGATCACCAGTGTCCAGTGATTTAATCAATCATGCCTACTTAATGAGGTCTCCATAAAAACCCAAGAGGTCAGGGTTTGATGAGCTTCCATACGGCTGAACACGCAGAGGCTCCTGGAGGAAGGTGCACCCAGGGAGGGCAGGGAAGCTTCATGTTCCTCTCTCATATCTCACTCTATGATCTCTTCCATCTGGCTGTTCATTGCTTTTCTTGTGATATTCTTTATTAATAAACCAATAAACAGAAGTAAAGTGTTTCCTTGAGTTCTGTGAGCTGCTCCAGCAAATTAATAAAACCCAAGGAGGGGCCATGGAAACCCCATGCATAGCTGGTAGGTCAGAAGCTCAGGTTATGACCTGTGCTTGCAATTGGCATCTGAAGTGGGGAGCAGTCTTGTGGGACTGAGCCCTCAACCAGGGGGATCCGATGCTGTCTCCAGGTAGATAGTGTCAGAATTGAATTGAATTAGAGGACACCTAGCTGGTGTCTGCTGGAGAACTGAGAAATTCCCAAGTACATTTTGGTGATCAGAGGTGAAGTATTCTATGTTGACTATCAAGGAGGAGGAAAAACACTTTGGTTTTTTCCTATATATTTCAGAGATATTTATGTTGTTCTATATACATAGGGCCCTGAACCTCTCAGATCTCAGAGACTAGTTGTGAAAAAGTAATGTAAATAAACAGTAACAATACAGTGTGCCAATTGGTTATTTCTCAGATATTGATACTTGCTGAAAAGAATGGTTAGATCCCCAAAACCCTAAGTTTAGCTATTTCAAATTTCCCTTTTACATGGTTTAGAATGTTTTTTTTGGACTGTAAAATTGCCTTGAGATAGTACAGCTTTCCTGCACAATAATTTTTTTGTTTACATTTTCCTGACATCTTCCAGTTTCTGTTGATATCATCTGTAACTTTCATAAGAGATTATTAATATACACTTTACTTTGTGTCTCTTCCACTTTATGAATCTCTTAATTTAACAAAACATGTAATCAAGCCAGGCATGGTGGCTCATGCCTGTAATCCTAGTGCTTTGGAAGGCTGAGTAGGGAGGATCACTTGAGACCAGGAGTTTGAGACCAGCCTGGGAAGCATAGTGAGACCCCTCTCTATAAAAAAATTAAAAAATTAGCCAGACATGGTGGTGGCACCTATAGTCCCAGCTACTCAGGAGGCTGAGGTGAGAGGATCCCTTGAGCCCAGGATTTTGAGGTTGTAGTGAGCTATGATGGCACCACTGCACTCCAACCTGGGTGACAATAGAGACTATGTCTCAAAAAATAAAAAAAAATGTATACATATAATTCAATCCACAATTATATTACCCACAATTAACTCTGCAACATAATAGAATCTTGCTCTTCTTTTATCCCTCATGTGTACCAGTTTTGTGAATTCTTATTTTATTTTTCCTGAATATAATCTGCTCTCTCTCTTTTTAATGGAACACTTTAAAATTCTTAATTTTCATCAGGATGTGCCTAGGTGTGTGTCTGTGTGTACATTTATGTGTGTGTGTATGTGCGGGGGTGTTTTAAGTTTTCCTTTTAGATTTTAGTAGATCCTCTGTATCTAAAGAAAAGCCAGGGAGATTTTCTTGTGTTTGGTTATTTCTTTGATTATCTGTGCGCCTCCTGTCTCCATTCCTTCCTTCTAGAACTCGTGTCAGTACTCATTTACCTTGGCCTTCCTTTTAAATCTCTTTATCATTTATGCTCCTGAGAGGAGATGTCACCCTTTCGTACTGTTTTAGACAAAGACTTCAGCTTAACCTCTCGGCTTCCTAACTCATTATTCAGTGATGTCTACTTTGCCATGCACTTCTTGCTACTTGAGAGTTCTATGACCGAGGGAAGGTATTTAACGTTGCCATGCCTTCGTTTTGTCTTCTGTGAAATGCAGATAATAATACTATCTTTCTCAAAAGGTTGTTCTGAGGCATAAATAAATTAAAGCTTGTCAGGTACTGAGAACAGAACACAGTAGGTACTCAATAAATGTTCTGGTTGTTAGTACTGTAACTATTCTATGCTTCTGTTCAACTTTTTATTTTGACAACCATATTTGGTATCTGCTTCTTTTTCATAGCAGCCTGTTATTGTTGGATTGGTGTTATCACTTCTCAAAAATTGTATCGATTTTTAAATGATCTTCTCTTTCCTTTATTAAATATAGAAGCTAAAGCTATAAACTTCTAGAAGAAAATGAAGGAGAAAACCTTTATGACCTTGAATGAGGCAGTAATTTTATATATTGGATACAAAAAGGACAAGTTCTTGAGGTAAAAAAGTTTGGTAAAGCAGACATCATCAGAATTTAAAACTTTTGCTATTGGAAGATTCCATCAAGAAAATGAAAAGACAAGTCACATATAATATTCACAGTACAAATGGACTTATATCATGACCATATGAAATCTTCTCGTAACTTGGCAATAATAACTGACAAATAACCCAGTTAAAGATGGATCATGTATTTCAGCAGATAATACACAAAGAAAGCTATGCAGGCATCAATGAGCATATGAAAAGATGCTCAAAACCACTAGTCGTCAGGAAAATGAAAATGAAAACCACAATGAGCTATCACTGCACTTCCACTAGAACGGCCAGAATTACTGTATGTTTATAACATTGTGGTAGGCAGACTCCTGCAGTGATCCCCAGTGGGCCTCACTCTTGGACAATCTCCCCCTCTGAGTGTGGATGAAACCAGGCCCCTACTCCTCCAGAATCCTGGTATTCTCAGACATGGGGTCAGAGGGGGCGGGCAAATCCCCAGCAGTGTCTCTGACCACTACCTCCAGCCTACAAAGGTAGGCACCATGGGACCTGTTCACGGATGCTGGTGTTCCCCTCACCCGTGCACTTCTTAATGCCTTGGTGAAGAGAATATCTCTGGACCTTGGCGGAAAACAAAGAAACGAGGAGAAATAATGCCTTGGAGACCCACTGAGAATTGGGCCCGTGGAACAGGGCACTGAGGTAACAGAAAGATGCAGCTATTGCCAGGTACTCAGTGCCAGAGCAGGAGGAAGAGGGGAGAAATACTGACCTCACCCTCCTCTCACTTCCAGGCTCCATCAAGCACCCTCCATTGGCCAGACCTCACTGGGAGCGTGCAAGCAAGATGGCACAGGGGATGCGTTCCAGCTGCACGTGGCACACAGCAGGACAGGGGTGAGTGGAGCGTGGGCTGGTAGGCAGATGTAGGGGAGGTTGGGGGGAACAAAAGGAGAACAGCAGCTAGTGGCGTGAGGTGCTTGCTGGACATCCTTCTACTCATGCTACACATTTTAAATGGATTTAATCAGCACAGAAACCCTGTAGGGGTTTCTATCATTATCTCTTTCTTGCCGGTGAGGAAACTGAGGTTAAACTCTCCCAAAGTCTGTGCTCATATTCAGAAAAGAAAGTTCAGCAGGAAGCACTAAACTGGGAGTCAAGATATTGGATTTTCAACTATCATTCCCACAGGTACATTATGAAGGGCCAGTTCATTTTGTGCCTTTTAATATGACCTAAAGAGTCAGGTTGCACTGGGGCTGGGGCAGCCATGTTCAATTATGTGTTGAGAACACACAGAGAACGCCAGGCTAAGGGAAGGGTGAGAGAGTAGAACAGGTGCCCACAGGGGACAACAGACCACGTGGACCCAGGGTCAGTGGCTGCATTGGCCATTAACAGCGTCTCATTTCCCTAGTTGGTGCCCACAAGCCCCAGCCATGCTTTGTTTCTGCAAGATGCCTCTTCATCCTTTCAATAACCCTGCTTAAATTTAAGGTATTAATACTAGAGTTTATTTCTCCTTCATCATAAACAAAAATCTTAACTGCAACAATCTTGAACTGCGAGCACAGGAGTCAGGCCCATCCCTCCTATCTCCCTTGTAAGTTGAGGAGGAGGTACTGGATCACCTCCAAATTTCTCCCCCTGGCTCTGACATTCTGTAATTCTGGTTTCTCTTCAATTACTTTGCGTTTGGAAGCACATATCCTAAGGTAGCCAGTTGAACAAACTTTGTCTACTGTGTCCAGGCTAATTCTTAGGCTATTTCTGATAAGAGGCTTTCGGGTTGCTATACTCAACAAACGTTCAACCAACTCTATGACCATCTGTTTAATGGCCAAATGTTTGCTCATTTGCTATATACATAAAGGGAGGAGACAGACAGCAAATGTGCATATTATAAATTGTGTCATCTTAAAAAGGAAGCAAAGGCAAGACTTTGCAATAAAACCATTAGATTTATTAATTTTAAGCCTAACCCAATGAAGGATACCCATAAAATTCTTATCTAAAGAGTGTTTAGGAAATTGTTGAGCAAGAGACATTGTCATTCAAAGAGATATGAAGAAGGCTTCTCAGCTAAGCATACGGGCTAGATTAGAGAGGAAAATAAACAAAGAACTCACTTCTGTCCTGGAAAAGCCACTGGTAGCATCTTCCAAAAAACTCCCTGTATTTGACTCCACACCTTGACCCACAGGCTCAAATGTGATGTCAATTGGCTGCTTCTTGGCATTAATACTGCATTCCTAACTATTAAATTTTAAGAAGACCTGGGTTTCTTCAAATAATATTATTTTGTTTGACCATCCTTGTCTTCAAGGGCTACCAATAAAGAACAAAGAATTTATTTACCTGCTTCATGGGCACAGGTGTCATGACTCACCACGGAGACACTTGTCTACCAGTGAGCCCAGGGCCTCCTGTGCCCTTATCAGTTGAGTATCCTGTGTTCTGACGGGAGCTCATGCTGGTCTCAGGATTCCTTACATAATTAACCTTCCTCCTAAAGCCTAAGTTCATAGTGATGATGGTGGTAAGGGGTGTCCCTGTGTTCCATGCTCATGTCCCTAATATCATCAGTCCTGTCTCCACTTAGAAAAATGTACGTGTATATAAACAGGTCTCTTTGGAAGTAGCAAAAGCTTTCTTCCCTCTTACACAGTAATGGGTGAGAATGTACAATGGTGTAAACACTTTGGAAAAAAGTCTGGCAGATTCTTATAAAACTAACCATCTATCTACTCTACGACTCAGTAACTCCTAGGTATTTATCCAAAAGAAATTCAAACATATGTCCTCAAAATATAAGAATGTTCATAGCAGTTTTATTCATAATGGCAAAAACATTCAAGTATCTGTCAATATGAGAATGGATTAATAAACTGTGATATAGTCATTCAATGGAATAGCAAAAGGACACAAACTACCAATACACAAAACAACGTGGATGAATCTCAAAGACATTTTATTGAGTGAAAGGAGCCATGCGCAAAAGAGCACATACTCTTTGATTTCATTGATAGAAGTTCTGGAACAGACAAAATTAACCCATGGTGGAAAAAAATCAGAGTAATAGTTGCCTATGGATGGAGTAGGAATTGACTGGGAAGGGGCATGAGGAACTTACTTAGGGTGATGAAAATGTTCTATATCTTCTATACATTTGTCAAAACTCAACTCATGTAATGTATACTAATGATCTTGCATGCCATTGCAGGCAGATTTTATCTCAAAAGAACAAAAGCTGTACATAAATACTGAACTTTAGTAAAGGATGTGAATGCTGGAGTATTTAACAGTGCACTGATGTCTGCAATTTACTCTGAAATGCATCAAAAAACTAAGATGAGTTAATGGGCGGATTGGGAGATGGGTAAATGTATAGATATGTGATAAAGCAAGGATAGTAAATGTTAATGATAGAATCTAGGTGATGGGTATATAGGTAAAAGTATCCCACCTTTGTAGAAGTCTTTGAGCTTTGCTTTATGTTGGAAAATTTTTGTAATAGTGAAGTACTTCAAATGTTTGGAGACCCCACAAGGAGGGAAATTGTCAGCCACATCATCTGTCAACCACATCATGACAGTGTTCATTAGAACATCAACTTCTTGCCCAGAATCAAGCCATCCTTTGTAATCAATTTGAAGAGGAACTGCCAAGCAGGGCCAGGAGTGACTACCCTCTGGCCAGAGAGGCCCCTAAGCGCTGGTCTCTGTGTGTCAGGATGGAGCGACGGTCAGCATCAGGTGCTTATTCCTCTTCTCAGTGGAGCAGCAGAAACCTTATTTCCTAGTTTTTGCATGAAATTATTCTAGCCCACAGAGTCTACCACCTAAAAAGGTGGCTCTTGACTGCTTCTAACCTGGTCTTCTTGCAGAAGACTTGGATTTGCCTCTCTTGTCCAGGCTAACCATTGCTGGAGAAACCGTTCCTCCAAATGACTGGGAGTTTCTGTAGGGGAGAAAGCCCCAAGGGGGATTCCAGCCAAGCTAGTTCATATGCCCACTGATTCTCACCATATTTTCCTCGTGTATACAGTAACCATATATTGAGCCTTTACTATGTGCCGACGCTATGTTAGGTGCTGAAACAGAGCAAAGAAACTCCACTGTCCCCGAGCTCATGATGTTGGCATTTCTGCACCCTTTAGTTGATCCTTACTGTCACGTCCTCACATGTGAACTTCCTCAGCTTCCACTTTCTGGCTCTGGGTCTTCCATGGTGGCTTGCCAATGCTAGCCAGGGCTAGGACTGCTGAAACAATGGAGGGCTGCCCTGGGACCCATCACCAGCAGTCCTATTCCTGGATCCTCAGGTGGCAGACGACATCCACTGCTCTCCTTGAACTCCTGTACCACAAGGCCTACCTTTCAGTGCATAGGGTGGCAGATGAGACCCAATTCCCCACCGCTTTGTGGAGTACCTGAAACGAGCATGGTCCTCCCATTCCCTTATTAAGTCAGTACCAAGGTCTCACATCTTCCTCAGCCAGAAATCATAAAGTCTATCCATTTTTTGACTTTTTTAATTTTTAAAATGTTTGGAAGCACAGAAAAGAAAAAAATAATATAAGTCTATAGGCTCTCACCATCAAAACAAAGTTTTAATATTCACTGTACATTTTTAAAGAAAATTTATCTATTGTTTATGAAAAAGGTAAGATATTTTTTGAAATTCAAAATTAAAAGGCCTGAGAGCATTTGGGATACGATTTCAGACATGAAGGGTCATGACAACAATTTCCTATCCTTCCTGTTTTTCCTGAAGAGGCTAGGAAGCTGGGCGAACTGAATGCTTCCATGGGGATTTTGGGGGAAGAGTTCATTCAGAAGCCGAGGAAGGCTGGAAGTACTGTAGGCTGCCGGTTTGCCTCCGGCTTTGGCTTAGCCACATCCACCCTTTTGAGCATAAACTCTGTGCGTGAAAATGTACTTCATATCCTGCCCAGGGCAAGTGCTTTGGCTAGAATCTTGGGAGTGAATGATATCCTAACTCTGTTCCCAGCTATGCCTGTCGCAGGAACAATTGGGGTACTTCAGAAGGTGTCCATTTTTTTAAAATCTGGTATTTACCAGTACCTACCCCCAAGGCCCCAGTGCTAATAAGCAGCAGAGCTTGGTGAGAACCTGGGTCTCTGGTGCCAAATCCCCGTGCCTCCGTAAGTGTACAGTTCAGTGGTATTAAATACATTCATGATGCACAGCCATCACCAAGTCTTTCTCGGTAACTCTTTTCATCTTGTAAAACTGAAACCTTATACCCACTGAACAACAACTGCCCCTCTGTGGCTCTCCCAGCCCCTGACAACCATCATTCTACTGTCTGCCTCTGTGATTTTGACTAAGTACCTCATACAAGTGGAATCATGCAGCATTTATCTTTTTGTGACTGGCTTATTTCATTTAGCATAATGTCCTTAAGGTTCATTAATGTTGTAGCATATTGTAGAATTTTCTTCCTTTTTAAGGGTGGATAATATGTCATTGTATGGATAGATCACATTTTGCTTATTAATTCAACAGTTGATGGACACTTGGGTTACTTCTACATTTTAGCTATTGTGAATAATGCT
>NW_012144633.1:2205405-2209720 GCF_000956105.1 Propithecus coquereli | reverse complement strand
ACCCACGAGCATGGTAGGGTTTTCCACCTGTTTATGTCCTCTGTTATTTCCTTCCTCAGTGTTTCATAGTTCTCCCTGTAGAGGTCTTTTACCTCCTTAGTTAAATATATTCCTAGGTACTTTTTGAATCAGTTTTTTAAAATTTAAGGATAAAATTGTATGTATTCAATATATGTTTTGAAGTATATACACATATGGAATGACAAATCTATGGAATGACAAAATCTAGGCATTACCTCACATAGTTACATTTTTGTGATAAGAACACTTTATAATCATTTTCTTCACATTTTTCAAGAGTACAATATATTATTAACTATGCTCACCGTATCGTACAATACAGCTCTTGAACTTAGTCTACCTACGTAACTGAAATTTTATACCTTTTGATCAACATCTCCCCAACCATACTCCACCACCCCAACCCCTGGTAGCCACCATTCTACTCTTTATTTCTATGAGATCAGCTTCTTTAGACTTCACATATGAGTGACATCATGCAGTATTTGTTTTTATGTGTCTGGCTTATTTCATTTAATATCCTCTAGGTTCATCCATTTGTCACAAATGACAGGATTTCCTTCTTTCTTAAAGCTGAATAGCATTCCATCGTGTGCATATATCACATTTTTTTTACCCATTTATCTACTGATGGACACTTAGGTTGATTCCATATCTTGACTATTGTGAATAGTGCTGCAATAAATATGGAGTGCAGATATCTGTTCAACATGGGTTATTTTTTGTTGTTAAGTTTTATGATTTTTCTACACAGTATGGATATTAATCCCTTGTGAGATATATGATTTGCAAATATTTTCTCCTATTCTGTGAGTTGCCTTTTTTACTCTGTTGATTGTTGGGCAGTTTTTAATCTCTTACTTTGTGATAAATTATAGCACACGAAATAAATATGTCACTTTTCGAATTAAGACAAAACAATATTAAAACACAATAGCAAGCATTTTTGGGGACGTAGGGCACTTGGAACTCTTCTGCAATGCTGGTGGGAGTATAAAATGGTTCAAATGCTCTGGAAAACAGTTTGTAAGTTTCTAATAAGCTTAAATAAGCACCTAGCCATGTCACAGAAATCCCACTCCTAGGCAGAAATGAAAACATACATTCAACAAAAGACGTGCGTAAGAATCTTCACAGCAGCTTTAATTAGAAACTAGAAATAGCCAAAATGTCCTTCAACCAAGAATGAATAATAATAATAATAAATAACTTGGGCTATAGTCATGTGGTGAGATACTACTCAGCAACATAAAGGAACAAACTATAAATACAGACAACAATGTGGATAAACTGCCAAAACGTTACATTGAGTGAAGTCATCCGGACATAAAGAGAACATATTATGTGATTTCATTCATATAAGGTTCAAAAAAAGGAAAAATTGGCCAGGTCCAGTGACTCACACCTGTAATCCTAGTGCTTTGGGAAGTTAAGTCATGAGGATTGCTTGAAGCCAGGAGTTTGAGACCAGCCATGTCAACATAGCAAGATCCCATCTACAAAAATATTTTTTTAAAAATGTTTTAAAAGACAAAACTAATATATGGTGATAGTGGCAAGAATAATTGTAGCCTTGGTGAGGGATTGACTGAGAAGGGGCAAAAGGGAATTTTCCAAGGTGATGGAAATGTTCTCTGCCTTGTTCCAGATCATTGTCACACAGGTGTATAGATGTGTCAAAATCCTTCAAGCTTAATCCTTAAGATGTGTGCATTTTATTCTATGTAAATTAACCTAATAAAGTAATTTCATCATAAAAATCTTCTTAAAATGCAAAACAAAACAAAATTAAACAAGGAATTTGGCAATATGGGAAACCACATTTTCACCTAGTCATTTTGAGGGGTGATATGGTGAGACCCAACAGACATGAAATAGTGGATATATATAGTAGAAATAAAATAACTTAAAGGGCATGGGGAGAAGAAAGGAGGGAAGAGAGGGAGGAAAGGAAGAAGAGGGAGGGAGAAATTTTGAAGCCATCAGAATGCAAATAAATAAAAAAGAAAAACGAAAGAAAATAAGTAACCAAAAATCACAGGCTATGGTCCTCTGGTTAAACAGCTTTCTCTAAGCAAGAACAGGCACTGGCAAGTTCTCAAATAATCCTGTTCATTAAAGATGTTTACAGACATCTAATCCAGCCTTATGGCAACCCATCGATGTCAGCAAACAGGAAAGGTACCCTGTACATCTAACGCAAGAAAGTAGCCCTCCTTGGACACAGGCTAAATAATCTCCAGTTACAAAGCCCAAGGCAGTGTTCCAGCTGAGCCCTGAGGACCTGCTGCAGAAGTCCATGAAACAGGAGGATGAGGTTTTGAGAGCGTGGTGACTGAAAACCAGCCAAAAGGGACAACCCACAAAGAATCCGAACCTAGCAGGAGCTTAAGGAACCATCTAGTCCAACTCTCTCATTTTAATGATAATGAAATGAGGAGCCAAAGACACGGGATATTTTGCTCAATGTCATAAATAATCCCCTTTGTGTTTACAGCACTTCTGAATTTACAAAGCACTTTACAGTTTAAAACGACATTCACATAGATTATGCTAATTTGTCTTCCTGGCAGCCTGGTGAGGTGACTAGGAAAAGGATTATTTCATTTGTTTGGCTAATTACAGAAGTAAAACCTGCTATTGACCATTTTCAAACAATTACATTTTATGTAATTTCAAATAATTACATAAAAAGTGAAAGTTCTTCCCTTTTCCCACTTCCACCTCATTCCCCCCAAATAATCACAGATCAGTGTGATTTGCATGCTTTTCTCTGCACACAAATTAATACATATAAAAATATCTAAATAGCTTATATCTTTTACAAAAAGGGAATCATAATATACATATAATACTATAATTTTCAATCAGCATTATGAGATCCTAATGTAAAAATAAAATTAAGGCAAACCAAAAAGCTCACTCTCACAAGGCTTCTATGAGTATGACAGAATTTATAAAGCTCTTGGGCAAGCGGAGAGGTTTACAAAATAGTAAAAAGAAAAAATTAGTTTGCTATTAGACAAACATGATTTTAAAAGTCCTTTGTACACACCACAAAGCTTTACTACTACTCTTTCTCTTCCTCTCTTCACCTCTTTTTTTGCTTTCCTTCACCAAATTTCAATTTTATTGCTCAAAAGCATACCAATTTAGATATATGTTTTACTTCCTTGCATTCTCCTAATCAGTATTCTTAGGGTCTCACTTTCTATCCTAATTTACTTATCAAGGCATTTTTCCTATCAAAGGCAACCCCCCCAAAATGAATTATAGTGCCTGCTGTTATAGCAATCTTTCACACTTTTACGTATGCATCTGTAAAATACGTATAAATTATTAAGATAAAAAGCCCAGTGTAGTCAGTGAAAATCTTTAAAAGAAAATATGGAAAAGAGAAACTAACATGTATTGTGGATCTGGTATGTGTGAAGCACTGTTCCTGGTATTTCCATACTGAAATCGGTCTGATGAACACATTTAGAACATCACCTAAGTGCCAGACATACAGATAAAGACAAAAAGTCACGTATCTGCTCTTGAGAAAAGAAAACTTGTTGAGAGCATTAGGTCCATAAACAAATAATTTCCATGTACTGTGGGAAACGTTATTATGGGGAGGGAGGTTTTAGGGGGTTAGGACAAGATTCATGAAGAAGATTAAACCAGAATTGAAAATCTTGATGGATGAATACTTTTTCATTTACATCTTGGTGGTGGAACTTCCATTGTGCCTCTTGGGCAAATCAACTGATGCTTTCTAGCTGGTACAGCTTTCCGTGAAAATAGATCATTGTCCATTAAATAGTGGGGAAGAGGAGATGGCTCTGTGGCCCCTGTCTCCCACATAGGGCTGAGCAGGTGGGGACACATCCTGTTGCCCACACGACAAGGTTTCTTCAGACTGGCTGCAAAAGTTAATGAACACCTCGGCAGTGACTCATTTCCTCTCTCCTGCTGGTAGGATTCGCTTCAATATCAGGGGATGTCATAGGACTTGCTTGCATCAGTGATCATGGTCAATATCGTTGTCAAATGTGAAAGGACAAAGTCCAAGCCCATAAAACTTTGCATCTATGGAGGCACAGAAGAACTATCAATAGGTTTCTTTGTTACATTAATGAGCATTCATGCTGTTTTCTTAGGATTTAGAATTGGAAAAAATTTGAAGGTTTGCCTCCCCAATATATAGTCATTTCAGATCTCCCCCAAATCCTTCTTCAGACTTGGTTTTTTACATTCTTCCAAAATACAACTATCTTTGATCTCTTTCTCACACTTACCATTCCATGAG
>NW_012144633.1:2178523-2204565 GCF_000956105.1 Propithecus coquereli | reverse complement strand
ATTAGAATTAAATACATTTTTAAAGTCAATTCCTCATTCTCACTGGTCATATTTGAGTGTTTGATGGCCATATGTAGCTACTGGCGGCCTTACTGACACCACAGGTTAGAACATGTCCATTATCATAGTGAAGTCTCCTGGACAGTTGTACTAGCATGTCATGAATGAATGAAAGCTTGCTGAATATTTGCAGACACATGAGGAGAGATCACATTTTTATTTTTTATTTTTTCAGAACATACACTTTGATCTAAGCATGTTTAATTACTCACCTCTTTTCAGGAATGTGCCATCAATGTGTAGAATGATACCAACGTATATGTTGCCACTGGGAAGAGTCTTTCCGGAAGTCAAGTGGAATCACCATGTAGATGAAGGTAAGATGCTTCAAGCAGGCTTAGAGGATGAATTCTTCCAAGACATGAAATGAAACATTTCTTCCTAAGAAAGAGGTGAATGTATTCTCAAAAACAAAACAAACAAACAAACAAAAAACATTAAGTGAAGGTTTTCTGTGTGGGAAAAAGAAAGATATGAGTGAGATTCCTTGTCCCCTAGAACCTCTAGAAGGAAACACCTAAGAAGAAACAGGGAAGGTTTGGAAGCAGCTACTCTTCCTCTGGTTGCTGGTCGGTTTAGCCACTAACACTCGCTGAGCACACGGTTATTGAGATGAAGGAGGTGTGATCCCTCACCTGAAGTAGCTTAGTGATTTACTAATTGTTTATCTGTTAGGAAAACAGGCAGAAAACAGAAACTTTAAGCATAACTGTGAGGTATGTGAGCCCGAGGAGAGGCATCTCCACCATCAGAGAGTAGAATAAGGAAACACTTCCAAGAACAAGTTGTGACCCAAACCAAGCTGAGTCGCTGTTGCAAGCTCCCAGAAGACAGGGACCAGAGCAGCATTCTTCAGCTTTGCCTTACCTCCTTCCCTTTCCCCACTGCACCCATACCCACACACCCCAATCCTTGCACTCGATCACATTTAATATTTATTGAATGCATTAATTAGAATGAATAAACATGCCCAAAAAAGGAAAGAGGAGAAGGGCATTGCATGGAGAAGAATAACATGAAGAAAGTAGTGGCAGCATGACCTTGTGTGGGGTGTTCCAGGACATACCAACATGTAGTGCTGATGGAGTGTAGATTCGAGTGGATAGGATATGAGAACAGGAGCTGAGAGCAACTGCGGGGGCCAAGACTCGGAAGGGTCTTCTTGCTGCGATAAAAGTTTGGGTGAAGGCGGGGCTCAAATGGAATATTTCATCATAGGTGCATCAACATCAAGTTTGCATTATCAGAAGAATACTCTTGTAACACATATACTTAAATTAATGTTTTCTAATAAAGTCTCAATTTAATCAGCATCAGATCTTAGAACATTTTAACTTCATTCCAAACTCTCCCTAATCTCAGTTGTTATTGTCTGGTATTTTAGTTCTTGTTTGTATTAAAAATAAAACAAAGTTACTATTAATTTTATTCTGAACATTATTATAATTTTTCAATACAGTCAAAACTTATTTCTTTATTGTAACACATTCTTTTCTTCCGGAATCATTTTATTTTTTACTGAAGGACATGCTTAACCAGCAATTTCAATGAATCTATGGATAACAACTTTTCTAAGATCTTATCATTTTACTTTGTCTTTATTTCATACTTACCCTTAATAATTGATTGGCTGGGTACAGAATTAATTCCAGGTTGAAAGTTGTTTTCCTTTGCACTTTGAAGATAGTATTCTCAAGTTGTCATGTTTCAATTTTATTTTTCCATTATGAGACCATTCTGATTCTTGTTACTTTGTAGGTAATCATTGTTGATTTGTGGCTTTTAGGGTTCTTGCTTTGCTTTCTAAATTTCATTTATGGTGCGTCAATATGTACAATTTTTTTTTTTTACTAATCCTATTCAGTATTCAGTGGCCCTTTTTGATTCAGATATTTCTCTGGTCCCTTATATTCTTACATCCCAAAGTTTTATGTGGAGCTAATCAAAGGGAGGGTTCGGTGAGAGACGTCTTAAAGTCCTATGAACACCTACTGCAGTTCTCAAATTCTCTTGTCTGTTCTCCTACATTTTCCTCTCTCATCTCAAGTCTTAAAATCTTTACACAGTGCCATCGAGAGTGAGGGTTGGGGTGTGGCATAGGAGCAGAGGGAATCTACCTAATCACACATTTTGTCAAAATTTTTCTGTCTGACATCTGCACCAGGGCTTTTGATTTTAAGAGGCTTGGAGTTAATGTCTTTGTTCTCTGTTGTGCTGTGAAGCAATGCTGATTGCCATCTGTCTGCCTAAAGGGAGAGTGGCTTTTGTTAAAAACAGGTAGTGCAAAAAATAAATTCATCTGCTAATACCATCTTTCTGTATACACGTTAGGAAACCGAGGCTCAGAGAGGTTCAGTAGCATGCCCAGTGTTACACAGTGAGTGAGTAACAGAATTAGGACCACAACCAAGAGCCATAGGAAACCCAATCTTATGCTCCTCCTCTAAAACATCATCGGGACGTGAGAGGGTCTCTAAAATAGTCTTCGTAAACCCTAAAAGCATTACTCTCTCATGTTCGACCATGAACTTACACACCGGCTGGAAAAATCCAGCAACAAAGGCTGAGTAGCATTTTTAAAACAACACTGGACTGGGAGCAAGGAAGCCTGGCTTCTGATACCAGCTTCACCCATAACTAACTACAAATTAAACTAGTCATGATATTTCTCTGGACCCTGGATTTCTCACCGGTAGAACAAAAGAGTAAAATTTTGTCATTACCATGGTCCTTTCCAGACTTAAAGTTTCCAGACATAAAGGTCCTTTATAGACTTAAGTCTCTAGTTTGAGGCTGAATGATCTCTGTCACCTATGACCTAGTTTAATCGTTTGCCATCCATACTAGAAAGGAAAATTTTGTTACCCTTTTCAAATAGCCTATTTCTCAATAACACTGTGATTTAGCAAACAGAGCTAGATTTGGTGTCAGAAGGCCTGGGTTCAATGTCCAGCTCCACCACGGACCAGCATGTGAACAGGGCCAGGTTTCCTAATGGATCTTAACCTTGGCTTCCTGAGTGCGTAACGCGGATGACTGCTCTGTGTTGCTCAGGGATTTCGTTGGGATCTCATTTGATGACTTAAATGCAAACACTTTATTGTAAAATATTCTATCAGTGTAAGCTACTTTTACCTAATTGCCCTCCATTAGAATAAGATTTCAGTGCCTTGTAGATATCTGAATTGTAGATATCCAAGGAAAAGATGCCTGCTGGGGGGAGACAGGGCTCGTGCTCTAGGGAGGAGATCCTGTAGGTGCACCTCAATCTCACCACATGGGCCATAACCTATGTCCAGCCCTGATGGCAAATTCTTTCTGCAAGGATAGACACATGATTCTTTAGAGTTGAAGAGGGATGTTTTTCAAGAAAGGAAGGAGAAATAAAGGAAAAGGGAGACAAAAGAAAAAATAAAGGGAGAGGAAGATGATAGGATATTGTCAGTTTTGATAATGGGATGTAAAGAAAAGGTTTGCACACAGGGAGCGGTTCCTTTCCTGGCTATTGAAAGCACAACTTGCATACATTCTCAAGCCATCTCTGATACGGTTCATTTTCTTAACCGCAGATAAGGTTTATATGGATGTATTATTATCTGTAAACAACATTATTGGTCTATGATTAAAATAAAGGTTATTAATTCCTGGGCAAGAAGATATAAGAGCTCCAGAAACTTTGCCTGGGACCATGCAAGACACTGAAGAAGGCAGAGATCCTCAAAGCCTTAGTTGCCAACCAGGTAATCCTCCCTGCAGTCGAGGGTGGAGGGCTTTCTTTGAATATCTGTTTTCTTCTGCCAGCTATTAACCAGGCCAGACAAATTATAGCTCTAAGGATGTTAGCCATGCTTTCTGTTGTTGCATTGTTTGATTTGAATCACTTATTTTCACTTTTCTCTCATTGTAAAGAGCATTGGATGTGGCGTCGAACAGTGTTGAGTTAAATCATGGCTCTGCAGTCCGGTAGCTATCAAACTTTGGGAAAGTTACTTAATCTCAATGAATGTCAGTTTCTTCATCTATAAATAAGTTAATGATAACTGCAGTGTGGCCTAGTTATGAGGGTTAAATGACATGGCATACAGTCATTCAATGAATACCAGTTATTAATAACTAAAAATCATTTATAGATTAATCGAAAAATGCTGTACCTCCCTTCCCCCAGACAGTCAGCTTGACAGAAAAGTGATAACAATTTGCATTTAAAGGGGTTTCAGGACACTGAAAATACCCTGTTACTTGTGGAAGGAAAGTTCAGCAAAGGAGTGCAAGGTTCATGCCATGATTAAGAAGGGGTGGGGGGAGGCATCACAGCTCCACACTCTTCATCCTTTGTCCCCTTCTCTGTTAACGCTGCATTGAAGTGTTCATATGGACCCCAGATTAGATTTCCTAGGAAAGTTTTCATTTCAAATAGCATATTCCACCGCTCCCCTTAAGCAACCTGTTATTTGAAAGTTAGCCCATATATCCTGATTTGGGGATCATAAGGAATGGTCAAATGAGAATTCAAGGAATTGCTCATCTTAATAATTATTTGGAAGGAAAATCCAGAACTCAGTTCCATGGTTATGCTAAAATAAAGCCCAGAGAGATGAAAATAAAAAGGGATATAGATGAATATATATATATAATCACTTTATGTGACAGTGATGACCAGTCTTTCTTATACAAATTCCAAAAATTTTAAGGGAAACCATAAAAATGATAATATAATTTTTAAAAATCCAAGAATGGCAAAAAATATAAATAAGAGAAAAATACGAACTGGGAAATACTATTAGCAATATGTGAAAGACAATAATTATACAAAAAAGATCTTACAAATCATTGACAAAGAAACAATGAAATAGAAAAATGTACAAAGCTATAAACTGAAAATATGCAAAAGAAACATAAAAAGCTAATCATTATGTGAAAAGATGTTTAATTTCATTAGTAATTGTAAAGTATTAAAAGATACTAAGGTTTTTCTTTAATATACCAAAATTTTTTAAAAGTTGGCAAAATTAAGTTTTCATTGGAAGTTTGGGTAACCAATATTCCCGTGCATTATTAGTGGGATGTGTGGTATAGTCAGAGGGCATTTTAGGACAAGGGTACCAAAATGACAATGTGCATGATCTGTAATGCTGCAACCCTGCATATGTGAATTTACACAAGGAGAAATTTAGACTGCATCAAATTTATGTGAATACAAGAAAATTTATTACAATCAATCTATTTCTGAGAAACAAAACCAAGTTACAGAACGGCATGATTCAATTTATGTAAAATTGTACAAAGAGAGATGTCTATAGGCTATTCACCAAATTATATGTCTAGGAGATGAGATTTCCCTCTTATTTTCTAGTTTTGCATTGCTATTTTATAAATAATAACTTATGTATTTTTTGATAATGGGGAAGTATAATAAAGCTATTTTCTTTAAAAAAAAAAGTGACATCCACTAAGTATAAGGAAAAGAATGCTAAACGGAAGTCAGACTTGCTTGTAGCTGGTGACCATGAGCAAGTGACTTCATACCTACCCATGGACGTCAGGTTTTTCTCATCTGTAAAATGTGGATATTGAACCATATGTTCACTTTTAATCCTAACATTAAAAACTTCAGTGTTGGAACCACTTGATTTGATTTTCTTGACCGTAGAAAGCCCATCACCACCTCATCTGTGAGAGAGCTTGTCTTGGACCCCTCTGCTGGTTCTCCTGAAAATAACAGGGGCAGGCTCTTCACAGTTTACAAATCATAGTCCACTGTAGATAAGTCTCTGGCTCTGGCCCACAAGGCCTTGCAGGTGAGAACAAAATCTCATAAGTTAAATTTTTTTCATCTCCATGTTTAACTTGAGATTCCGTTCATTGTAAAATCTGGATTGAGCCAGAAAAACACTGTATCCTTTTCCTCCATATGTGTGTGATATGGCAGCCGAATTCCTGGGTCCTTCTCACCAGTGCAAATGTGTTTAGATTTGCAGATCTAGGCAAATCCAGGAATTTCAAAGAAAAACTTGCAAGGACTCTGAGATCCTTGCAGTAGAGGTGTCCTCAGCGAAGAGGAAGATGGCTTCCAAAGTCATGCAGCTGCTCCTACTGCTCAGCTTTGTGGCCAATCCTGAAGTCCTGGGTGGTGAGTACCCATCGCTTAGCTGAGATTGAGCCCACAGTTAATGTTCACACAGTGCACATGACACATCCATCCACTCACCCTATGAGAAAATATTTAGGCACTGCAGGAAATAAATTTTAAAGATGGGAATGAAAAACAGTGTGATGTGGTAAAAAGTTTAAGGACTCTAGAATCAAACAAAATTCAACTCTGTATGATTGTAAGCCATACTAAAATAATCAATGAAGTGTAAATTATAATATTATTTTTTTGAGCTCATTGTGAAGGGTAGAGTACCTGACACCTAGTAGACTATCAATAAGTCATAGCTGTAATTAAAATTTCCCAATATTCATCCACTATTTTCCTTTTTGAGCATATCAGGGATTCCCGTTTGCAACGGACCTACAACCTAGTTGGAGAGCTGGCTCTTACACACTTATAAACCAAGCATCAAATGCAAAGTAGCATGTCAACAAGTTAGTAGCAATACTTTAGAATCTACCAATGGAAAGCACAGTGGAAGAAAACCGTATGAGTGAGCTAAGGCTATCATGGAACACCTGAAATGGAAGGAAATGAAATGTGGGCTAATCTGGTGTAACTCTGTTGCTCTATTTATGAGGAAAATGAGATCTAGAGAAGGGGAGAGACTTTTCCAAGGTCATACAGCAAGACTATGTGATGCCCTGGCTCCTAGTCTTGGGTGACTTTTGCAGTCCTACAAGGCCTTGCTGGGAGTTGCTTGTGGAAGAGTGAGCGAAGTTCCATGCTTGAGTGTCACTTCTGCTTGAGAAGAGGGCCTCCTGAGGGCCCACTGCTGTCTGTAACTTAGCACTTCTCCCACTGGGGAATGTACTTGGCCAAGGAGAGGATCCACAGGGAGGAAATACTAAGAGAAGCAAGGTTCTTTGGGCATCGTGTTGGCTCCCATGGCTGAAGTCTGTGGTCCTTGCCATAGCCTACCCTTGACATGTCCTTGTAGTCCAGAGCTCTCTGCCCCTCAGCTCCACTCCTGTTTCCAGCCACCAATTCTCTCAACCATCTATGGCTGTTTAGGACCTGTGGAACTCAGCCACCTTCTCTGAACCATGCAAGAGTGTGCAAGACTCTGGGAAGCTGCCCTTGAGCCACTCCTGCAGAGCTGCCTTTTGTGGCCATTTCTACATGGCCAGGTGGTTCCCTGCTGCTCTGATTTTGTGCTGACCTCAGGCTTCCTTAAATGGGCTTGAAATTTGCCCAAGCTATGTCCTGGGGAATGAGATACAACCACCATCCTCACCCCTGGGATCTGACCAACCTCCAGTTTCTCTCCCCGGGAAGAGGTGCAGCCAGAACATTCATCACAGGTCCTTCTATTGCCCTTTCTGGATAGATCTTCCTAGCTATAGAAAGATTTTCTACTTAGTATCTTGGGGGAACATCCCTTAGGAGATATTCTATATGGTCTTTGCACTACCACTTAATGGAAAAAGTCTAATCTTGCACTTAAGGGAACTGTGGGGGATTCAGAAATCAATTTTCTCTCTCAACAAGACCTGGTGGTGAAGAGTATAGTTAGTTCTTATTGCCATCACAGTGATTTCTCTGCTGGCCCGTAGCTGCTCTTCCCCTGAAGCAATGCATGCCATTGATTCAATGAAGGGAGAGACAGGAGCAACATAATTTATGGACAATAGAAAATGTCAGTTGGTTAATATTTTCAAAAATATTGCATAATAATAATGATGATGGTTTTTAATAGCTACAATTTTTTAATTAGCTACTACTTACTGAACAACTGCTACATATTAGGCTATGTACTAATGACTACACATGCATTGTTTCAATTAGTCCTCCCAGCAACCCTATGAAGAAGGTATTTGTTGTTGGTCCCCATTGTACAGACAAGAAAACTAAAGCTAAAAGAGATAAAATACTGTTCCCAAGGTCACACATCTAGTAAGCAATGGAGTAGAGAGACTATTAGAGTTGTCCAGGCAAGATCTGGGAGCTGAGACCTCCTGACACTGCATGTGTAGTGATGAGGGGCTCTGGCACCATGAGAACTGGGGTCAGAGATCCAGGGCTGCTGAGGACACGTTGGCTCCTCTTCCGTTCCCACCTCACTCCCCAACTGGGTGACCTCAGCAGGTCACTCAACTTTCTGAGGAGGTTTCCTTATGTGTACAATGGAAATGAATATCCACCCCTATCTCTCAGGGAGACCCTGATAATTAAACAAGGTAACCTGAATGAGCCTGCTTGGCCCATACAGAATTTAAAACCAATAACTCGAGCATAATGACTAAGACGGCTAAGACTTGGAGTCAGACTATCTGGGGTTGAATCTTGCCTTTATTGCTTATTTGCTGTGGGACCCTAGGACACGACAACTTCTTTCTGCCTTCATTTCCTTATCCAGAACATGGGGATAATGACAGGGCTATCGTGAAGATGATTAGAATATATGTAAACTGCCTGAAACTGTGCCTGGTATGTAGTAAATTCTCAATAAACATATGGAATAGTGGAAGGCAGAGCAGCAGTTAGTTGCATTTGTAGGAGTTAAACTGTCTCCACCAGGGGGTGCTCAGCCAGAGCGGCGATATTGCAGGGTGAGGGGCAGAAAGGAGAGGGGAGATTGGGGGAGGGTAGATGAGAGTTAGAGACATAGGTGAAGGAATCATACACAAGGACAGACACACAGGCACAGAGACAAGAGAGACAGAGACAGGGACAGAGAGTGCAAAGACAGGGAGAGAAAAATAGACACAGAGATGCATACAGGGAGAAAATCGAACAGAGAGATGGGCAGAGACAGAGAACAACACTCAAACAGAGACACAAGAGAGACAGAGAAAGGAGAGAGAGAGATTATCGACAGTTGGCTTAGAGTGTGATCTTGCGCCACCTTTGTCCTGACCTGGTCCAGGGCCTCCGTGTGTATCCCTAGGACTCTGCTCTCACTACCTGGATTCAAGGGAAATGAAGACCATGGTCATAGAGGATGCGTCCTCACATGTTTGTCCAGAGAATGCCAAGCAAAGTCACCTTAGAGTGCACAAGAGAATCACAATGAACTGAATTAGGGACATCAAGTGTGATGTCAGGGGTCCTTGTCCTCAGACGCAGGGCCAGAGGTTTGGGCTCCTGTTTGCCACCTTGTCAGAATGTGCTCGCCAGTGTTAGTGGAAGGCGTGCTTCCTAACGTCTCTCCAGGCTGCGCCTCCGGAGCTTCAAGCCCGTTTCGTTATCTGTCCCTTTTGGAACGACAATCACTGGCCAGCCTCCTCTTAACAAGATCAATTTTTTACTTTTAGAACCAAGGATCTTCTTTGCCTTCTTTCCTCCTGATAAAATAACTGAGGCATCCCAACCCTCTAATTACTTCTGTTGCTAAATTTCTAATTTCTTATTTTTTCACGCTTATAAAGGCCAAAGTTGGGAAAGTCGATGGCAGGAACATAGGTTTTTAAGTCATAAAACGAAATCTGTAAAGTAGCTTTTTCATCTTACTGTGTGGCTTGGGCAGGTGACTACCTTAAGCTGTTTCCTTCCCTCCCTAAGCTGTTATGAGGAAAAAGTAGTGTGGGTTAGCTGCTCAGCGTGGTACCTGGCACGAAGAAAGCACCTTACAGATGCAAGCTGGTGATAGTGGTCGTAGTAGCAGCAATGCCGTAAAGCCTTGCTTTTTATTTAACGTAAAATTATGTCCATATTTCGAAAGGTAGTAGAAAGTGAGGCTTTTAAATACATGAATGTCTTTGCTGTTTGTTCCTAGTATCTTTGAGGTACCCCTCGAAACCTTTTCTGCTAGGTCTTAGCGAGGTTAGTCATTATCCATCATTCACAGATACAAGGAGTAGGACACGCAAAGGATCTACATCTGTAATAAGCATCATGTTCCAAACAGAGCCTGGAGTGCTGCATAGAAGGATGCAGCTGGATAGATTGATACAACCAGGTTGTAAAATCTCTTAAATGCTAGATGAGCAGGGAGCCTATTTCAAAGCAGTGGGGAGTCCTTGGAGATTTATAGGTGGAGGATGAAATTAAATGTAAGAGTGGGGCAAACAAGTTACAGTAGTGTCATTTGAGTGGGGCGAGAGGAAACGCAATGGTGACAACTATAGTCTGTGGACATCCACTGTGGAAGGAAAGACCCTGGCATCCATCTATGGTGTCAGAGTATAGCCACATTGCCACAAAGCCCAGACTTGCTAGGTTGGCATCCCCTTCATCCAGCCACCTCCCCCTCTTCATAAACCTGCAGATTCAGTGACGTGGCCCATGCGCCAGCTGACCAGCAGGAAGAGTGTGGGCATCCCTGAATCACTGCTTCCTTGGCTTCCAGGCCCTGACTCTTCCCAATTCCTTTCTACCACGGTTGCCTGACAGACAGCCTGTACTTAAGGCAAACTTAGGTGCTCGCTGTTTCCGTGTGCGCCTTGTGCATTCCTGTCTCCACTCGTCTGCCCAGACCATGCCCTTTGCCCAAAATGCTCCCTCCTTGATACTGATACACAGCCCAGCTAGTCTCAAGCTCCAGCCAAACGGCCATCTAACCTGTCCCATGTCCCCCCGCCAAAAGACGTCTCCCTGCTAGTAATGCCTAAAACCACCAATTCATGCCCCTTATCCATTCTTCTGCTGCCTTAAGTTATAGTTGTTTGACCTTCACTACCAATGTAAGACTCCACCAGCTGCTGAGTATGTCTATTCCAATTATGCATTCTGGACTGGAGAAATAACCACAGGGTATGTTCTGGGGACCCACTGGACCCACTGTGAGACAGACTGAGCTAAAACTCTATCAATCACCTGACTTCCATAACCCATACTCTGGCTGGGGACCACAGTGACATTTTGGGTCTCCTAGAATTAGTGTCAGTTCAGATCCAGTGTCCGGGAATCCCAGAAAAGTCTGATTGCTTAACAAAGCACAGTCCCTCTGGTAAAAGGCCATAGGTCCCTTTGGAGAAGGCTGGGAGAAAGATTAACACAATAAATTTTTGGCAGAGTAGCAAGGTCCTCCCTGAAGGGACTCTTTTTCCATTCAAGGGATTCTGGATTTGTAAACTGCATCGAGCCTGGAAACAGATTGATTTTTCTGTCATAACTTGTAATCACCTTTTGTTTGTGTGCAGATATCATCATGAGACCCAGCTGTGCCAGTGGATGGTTTTACTATAGACCCAATTGCTATGGATACTTCCGGAAGCTGAGGAACTGGTCGGATGCTGAGGTAAGAATTTGCTTCCTGCTGGCCTGGCTTCTGTAGAGCAAGGGGCCAGCCTGAGCCCCAGATCTCATCTCGTGCAGGAGCAGGGTCCTACCTCGGCACTCTCAGGAGAAGCTGCCTGGTTGGAGAAGCGGAGAGACTGATTCGATTTTGTGAGCATTGATGAAGCGGGTGCTATATGCCCAGACCCGGGCTGGGCTGCAGAGACATAAGGATGAATAAGAAATGGCCCCTGCCCTCAACATGCTCACTGTCACTAGAGAAGACAAAAATATGCAAATCAAGGAAGGATAAGAAGATGAGGAACTTACAGAAAGAATAACCAAATTTTTGTACGAGATTTGCCAGAACGAGAGCTATGTGTAGACAGGCCTGGAACAGACGCCTCGGAGCCGCCCGACAGGTGCAGCGTCCAAACACAGGGAGGGAAGGGCCCACTGTCTATACAGCCCGCAGACGCCGCGATTTCACTTCACTGAGGCTTCGTCTAAGAGATAACCAAACAGACAGTCAAAGTCAGTCCCCTCAGCCGAGTGTGGGGAGTCAGTGCTGTCGTCTCCGAATTGTTGGACTGAAGTGACCGACTGGGGAGACCTGTGGGTACACCGTGGTGTGATCTGGCCTGGATGGCCTCAGAATCCCTGTGTATAACTCAACAGTGAAAAAAGAAAAAGCAAGGATGGACACCTGCCACACGACAGCTACTGAGGATAAAAAGGATTCTCTGACCTTAAAAAGTCCAGGGTTAATGCAGGATTGTGACATATAAATAGAAAATTCAATGTGGTGTGAGCATAAATGACTTTCCCAAGATTACACTGAAAGTAAATAGCAGAGCAAACCCAACAAAGTCTGTGCTAAGTCCCGAATAATTGTATAAAAAGAGAGAGAGAAAGAGGGGGAGAGAGAAAGTGTTGAGAAAGGATTTCCCAGACTCTGCCCGAGGAAGGGAAAAGCGCTCACGGAGAGCCGTGGGCCTTCCCCTCGGTTCTCGGGGAGTAGCTTGATGAAACCTTGAAAGGACACTTGTGCTTCCCGTCTCCAGAGACGACAGTGCTAATTCTGTGTCGTCTGAGGAACTTGAGGAACCCTGCGATAATATCGGCCTGCGTTTAAAGCACACTCCACCACTCGCTGGGTGTTTTTCTACCTCACTTTACCTGTCCCCATACTATAACACGGGATGACACTTTCCACCTCATGGCTGGTGGGGAGGATTCTTTAAAACGACTTGCATAGAGCACATGGCACATGTCAGATGCTCAACTCAGATTCTCAAAGAACGAACCACCCATAGGATTAATTCTGAGCCTTCGCAGAAGTTATCAAGCCCAGACACAGAGAGCCTAGAGGGCGCTCAGAAAGGAGGGCCAGAGGGCCTGGAACTGACTCCTCCCTGTGCTGCTGGCCAGCCCCAGCTCCTGGACTCCAGGAAGCTGATGGAGGGAACGGTGAGAAGCACATGCAGATCTGGTCACAGGCTTTAGAGGCAAAGGTCTGAGTTCTAGTTACAGATCCGTCACTACCAGCTGTGTGAACTGGGGGGGAGGAAATCACGTAAA
The DNA here is from genome assembly GCF_000956105.1 of Propithecus coquereli. Taxonomy (NCBI): domain Eukaryota; kingdom Metazoa; phylum Chordata; class Mammalia; order Primates; family Indriidae; genus Propithecus; species Propithecus coquereli. The sequence continues at coordinate 2,191,610 of NW_012144633.1, read as the reverse complement.
TCACTTCTTGTCAGGTAGACACATCCTGTAACACAACTCCAGAAGAGTATAAAATAGAATTTTTACGCACACGCACACACACATAAAAATATTTGCCCTGTTTAATTGAACAATAGATTTCTAGTTATAGGACAAGAATTAATCATGTTATGTGTTCCATACCATCCTTATAACAGTGGATGATTATCATTTATTAATCTATAAGAAAAATTCAGATCGCACATCCTTGGATATGAAAGAAGGTAGCACCTTCGCAGAGGAAGAAGGAAGAAGTAAGAATTGGGGATCAGTATAAAGACATGCAGGAATAAAACAGATTTGGATTTAGAGCTGAAACTTTTACAAGTTATAGCTGAGCAGCTAGTTACATATCAGCCTCTAGTGCAGCTTACCTGGTGGGAAGAAACCCCCAAATTTGACCAGATGTGATGGCGTGGCTACCATCGAGGAAAGGCAAATGAACAGGTACAACCTTCAATTGGCCGGTGAATTCCAGGGACCTGGGAATTCTAAACCAACATATCAAGGAGTCTCGTCTCCTCTCCTCTACCTCAGATTTTAGGCAATTTATCCTATACTTATTTGGTAGCAAGTAAAAATAAGTTAAAGACCACGGTTTATAATTTACAATGTGTTATTCTTGTGTAACACAGGGTAATAATAATTTAAAATAGAAAAGACATAGGCCTGGGAGTTAGGCAGGCGCAGGCTCTATGCCAGTGTCTATCCCCGTTTCCTGATGCTCCATTTCCCCATTTGTAAGCTAAAAGTGGGCCCTACTTCCTAAGACCGTTGTTAGGATTAAACACGATAGCATATGGAAGGTGCCCAGCGTATTGGAGGTGTCCGGCGAAGAGCACTACCGAATTAGCTGTTCCGCAATGCACATTGCATTCACATCCTAACACCTCTGAAATCAGATGCGTGCTATAGACAACAGTGTGTCACAGATTCATTGGCAGTGATTTTTTTCTTTCTTTCTTAGTGGGATGTAAAATAAGGGCACATTTTACAATCAGTGGTTTCTTAGACTTGTTGAAATGCAGTATTATATTTAGCCCTCCTGAAAACCCTGAAGTAGCGGTCATTATTTTCTCCATTTGACAGATGAGAACACTGAGCCTCAGAGAGGTAAAGTGACTTGTCAAGGTCACATACACTAATGAGGGGCAAGGCCAGGACCCCAGGCATTTCCTCTGACCCTAAATCTCTTGCTCTCGCCTTGAGCTGTCTCTTCCTCTGAGACCTGAGGCTGCAGCAGTTGTGTTTTCTCCCGTGGTGACAGGAAGTCTGCTGTGGGGGTTAGATGACAACTTCTGGAGGAGGCGGGGCTGTGCGAGTCCATTCTGCTTGGCACACGAGGGTTCTGCCGAGAAGGCTGTGCTTTTAAACCTCAAGGCATCATTAATGGGACCTCTCCTTGCATGTAGCTCGAGTGTCAGTCTTATGAAAACGGAGCCCACCTGGCATCTATCCTGAGTTTAAAGGAAGCCAGCGTCATAGCAGAGTACATAAGTGGCTATCAAAGAAACCAGCCTGTATGGATTGGCCTGCATGACCCGCAGAAGGTAACCTCAGATCTGGCCCTCAGACACAGCATTCTTGGGAAAGCCGGATGAATAGCCCCATTCTGGGAAACGGCCTCCCGGCCTACTAACAAGGGTGGTGGATCTTGAGTCGTGTGCCTCCAACTGATGGAGACCGAGGCCTCAGGTTTAGGGACCCACGTCTTGCTCTCAGTGGAGAACAGGATTGAAATGGCACCATTTTATAGAGCTTCTGTTTAATTAGGGTCCTCCTGAATCTTAGAACACAAAATTACCAGCTTTCCAGAGCCTTCGAAGAAAAAAAGTTTATATAAGTATATATGCGTGTGTGCGTGTGTGTGTGTATACACAGACCTGTTATGAGATTCGGATTAATTAAATCCCCGTTCAATCTTGAGTTAAAGTTGAAAACTTTCAGCTAACATTTTTCGTAGATGTTCTGACATTTATTATGTTATCCTTAATGTTTTTCACTAGACTCTCAGTGTTCTCTCAATACCTTATTGTAAGAAATGGCATGTGAGGTCTTTTTAACGAGGGGGTTTGCGGTTTACAGATGCGTTGTTAACTCACACAAACATGGGGAACATAAGGACAGAGTTCCCATACTTTCTGTCTCTTGATAAAACTCCTAAAGATACCACACATTCACACACCCTCTTTCACAAATGTGTGTTTATCCTTTAGTATTCATCTATAAATATATCTTCATGCTTTTCTCTTCTTGAACATTATGTTATAGAAAAACTAGTAATCCTTTGCCATAGTTGTTACAAATATTTTATGCAATTATTTAGCTTTTAATGGTGTTTATTTGACTATCAGAAATTTTACGTTTTTCGGTATTCACATTGCTATCAATCAGAACTCTGTCATGCAGAGATAGGGTATTTACATCTATGTCTGTAAGATATTTTTTGTGGTTTAATCTTTTACATTTGTGATTGAAGAAAATAAGTGGCAAATAAACATTCTAAAAATTGTGCAATGTCTCTAGTAATCAAAGAAATGCAAATAAAAACAACAATGTAATTTGACTTTTCAGATTATCAAACTTTTGCTTTGTCTTAATGAATAACATTTTTAAGGATATGGAGAAATTGTCCTTGTGCCCAATTGGTGAGGATGTAAATTCCTAAAATGGAACTATTTTTGGAAAGTACTTTGGCAATGCATATCAATAACCTCAAAATTTTATACTCTTTGACCCATTAACTCTACTTCTGGGACTCTATCATAAGGAAATAACTTTTAAGTGCAGAAACAGGTTTATGAACAAAGTTGTTCATAGCAGTTTTCTTTATAATAATTGTACATTGGAAACAACATTCCTGTCAAGCAATAGAAGAATATTAAGGTAAATTATAGTACATCCTTACCGTTAAAAAATGTGCAGAAAGCAAGACACAAAACTGAATATATATTTTAAAGATCACATTTTTGGTACATAAATATGTAATGATACAGGAAAAGGTTTATACCTGAAGTAAATATGCTAACGTTTTCCTCTTAGTGGTTGAATGGAGTGACTTTTCTATTTTTCCTTCTTTATGCATTTCTGTTCTTTCCCAGTTTTTACAATGAAAACTAAGTTTTAAAGGGGACTAAGGGGACCACTTTGGCTGTGAGCAGGAGGGGCGCTGACCTGTGATTTCTTCCACCTCCTGTTGTCGCAGAGGCAGCAGTGGCAGTGGATAGATGGGGCCACGTACCTGTACAGACCCTGGTCCAGCAAGGCCACAGGTGGGAGCAAGAACTGTGCAGAGCTGAGCTCCAGTAACAGTAAGTTCCAATGTGTCCTCCCTCGCTGCTCCCCAATTTGCAGCCCTTTCTCTTCATGTAGGAAGGACGAAAACGGACGTGGGGGCCCTCCCTTCCTACCCGCCCCATTTCACATGGGGCAACACTTTTCTCCCGCAGGACACTGGCCTTGCCACAGACATTGCTTACCAACCTTCAGTCCTTTGTGACCACTTTCTAATCGTTGCCATATCAGTGTACCAGCTGTTCAGTTATTGAGTCAATATTTTCTTTAAATCCACTCATTTTTTCTTAAATACATTTATTTTAAAATCATATTGTATACTATGAGAGGGACAGCCATCACATTTTGGGAAACAGACCACAGGGAGTAAATATATGTGGTAAAATTAGGTGATTTCCTTCTGACTTCTTTAAAAGCGGGGTTCCCCAGGAGTCCTGGAAACCCAGTCTTTGCCTAGGTACTTCCCTCTTGTTTGTTTCCCTGACTCCTGACCCCAGAATGAGTGGCCAGAACGCCAGCTGCAGGCCGTACACGATCACTTGAGCTATCTCCTTTCCCCAGCCTGCTTTCGTTCTTTACTCTTCATGCTAATAAGTCTGGCACTAATGACATCTTGGGCTGGATAATTCTTTGTTGTGGGGGGCTACCCTGTACACTGTAGGAGATTTAGCAGCATTTGCAGTCTCTACTCAGTAGATGCCACAACCTTCCCATGTTGTGACAACTGAAAATATCCCTAGGTATTGCCAAATGTCCCTGTGGGGGGCAAATTTGCACCCCGTTGAGGACCATAGCTAAGAAGAGATATGGAAGATTTCAGCTGTAAAACAAGAACACAGAATATTAAAATGAAAAGGATACTTGCCGTTTGAGAACATCCCAGTGGGTATAACAGGTCATCCTAGTGACCTGCTACCAGGACCCCCTGCCAGCTAAGAAGTGGGCCCGGGATGGGGCCCAGCCCGAGGACTCGGGTACTGGGGCTGAGGTAGAGAGAAACCCAGCTGCTCCCACAGGACATGGAGCAGAGTTTACTGTTTTCTGAGGAATAAACCTTGTGAGCATGAACAAGAAAGCAAGAAATTTTCTAACGACAAGGGGCGAAGGGTGGATATGAGGAGACAGGCTCCAAGGAAGACCTTCAGAAATAAAAAGCCAGAGAAGGGATTTTCACAGCCCAGCAGAGACCACAGTGGCTGCTGTTCAAGGCACAAGTCAATTCAGATGGAAGGAACACAACCAAGGCCAGAAGGTAGAAGCTACTAATGTGGATTTCTAACCAAATGAAGGAAAAAATTTTGAACGGTTAGTACTGTTCAAACACATAATGGGCTACTCCAGGAAGTAGCGAGAAACCCATCACTAGAGTTAACCAAGAAAAAGGTAGACCTTGTAGTTTTTATTGCAGTCGAAGCATTAAAATGTTAGAAGAGAAGCTCAATGGCACAAAAGCATCAAATGAGGAACATCTTAAAAATAAAAATCCCAGGGATTCTCTTTTCGGACCTATACTATCTGACTCTCTGGGACTGGATGCCAGACCAGCTTTTGGGAGGCAGCAGACCAGATGCCTCCCTACGTCACTCCTATCCCCAGGATCCTGAGATTCCTACTGGACAAGGTTCTCAAACAAAACCCTTTCCCTATCAGTCCATGAGCATATCAGCAAAGTTCCGCAGTGAACCTGCCTGTGTCGTATCGCTGGGAACTAGAAGCCTGATGTCGTCTTGAGAACGCCACGACTTTGGGTTCCTTCCTTTCCCACGTTTACTCACCCCAGGCCGTGGCTATCAGAACACAGGATCCTATGAAGGAAAAACACAAGGAATGAAGCAAGGATTGGAGAAAAACTGGTGGAAGGTGGGGTTTAAAAGCACATCACTCTTAGCCCCATCAACGTCATTTTATTTTCGTATAATGGATTTTGCCCCAGACTCAGTTGCTAATTTTTTTTCTTAATTCAAAAGGTATGATATTCATGTCCCAATACATAGCCGCACATTCATTCTCTTTCCCTCTGTGCCAGGACCCATTTCTTTGTTTGTATCTATTTAGAAAGAACTAAGGGGCACTTTATTCTGTGTCCTGCTCTCACCCTTTCTGACCCTCCCCTCTCTATCCCAACGTAACTGCTTTGTGTCTCTGGAAAATTGCAGCTCACAGAATTTCCTGACTTACCTACTGGTTCACTTCGAGACATTTCATAATGATAACTAGAGCTTTTCAGTTAAAAAAAGTTCATATTCAATATAATTGGTAGTCAAGGGCATGGATGCCGAATTCTGAATGCCCGGGGTATTCAGCTTCTCCACTTCACTGAGCTGTGTTACCATGTGCAGATTTCTTATTTCTCTGTGCCTCAGATGCCTCCATAAAAAGGCGGAAATATCACCATCAAATTAGTATTAACTGATCAACACTTAAGTGCATATATAGTGATAACATTCATCGGGTGTCGGGCAGATGGGAGGGGGAGGAGGGGATGGGTATATTCACACCTAATGGGTGCGGTGCGCACCGTCTGGGGGATGGACACGCTCGAAGCTCTACTCGGGCGGGGCAAGGGCAATCTACGTAACCTAAACATTCGTACCCCCGTAATATGCTAAAATAAAAAATAAATAAAAAGATTTAAAAAGGGGGAAATAATGGTACTGATCATCCTAATACATGCAAAGTGCGAATCACTCGAGGAATTGGCTCATGCAGTTGCGGGGTTAGCAAGTCTGAAATCCACGGCTCAGGTCAGCTGGTGGGAAATTCCTACAGGAGGTGACGCAGTCTTGAGTGCACAGGCAGTCTGGAGGCAGAATTCCTTCCTCTTTGGCGACCTCGGTCTTTTCTCTTAAGGCATTCAACTGATGGGATGAGGCCCACTCATGTGATGGACGGCAACCTGCTTTACCTGAAGTCCATTGATGTAAATGGACCTCATCTAAAAAATACCTTCAACATCTAGACTGGGTTTGACCAAACAACTGGTGCCATAGCCTAGCCAAGTTGACACATGAAATCAACCATCCCATGACCTTAGGCATGACTCCAAGCAAAACACCCAGATGATCTGGTCAGCTCAGTACAGAAGCAGGTGAATGTAAATGTCTGTTTATTTTCTTACAGACTTTTTAACTTGGAACAACAATGGATGCAACAAGCGCCAGCATTTCCTGTGCAAGTACCGACCATAGTGCAAGAATCAAGACTGCCGCCCCCTGCACGGCTCCTTTCCTCTCCCTTCTCTGTCACACTGGCTAAGTTCGATCATTATCTCAGAAAGTAAACCTAGCAACTAAGAGACCCTGATTGCACTGACTTTTTAGGCTCAGAGATAGAGATGTTAGCATTGGTACAATAGTGGCTTCTAGCTCTAAATGGTCACACCACAATCCCTCTCCGGAGTGCTCCTCTGTCCTCTCCTCTCTGGCTGTCTCGAGCAGTCTAGGAGAGTGCGACCCCACACCAACCCCAAGCCCTAAATAGCTGGGGCTTTGGCCATAAGAAGTTTGAGGACAGGAGGAAGAAACTCAGGGAAGAGCCTCTAGCCCCCTTCAGCTTCTGCACGGCTCTACCCTCCACGGCCCACATCCTCCCCCTCAGCCACCTGCTTGCTTTTCCTATGGCCGAGGGAACATTTACCGGTAGAGTTCCCACTAGGTTGATGTGGACCATAAATTCTTTTAATAAACAGCTGTATATATAAGAGGTTGCTGTGTTCCAGTCAGTAGTGGGGAAAGGGGAAAGGGGAAATGAGACTCGGAAATACACCCAAGTGTTTCTCTGTCCCCTTCGTCTCTGTCCCCTCCTCTGCCTCCCCTCCCCAGCAGCAGCGCTGGTCTGAGCAGAGGAGGGATGCAGATGACATGGCTGCCACCCTCTGAGCGGGATGAGCGAGTGGATGTTTATCTAATGAACACTTCTCAGCTTATGAGGGGGGATGACAGTCAAAGGAGGTGCAGTGGAGCTGCCCTGGGCCCTGGATGCTCGTCTCCCCACCCCACCACTAACAGCCTGTGTGGCCCTGTGCAGTTCTCTCCGCCTTGTGAGGCTGGGGAGTCCTTGTGGGTGGGTGTCCAATAACAAGGAGGTAATTTTGCCTCAAACAGCCATATGACTCCTTACGGCACGAATCTGCATGGCGACGTAAGAAGAAACAGCACGGACTTGATGATTACGGAAAGTGTGGCTTTGGTGTGACCACGTCCACCTTCCTTAGAGGGGGCACCACCAGCAAGGAGAGGCCGTGTGGGTTGGCCTGCAGTTCAGGCTGTGTGGGCGGCCACTTGCTTCGTCCACTTTGCACTGCCAACCAGCAAACACACATCTTACACCCTGATCCGAGAATACTCACCTGTCACCTGAGCAGGCAACGGGCAGCTCCTGGGTGCTGGCTGGAAGAAGGAACAAAGAAGAAAGGGGCCGTGGGAGGGGTGGAGCCTTGGCCCTCACCACTTCTCCCCGCTCCACTCTCCTTTCCTGTCTTCTTCCTTTCGCCCATCACACACCTGTCACTCTTTTGGTGTCAAAGAGGGAAACATCAGAAATAAGGTACTGCAGCTTTGCTTCAGCAAACTAGCAGCCACCGTCTCCTGAGGCAGCTCCGGGCAAGTCACTGTCAGGAAAACAAACGAAAGCATCAGATTCTGTGGTAGAGATGACAGATAAATTGAGAACACCAGACTGACAGAGCCGGCAGAACCCTGCTGGAGTAAATGCCAGGTTCTGCAGTTTTACCTGGAGGAACTAAAAGTAGGCAAAGGAAACATGAATGAGGAAATCCCAGAAAGGTTGACGTTCACAATTTTTTTCTGACGATGGCACATATGGGAGATAAAAGTCACCATGACCCACCTTCTGCTAATTCATTTACATTTTTTTTTTGAGACAGAGTCTCACTTTGTTGCGCTGGCTAGAGTGAGTGCCGTGGCGTCAGCCTAGCTCATAGCAACCTCAAACTCCTGGGCTTAAGCAATCCTACTGCCTCAGCCTCCCAAGTAGCTGGGACTACAGGCATGTGCCACCATGCCCGGCTAATTTTTTCTATATATTTTTAGTTGTCCAATTAATTTCTTTCTATTTTTTTTAGTAGAGACGGGGTCTTGCTGTTGCTCAGGCTGGTCTCACTCCTGAGCTCAAACAATCCGCCCGCCTCGGCCTCTCAGAGTGCTAGGATTATAGGCGTGAGCCACCGCGCCCGGCCCATTTACATTTTTAAGAGGAAAAATACCTTATGATAGCAAATTAGTAGAGAAGAACAAAATAAAAATTCAAAAAGTTATGTAGATAGCACATCTACCGAAACAAAATAAAGTAAAACCTAATAGTCATTCTATAAATACATTTAACATATTTAAAACATAAAATAGTTCCAGTGGAAAAGCATCACCAGCGTAAGACAATCTTGGTGATGTAATAATAACAAAGTGCCCCCCTGAAATTACTGAAATGCCAATAATCTGTGTGGGCCCGTGCACAGGGGAGCTTCCTAACGTTCCCAAGCATAGATAAGCAGCCACTCATCTTATTACATGAAGGCTGCGGTAGTCTGTAGTTAACTCTAGAAGTGTGAGGATTTTCATTTATGTCTATGAAATTTTAGTAATCCTCAGTAATTCACTGAGCAGGTATATCACTCAACAAATCTTTACTGAATACATGCTGTGTGCCAAGAACTCATTTTAGGGGCTGGGAACCCAACAGTGAAGAAAACAGATAAAATTCTTTGCCATCATAGAGCATGCATTTCAGCAGGCCTGGGGAGTGAAGGTAGACCAACAATAAACTAAATAAGTAAAGAATGTAGTATGAGAAGATGACAAGTGCTGTGCTGAGAATATAAAGCCAGGAAGGGGCATAGGGAGAAGGCATGTGTTGGGTACGCATGGAATAGCTCATGTGCTTTCTGTTGGTCACAACTTACAGCCAGTCTGTCTCAAGTTAAAAAGAGAATTTATGGGTTATGTTACTCCACAGTTCATAAGTATATTTGAGTTTCAGGTATAACTTGACCAACAGCTCAACAAAGTTCCCAGATGGAGTTTTCTTTCTCTATTTTTGACCATTTTTTGCTGGTGATTAACTTCCTTATCAGGCCCCATCTAGTCACAATATAGTTGCAGCAGCTCCAGCCCTCACCTCTACAGGGAAAGTGGTTCACAGCCATCAAACAAAAGCCTCCAAAATTAAGCCTCTTTGTCCAAGCATGGTCTGACGTGACTTATGTGCTCATTCCCCAATCACTGAGGCCAGGAGGATGGAATATGATGATAACTTAGCTAAGTTACATCACATGTACTTCCTCTAGAGCCCAGGAGTTTACTCAGCTTCACCTCAAAGGCAGGACCACCACTGGCCCATATGGTGCCTTTGTAGAACTGAGAAAAGGATACCCCTTTTTCCATAGGAACACACAGCCCCGCGGACTCACAGGACCAAAGCAGGCTAGATTTTAGTCCCTACTTGCCCCCTTAGCTGTGTACTTTCGTGTAGTGCTGAAGCTACACAGCCCTGTCTCTGTGGCCTGGCCAGTACACATGTGCTGAGAGTGGGGCAGGGTGGTTCTCTGCCCAGGAGGCCAAGGGTCATCCTTTGGGAAATTCTGTCCTAAGGCCCTACTGTAAGACTTTAAAATCAGGAGTCTGAACTGAGACTGGAGAAGCACCTGATGTGAGAAAGAGAAAATTCAGGTGTTGTTTCCTGAGATGTACCCACCTATATAAGACTCCAGCCAGGGCCTGTGGAAGTTTATCATAGTGGGAAGAGCAAAGGGTTCAGCGTTAAGCCACTCAGGATCTGTGTGACTCTGCCTCAAACTGGCTGTGTGACATCGAGCCTGCAGTGTCTGAGCCTTTGTTTTCTTTTCTCAGGGATTTGAGGATTAAATTAGTTGAGATATGTGAAGAGTTTGAAATGCAGCCTGGCACGAGTGCTTAACGAATATTATTGTCACCATTGTAAATCTTTGTGATCTCAAGTATATGTCTCTCTTCCAAATCACAGCTTATTTATCTATAAAATGAGAGCCTGGAGCTAAATTGTAATGCTTACAGGGTCCAGAAGATATGAATAAGTGCAGGGGCCTGATATAGGGCATTTAGAGCTGGGAAACCAGCATGCAGATCAATTTCTTTCAGCTCTGTGTGAGCCAAACAGTGCAGATCTGTTGATCTTGCCTGTGGGGGCCAGTTGAAAACCCTGGAAGGAACAATCCCTTCCGGCTTCAACGTTATCTTGTTCTATTTGTATTTGGGTCATACAGTTTCTTAAATCAGGGGTCAGTCTCTAATGTCACTAGGATACTCACTTTGTCAGCACATATTCTAAAATTGGACTGATAACAGAGATTAGCATGGCTCCTGCGCAAGGATGACAGGCAAATTCATGAAAAATTCCAGTTTTCAAAAACAAAATGAAATAAAATTTTAAAAAGTTGCTGGAAACTTTCGCAAAAGTTAAAATAAAGAATATGCACAATAAAATAAAAGAATATGCACAATAATGATGGATCAGATGTGTACTACTTGAGAACAGTCATTCCAGGCTGTGTTGCAACCAAGGGATAGGCAGTACAGATGTATAAACAAGTTATGAAAGTAGAAGTTTATGACCAATCTCAAGGCTCTGCCCTGCAGCACGAGGGCCCCATGAAGACAGTTGGAGAGGAAGTTTTAGGGACAAGGTAAGGCAAAAAGGATTTGCAAGTGGAAGCTTGGATTTGGGAGTATTACCAACCAATAGTATTTAAACCATTTTAAGGCTCGAGAATATAGTACGATGTCATAGTAAATACATAGTAAATAGTAAGTACCAGATTGATTAATCATGTCTAATTTAATACTATTATTGCTTCAAAAAATTTTAAGGATAGAATTAAGACAATTAAGACAATCGGGTCTAGAATCTCATAACCCAAAAGAGTACGTTACAGATGATGCATTGATTTTCATTGAAACATAATAATTATCACAATAACTATGAATAGATATTGTAAAAGTAAAAGGGAGATTAACATAGGGAAAAAAAGGAAATAAACATCCCAATAGGAATTGCTCAAGGAAACTATGGGGGAAATCAGAAAAATAATTCTCCATTCATTCAAATAATTATTGCAGATAATGTGATAACCACTCCATGCCTTACTCCCAATAAGAGTTTAAAGAACCAAAAATAAGGGGATCTGGCAGAATTCTAGAAAGAAAAGGAAAAAAGAAATTAGCATTAAGTTGAGAGCTTGAGTAGAAATAATAAAAGGGAGAAGAATATTACCAAGAATATCATGTGGCATGGTGAATTGGCTTGAGGCAATCACTCAAAGAAAAGGAAAATATTAACTATATTTGAGTGGTTAGAGAGAAGATGATAGATACAGAAGACATAAAAGAACAAATGTGTGTGCTGGAAGAAAAGAACAGACAGACCATACAGAACAGAAAAAAACCCCTCAAAGATAAAATATTTTAAAAATTTCCCTGAACTAAAGACCAGAATCTGTTCATTGAAAAGGCACATATGTTCCTGGAAAAGTTGATTCAAAATGATAAACACCAAGATATATCCTGTCTCAGTTTCTGAACTCTAGAGGTAAAGAATCCAATGGGTACACAGGTAAAAGTAAAATCAAATACATGGGATTAAATATCATGTCAGACTCCTTGACAGCAATACTCACTGCTGAAAGACAGTGAAACAATATTTACAAACTTCCAAAGGAAAGAAGTTTGATTGATAATTTCATACTCAATTGAGTACAAAGGCAGTTAATATTCAAGCATGCAAGAATTCAGGAAACCCAGCCCCATGAACCTCTCCTGAAACGAACTTATCTAATGACGAAATCCAAACAATCAAAAGAGGAAAAAAATAAAGATCTCAGCAATGGAGAAAATGTGATTAAAAATAATCATAGTAATAAATTAATTGAAATTAAGGCTAAAACCATTGGTGGCTATTGTATCTAATTAATTATACAGCTAAGGCTAAATAACTATGAGAACTACGGTCATGTGGAATAAAATGCAAATGTTTTTGAACCAGGGGTGGGGAACATTTTCATGTTGGAAGGCCACATGAATTTAGCTGTAATCCAATAAGGCTGCATTCAAGAAACTTCAATTAGATATACTTAAAAATGTACACTATTTTTAAAAATCTAACTACTACATACTCAATTTCAAAAAATGAAAACGATTTGTTAATTTTAAAGTTAACTAATGTTTTAATGACTTTGTTGTGTCTGCTTTTTGTTGGAAAGCATTTGAATATTTGGTTGTGGCACGGAGGTCCTCAGTTTCAGTGGACCCTCTAGATGGGTATCAGTCGTCTGTGACCTTAAGGGTGTTTTAATTTGGGTTAGGTAGGAGAATGTAGATTCACAGCAATAAGTGGTTGGAGAGCAAGAAGGCATTTTCCTGGCATGTTGCCAAGGTGTGGGTATTCTACTGCATTTTTCTGTATTTCAGTTGGATCTTTCTTAGCTTCAAAAGATGACTTTAAAATGTCATCTACTGAAAGCTGAATCAATTCCATCTGTAGTTCTTTAGGTGACTTGGTGATATCGACTAGGTGAGGCCAAAATGCTAATTTGAGTGTGAGGTCATGATTATCAAAGTCAGTGAAACGTTCATCGTATTCTCCAATTAATAGGTCTATAACAGCTGCGTATTTTTCAAGTGATTCACATATATCATCTTGCTCATCAATTTCTTTAATGTTGATATTGCAGTATCACAAAGCAAGCAAATCATCTTATCTTTAGCAGAAACAAAATAATATTACAATT
>NW_012144633.1:2161065-2176575 GCF_000956105.1 Propithecus coquereli | reverse complement strand
AGTCCAGAGATCCCATTACTGGGGATCTACCCAAAGGAAAAGAAGTCATTTTATCAAAATGACACCTACACTCGAATGTTTATCCTAGCACAATTCATAATTGCAAAGATATAGAGTCAACCTCAGTGTCTATCAATTCATGAATGGATAAAGAAAATGTGATATATATATATATGTGTGTGTATACACACACACACACACACACACACACACACCATGGAGTACTCTTCGGCCATAAAAATGAATAAAATAGTGTCATTCACAAAAACTTAGATGGAATTGGAGACAATTATCCTAAGTGAAGTATCTCAGGAATGGAAAAAAAAACACCACATGTTTTCACTGATAAGTGGGAAGTAAACAATGGGTACACACAAGCACAAAAAAACGTAAAGGACATGAGAAACTAAGAAGGGGGAGGTTGGGAGGGGGTGAGGGATAAAAACTTACCTATCAGGAAAAATGAAGACTGTCCTGGTGGCAGGCACACTGAAAGCCCAGACTTCAGCATTATACAGTGGACCAATGCAACAAAAACATTTGTAGCCCCTTAATATTTTGAAATAAATAAATAAAATTTATTGTTTCCCAGCAGCAAGGAAAAAAAACTGTCTTCAATATCTCAAAATAATAAAAGCCATATATGACAAATCCACAGCCAACATCATACTGAAAGCAAAAAAGTTGAAAGCATTCCCCCCCTAACAACTGGAAAAAGACGAGGATGCTGACTTTCACCACTTCTCTTCAGCATAGTACTCGAAATCCTAGTCAGAGCAATCAGGCAAGAGAAAGAAAAAAAAAGGTCATCTAAATCAGCAAAGAAGAGGTCAAACTATCCCTGTCTGCTGATGATAGGATCTTATGTCTAGAAAACCCTAAAGACCCCAAAAGATTCCTAGAATTGATAAATGAATTTAGCAAAGTCTCAGTTTACAAAATTAATGTACACAAATCAGTAGCATTCCTATATACTAGTAACAGCCAAGCTGAAAATCAAATCAAAAACTCAATACCGTTTACAATAGCTGAAAAAAAAATGCCTAGGGATATCCTTAACCAAGGAGGTGAAAGATCTCTACAAGCATAACTACAAAACACTGATGAAAGAAATTGTAGATGGCACAAACAAATCGAGAAATGCCGCATGCTCATGGATTGGAAGAATAAATATTGTTAAAATGTCCATACTGCCCAAAGTAATTTACAGATTCAGTGCAATTACCATCAAAATTCCAGCATCATTTTTCACAGAATTAATAAAAACAAGCATAAATTTCATATGGAATAAAAAAAAAAAGCCAAAATAGCCAAAGGAATCTAAGCAGAAAGAACAAATCTGGAGGCATCACATTACCTGACTTCAAATTATACCACAGGGCTATAGTAACCAGCATAGTACTGGCACAGAAGTAGAAACATAGATCAATGGAACAGAGTAGAGAACACAGAAATAAAACCATATAGCTACAAGCAAGAGATTTTTGACAAAGCAGACAAAAACATACACTGGGAAAAGGATGCCCTATTTAATAAATGGTGCTGGGAAAATTGGATCACCACATACAAAGAAATGAAATCAGATCCTTATCTCTCATCATACACAAAAATTAACTCAAGATGGCTTAAAGACTTAAATGTAAGACCTGAAACCATAAAATTCTAGAAGAAAACCTAGGAAAAACTCTTCTGTACATTGGCCTAGGCAATGTATGACTAAGATCCCAAAGGCAAATACAACAAAAATAAATAAACGGAACTTAGTTAAACTAAAAAGCTTCTGCACAGCAAAGGAAACAATCAACAGAGTAAATAGACAACCAACAGAATGCAAGAAAATATTCACAGACTATATATCTGACAAAGGACTAATATCCAGAATCTACAAGGAACTCAAACAAATCAGCAAGACAAAAACAAATAACCCTGTTAAAAAGTGGGCAAAGGACATGAACAGACATTTTTCAAAGATGATATACAAATGACCAACAAGCATGTGAAAAAATGCTCAACATCACTAATCATCAGAGAAATGCAAATTAAATTACTGTGAGATAGCATCTTACCCCTGTCAGAATGGCTATTACTAATAAGACCAAAAACAATAGATGCTGGCATGGATGAGGTGAAAAGGGAACACTTATACATTGTTGGTGGGAATATAAATTAGTACAACCTCTATGGAAAACAGTATGAAGATTCCTCAAAGAACTGAAAGTAGATCTACCATTCGATCCAGCAATCCCATTGCTGGGTATCTACCCAAAGGAAAAGAAGTTATTATATTAGCAAGACGTGTGCACTCATTTGTTTATTGCAATACAATTCACAATTGCAAAGATATGTAATCAACCTAAGTGCACATCAATTGAAGAGTGGGTAAAGAAAATGTGGTTTGTGTATATACCATGAAATACTATTCAGCCATAAAAAGGAATGAAATAATGTCTTTTGCAGCAACTTAGATGGAACTGGAGGCCATTATCCTAAGTGAAGTAAAGCAGGAATACAAAACCAGATACCACATGTTCTCACTTACAAGTGGAGCTAAACTATAGGTATGCAAGGTCATACAAAGTGGTATAATGGACATTGGAAACTCAGAAGGGGGGAAGGTGAGAGAGAGGTGAGGGATCATAAATTACCTATGGGATACAATGTACACTGTTCAGGTGATAGGTACACTAAAAGCCCTGACTTCATCAATGTAAAATTTATCTGTGTAACCAACAACCATTTGTACCCTCTAAATCCATTGAAACAAACAGAGAGTATAATAAAATATCATTATATATAAAAAAATAAAATAAAGTGAGAAACTATGTTCACCATTGTTAAGAGTGTTTATTTTTACAGTGGTGACATCGAGGTAACTTTTTTAAAATTTACTTTCTTTGTATTTTTTAGAGTTCATATTTTATAACATACATATCTTGTTTCTAAAAAAAATAAAGCTATTATACTTCAATAAAAAATTATTTCGAAACTTGAGTAATGTTTAGATTTTATACAGGGAAAAATTCTTGTGGATCCCTAGTATATAAGAAAATTATCTTCTTATGTTAAATATATACAAACATTAAGCTGGGTATCTATCCTTTATGCTTGCAACTCTTATAAAATCAAAAAAATGACATATTAAATAGAAATAAAACTATATATCTAGTACACTTCAAATTCACCTAAATTTGATTAAACAGAGAATGTTGGTTTGCTGCAACTAAACTTGGCTTACAAAAGGAGTTTGGAATATTTTGCTATCGTTAAGGTTCTTTGGGGGTTCAACAGTCACATTTGGCTCAAATATCACTTTACTTTTCTTCATCCAAACTACTGTGAGGCATTTGGCCTCTACCTCACACCCTGTTTCCAAGGAAGTCAGCCTGTGTTATCTCCCACTAGCTACTTTGATTATGAAATCAAAGTAGTAAGACTTAGTGCCAATGAACTTTAACATAATTGCAAAACACAGCATGAAAATCTCAAGGCAATACTCAGAATTACTCAAGCGTATTATTTAGAAAATTCTCTTTTTTTCCACACGTTATCAGCAAAGTGAAAATACACTTTTAAAAAAACAAAGGGGGCAGGAGGAAACTTCTGGAGGTAATGGATAAGTTTATGGCATTGACAGTGATGATGGTTTCATAGGTGTATACTTTTCTCCAAATACATCAAGTTGTATACATTAAATATCTACAACTCTTTTATATCAATAATACCTCAATAAAGTGGTTTTTAAAAAAGAAAATACACTTAAGATTATATTTTGGAGAATCAAACAAACTCCCCAAAATATTCCTACTGAGCACAAGGGGTGCATGGGCTCTAGTTTGAGAAACACCTTTCAGTGTTTAGGTTCATAAGGAAAGTCTTTATATTCTCTTCCTTCGTGTCTTCTGACATGAATTGTGTTGTCAAATACACGAGTTCCAATCCCAGGCCTGCCAACTAACAGCTGCGTGACTTTGAATAGCTCATTCAACCTCTCTGAAGCTGTTTTCCCATCTGTAGAATGGGAAAAAAATGACTTTTTTTCAGGGTCATTGAATCTATTTAATGAAATTGTTTCTTCAGGAAGATATTAAATTAGAAACACAGTGACATGTGCCTGTAGACCCCTGTAGCAAACCTACCAGTGTAAGAAATAACACATTTGAATGGCTGCTCTCAGTATATCGTAACTATGTATTATTCCAGGCAGTCATTGTTCTGGGATAAGGATTTAACAGAAAGTTCTGAGACTTGATTAAAATTCCTAAGAGAAACAGTGTTGCAGGGAGAGAAGTGAATCATCTGGCCAAGCAGCTCCAGGACTGTGCTCTGAAGAATGGGAAGGTGTATGTCAGCCCAGCCCCCGGCTGATTCTGCAAACCTGGGAACTAGCTCCCCCCTCGCAGTGGCTGTGCTTTAGGGAACACTGGCTAGCAGGGGACGTGGCCCTGGGGGAGTGGTGAGCTCAGAGCCCAAGAGTGGGCCCCAGACCTTGACCAGATGTGCTCTTCCTATGGTAGTGAATGAATGCATCAACTGAATGTGCCTCACCACACTCCGGCGATCAGAACAACAGTGAGACCAAATGCGACAGCAGCAAGAGTCCCGTATTTGAGAGAGCAGCCCGCCCCTGTGAAAGATCCATGTTCGCGGGTGGTATGCTTGGAGCCACTGCTGATGTTTGGAATGCCTGTGGACTGGAATGAGACCAAGTTTGAAATGATCCTACTCGAAGACTTTTTTTTAAAAGAGGGTAAATACAAAGTGGTTTGAAATATTATTCATGGAAGAAGAGAAGGTTACTGCAGCTTTATTAGGATATTAATTTTTCTGACTTCCAGTGTGATAATAGAGGAGGAAAATAACTAGAAAGTGATTTTTTAAGATCCTAACTTTGCCTAAATTTCTCAAAAGACTAATCCTCTTCTTAGAACACAAGTGAACACAGTACAGTCGTCCCTTGGTGTGCACTGGGTATTGGTTCCAGGACCCCCAACAGATACTAGAATCCATGGATGCTCAAGTCTCATATACAAAATGCCAGCGTATTTGCACATCATCTATGCACATCCTCCTGTATACTTTAAATCATCTCTAGATTATTTATGATACTAATACAATGTAAATGCTAGGTAAATAGCTGTTGTGCTGTATTGTTTTCAATTTGTTTTTTTTATTGTCATATTGTTACTTTTATTGGGGGCTTTCTCTGAATATTTTCGATCAGCAGTTGGTTGAATCTGTGCATGTGAAACCCGTGGATACAGAGGACCAATTTTAGTGGCCTGGGTTACGAAAGCACACCTATTGCCCAACCTTGGGACGACCAGCAGAGATGAGGGCTGACATGAAGGACAGTCAGTGCAAAGCTTCCCTACCTCCTATTGAAATGCTGAGATACCAAAAGAATCTTCTCCCACTACTTCCCCTAGGAAGAAATACTTCAATCTTGACTGGAAAGAGTACTGAAATGTTAGATAAAGCAGATATCAGAAAGGAAGAACAAGGAGAGGCTAACATGGTTCCACTCCAGACAATGCCTCCATGGCCATAGGGAAGTTCTTGGAAGCCAGTAAAACAGTGTTCGAAAATACACAGAACTGCCAAATAATGCTATTAAATTTCTCATAGCAGAGGAGAGAGCGTTTTAGAGGATTGCACAAATGCATAAGTTAAATCTCTGACATTCGTGTTCAGGAAGGAAAGAACTTTACGAACTGTGTTACAACCCAATAGACTTTTGGAATGAGCCGTGGAACAAGGTCCTGTGAGCCTTGACCTGGTCCTGACATTGGGAAAATCAGTGTAGGGGCCGTCCCTGGGCAAAATTGGCTTAAGCCCAGAGTCAGCGAAACTGGGTGTGCTCTCCTTGGCGCCAGAGGTCAACAGGTCGGCACACGGCCTGTTGGACAAACAGAACTATTCCTCATGACAGATAGCTTTATGATAGATAACCAAGCGCCTGGGGTCTTGCAAACAAGCCAAGGCATCTCATTGTCCTGCATACGGTAATGAGATAAAGAAGTTAAGATACAAGAAGTTAAGATGCAAATGTCTGCTTCCCTTAAGCAATCGTCTGGAAGGAATGAAAATGTGTTTCCTCAAGACGCCCAAGGTAGTCATGTACCAGGAAGTAGCTGCCGGACATAGAGAAAGTATATAATAAAGCGACTGGTAGAATTATCTACTGCAGTCTTGTATGTCCTGTGTGTGTCTGTGTGTTTCTTTCTGTGTCCATCCCCCGTTCTGCAATCCGGGCCGTGACAATCAGGCTCTGCTGGATCAAGTCTGCGGAAGGAATTCATAGACAACATTGCTAAAGAAACTCGTATTCACCAGAGAACTGTTGGGCCACTCTAATATTTACTTCTAGTGAAAACAAATCAGGAAGAACGAGAAAGGGTGATAATATTGGCTGTCCTCACATAACAAAACCAAAGTGCAGAATGGAACGGGAGGCACTTTGAGGTCAGATCCTTGCCAGCGTGGTCTGAGGGGGGTAGAAATGAGTCCCCACCCCAGGTTAAAAGTTTCCACAAAGAATGTGTTAGTCTTCTATTGCTGCCTAAGAAATTACCACAAACTTGGTGGCTCCAAGCAACACACATTTATTAACTCAGAATTTCTATGGGTCAGGAGTCTACACATAGTTTAGCTGGGTCCTCTTGCTCAAGGTGTCAGAGGGCTGCAATCAGGGTGTCAGTGGGGCCGGGCCGTGTTCTCATCGGGAGGCTCAACATGAAACTCCCCCAGGCTGTTGTCAGAATGCATCTCCTTGTGGTTGTAGGACCCAGGTCCTTGTTTTCTTGCTGGCTATTGTTCAGAGACCAGATTCAGCTCCTAGAGGCCCCCACGCTTCTTGTCATGTGATCCCATAGACAGCTCAAATGTGGCCGTCTCCTTCCTTAAAACCAACCGGAGGATCCCTCTCTAGTCTGCTGTAATGGAACATGATCACAGGAGTGAGTTTTCTATCACTTTTGCCACACTCCCCTAGCTAGAAGTAAGTCACGAGTTCCATCTACTCTCAAGGGGAGGGAATTAGACAAAGGGCATGACTCGTTGGGGTCACCTTAGGGTCCACCACACACTAATATAACTCATTGTGCGTGGATGTGCGGATATGCACATGTGCACACGGGAGCGTGTGCAGGTTTACAGGAAAGGTAGATCTCTGACTTGTTTATATTACCCCAGACTCAGACTCGGAGATAGGGCTTCATGTGGAACTGCTCTGTTTGGGAGATAACCTAGGAAACATCTTCAGGGCTGCAGGGAGTGGGGGCTTGAGATAGGGGAGGGAGGCAGCTAAGAAGGGGTGTGGTAATAAATTACAGACTGTGGGCAACTTGAATGTTTATCCCTCTGCGGCACTCAGGAAGCCCACATAATGCATGTGCCTTAGCTTAGGGGGGCTAAGTGTTTACACATCAACAGCGGGCACTGAAGATGCTGAGGACCTAGAGGATATAGGCAGAGCCCTGATGGCAACTTCATGCTCACAAACATCACAAATGTGACCACTAGACTAGCACCCCTGGTACTTAGCATCTAACTTCCCTAAGTGAAGGAAAGGGAGGAGCAAGAGGAAGATGAAGAAGTAGATTTGGACTGTAAGTCAGTGGAATACCAGGTCTCTTCTCCTAATTGATTCCTTAGGGAGAGAATTTGTGAATCCAAAATTGTAAATATTTGCAAATACTTTTCTCCACTTGCAAATGGAATGAGATGAATAATATTTTATTCGCAAGAAGTGTGGAAGAACCAGTGAAGACCAACCAGAAAGCCAGATGGGGCCACTGTCTGAGAGAGAAATGGGTAAGAGTGGAAGATCGTGCCTTCCAAGGAGTGTGCAAAACAGAGACAGTCATGTGTTCGGAGCAGGACCCCTGCGCATGAGGGGTGCAGCAGGACACAGCTGAGAGGAGAGAGGGAGCACCCCTAATTGGCCAGGCAGCCAAGGAGGGACTTTGGGAAGAGCAGGAATGGCTAATAAAGTTTCTTTAACTTTTTAAGAAGTTCTAGTTTTTATCGAGTACATAATATAGAAAGAAAAATGGGCATATACCAGAAGTATACACCTTAATGAATTTTCGCAAACAGAACACACCAATGGAACCAGCACCCAGATCAAGAAGCATCCAGAAGCTGCCTTTGTGACCCCTTGACTCATGACCTCTCCCCAAAGGGTAACCACTACCCTAACCTAGAACAACATGGGTTTGTTCTGCTTGGATTTTTTCCCATTTGTTTTTTTTTCTTTTTGAGATAGGGTCTTGCTCTGTTGCCCTGGCTAAAGTACAGTGGCGTCATCGTAGCTCACTGCAACTACAAACTCCTGGGCTCAAGGAATCCTCCTGCCTCAGCCTTCCAAGTAGCTGGGACTACAGGTATGCACTAACACGCCTGGATAATTCTAGTTTTTGTAGAGACAGGGACTTGCTGTTGCTCAGGCTGGTCTTGAACTCCTGACCTCAAGCAATCAT
The DNA here is from genome assembly GCF_000956105.1 of Propithecus coquereli. Lineage (NCBI taxonomy): Eukaryota > Metazoa > Chordata > Mammalia > Primates > Indriidae > Propithecus > Propithecus coquereli. The sequence goes on along the minus strand of NW_012144633.1, from coordinate 2,168,095 downwards.
CCCACTTTGGTCCCTCTGAGTGCTAGGATCACAGGATGAGCCACCGTGACCAGCCTTGTTTTGTATTTCATATAAATGGAGTCATATAACGTGTACTCATTTTTGTCCGGTTCCTTTCACCCAATATTGTTTGTGACATCATCCATGTTGTTGCATAATTGTAGAGCATTCAATCTCGTGCTATGTAATATTCCGTTCTGCAAATATACACATTTTATTTGTTCATTCTACTGATGATGGGAAATAGGATTCTTAATAGGATTTTAGTTTGTTTGCTAGGTGGTATACAATATAATTGTCTTCTCTGTCTGAACCTGAAATCTTTAATCAATAATGCTTGATGTGAGAGAATTTTGTAAGAACAACGCAGGGAAGTGCCAAATCCAATGTAAAGGATAGTATGGATTGGAACAGAAGCCACGTGTGAACCAGTCACATCAGGTTGATTTTTTAAAATATCTTGAGTTACTCATTAGATTTCATTCAACAAAAGCACCTCAAGTGATGAGGTAATCAGGCTGACTAGAACCAGGAAGATCTAGAAGGCCTCTAGTGGACATCCCTTGTAGTTTTTCGTTTTGGTTTCCCCTCTTGAGAAATTCCATATAGCCCAGAGCTACTGATTATAAAATCCCACTTACTTATCAAGAGAATGGACATTTGACCCAAAATAGACTAACTTTCATTCTCAGTAATTTGAATCTTGAGAATCAAAATGTGTTTGAGACTGAGTTACCTAATGTGCACCCTAAACAGATGGTTCTTGAATTCATGCAACTGCAATTTCCAAAGAGTCCCTGCTTCGTACCCTTCCTAAGACCATGAACAGCCCTTCTTTCCACTCTGCCACCAAAGAACCTGAACTGTTAAGTCTCCTCTGACCAAAAATTTCTTTCCCATATCCCAGCCTAAATTTTTCTTGGAATCTCCATATTAGTGATTTCTTGAAGGTCATATAATAAAAACACGCAATAGTGCAGCTGTTGTGTGAAAGTATGGGGAAGGAAACTTTATTAAGCTAAAATTAATTACTGAAATATCTGTTGTCAAAGATTTATCAGCTCTCCTTTAGAGCCATGGAGGAATAGAATAGAGAATGGGTAATTTTTGGTTGGAGTGAGGCAGGCACATGATACCACTCCAGGTGAAAATTTCCGGACAATTAGGAGAAAGTGATGAAGGTGTAGGAAGTTGTAGACTGAGTAGGAGGAAGCTGGTGAAGACACCACTGTCAATATCACAGCTTTGGTTAGGTCAATTTAGCTCATTGGAAATTGTCAGGAGTGTGGCCTCCTATTCAGAATAAATGGCACATGACAAGTGTTTTCTGGGATTTTTGTTTGCTTCTGGTGAAACCATGGAGTTTAATGACTTATAGTTTCTTTGCATGGGATTTTACCTTGGTACATTTTTCTGTAGGGTTAGTTTTCCTGGACTTTTAGAAGGTGGTGGGGTTCAAGGTAGCTGTCCGAACTTTAAGAGCTCCCTCTTCTTTTATTGTGTAGTGTTCAGAAATGTGGCAGCTACCTCTCCGAAATTTCCTGGCTCTGTTGCATTCCCCAATCTTTATCTCAACCTTCTTTTCCCTTCACTTGCAGTTGTCCTTATTCCTGCTCAGGATTGATTTCATTCCCAGCAGTTTCTACTCAGCATATGGCCAGTTCTGAAAAAGAGCCCTGGCTCTTCCCAGAGTGCACAGCTTGCTCCCACCTTGCAAGAGTCAATTGTGTACAACTCTTCTCAATGTCATGTTCATGTTGGTAGCTTGCAAGCAACCGGGATGAGAGTATTGGCATCATGCAAATCAGCAAACACTACAAATCAGGTTGTTGAACAGTTATTGGTACACTGCTGGGTATGCAGTTCCAGCCTTGAGATCTTACTGTGGTTGGGGAATGGAGCTTGCACTCATTGGCATGGAGGTGGGCAAAACTACTCTCAATTTGAGTAACCGCTGCTGAATTGGTCTTCCTGCTCTCCAGTGGGTTCTCATTGGCTATTTAGGGGTTCCCCTGCTCTCAGGTTGCTCAGACATACCATTGCTGCCCTCTGCTTTCTCACTTTCAGATGCCACCACAGGTTTTATGACTGTTGGTTTATCCTCATCCCCTTGTATTTTGGGGGTTATAGGGGTACACTACCACTTAGTTTTATTGCAAATATTTGTTTGCAAATTTTGGTTTTCCTCTGTTTTTATGTGGACATTCAAAGACTCAAAACTGCCACCACCATCTTCCCAGAATTTTTAAGTCGAATGACTTCTCAGGTTTGTTCTAGTTCTGAAATTGTCTGAGTTCATAACTCTTGGGAAACAGTGAGTTGGATCCAGAGCTATAGCTGGCTGCCCATGAGGCCCCTGAACCCCTCCTGGAGGTCAGAGCTGGAGTGCTACTGACCTTTCCTAGGAAAGGCCTTCCATTAAACTTTTTTTTTTTTTTTTTTTTGAGACAGAGTCTCCCTTTTGTTGCTCGGGCTGGAGTGAGTGCCATGGCGTCAGCCTGGCTCACAACAACCTCAAACTCCTGGGCTCAAGCGATCCTTCTGCCTCAGCCTCCCAAGTAGCTGGGACTACAGGCATGCACCACCATGCCCAGCTAATTTTTTCTATATATTTTTAGTTGTCCGATTAATTTCTTTCTATTTTTAGTAGAGACGGGGTCTCGTTCTTGCTCAGGCTGGTCTCGAACTCCTAAGCTCAAACAATCCGCCCGCCTCGGCCTCCCAGAGTGCTAGGATTACAGGCATGAGCCACCGCGCCCGGCCCCATTAAACTTTTATAGAAGATACTTCTCCTTAGCTATCAGCTCTGGGGTCCTGCAGGTTTCTCCTTTGAGCTTGACAAGGTTTTGCCTGCTTCACACAGTCTCTGATGTTCCCCCGATTTTCTGATCACTGTTTAACTTAGCAGACACAAAAGTAACAAAATATAAAAATAAATAAATAAATAAATAAAAATAAAAACAGATGGTTTGAAACCTTTACCTCCAAACAAATAACACTTTTCTGGACCTGCCTTCTCGAAAAAAGAAGGTTGTAGGACTCAGGGCTCATTTCCCCTCAGACTTAATGTCAGTTCCTTATTTTGAAAATAAAAAGAAATAGGGCTGTGATAGAATCATGGTATGTTTTATGTTTGCTTATTTGCATTTTGCTGAAATGAGTTTTGTCTTCATATTGAGAAGAGAACAGCCAAGGAAACGTCCTTTGTGGGGGAAAAAATGCACATTTGCTTTCCGGATGGTTTTACTAAGAATTCCAGATATTTTAAAATAATTTACGGACACCAAAGTTTTCACAGGAGTAAGAGTTCAAAGTCCTGGGCACCACCACTTACCTAGCTATGTACACTTGAACAAAACGTTTCATTTTTCTGAGCCCGTGTGCTCTGTCCAATGGCTTTAATATCTAACTTTTCCTCTAGATCCTGCCGCCCCATAACCAAACACAAACTGATTTCGAAAGGAAAGGGAAAAAAATCCACCGGTAGGTACAAGAGGAAATTTATTCTGTACCACTGTACTATAAGATCACGTAGCTATAAATATGAAATTTGTGTTTTTATTATTTATTTTTCCACTCCCAGCTCCCTCTTCCACCCCACCTTGGCAATGAATCTTATTTTTATCTGTTCTTGTAAAATATATATTATTGCCTTATGAGTCTTTAGTTTATACTTTTGCAACTGTTATCTTGCATTACTTCGGCATTGCCTTTAAGATGCATCTGTGTCGCCATCCGTGTATTGAATCTGCTATTTCTAACCATTTCAGAGTGTTGCACACCGTACTTCCAACCACATTTACCCATCCTCTCTATAAAGATGGACACCCAAATTACCTCCAATTCCCTCTTTGAGTTCAGTTTTATTTTTCTCCACGAAGTGCGTCATCTGTTAAGTAATCCATCCTGTTCTCTGCCAATTGATTTGTGGTGCAATATTTATCATAAACATGTCCCTGTCCCTCTATACATGAGTCTGTTTCTGATCTCTCTATTCTACCCCAATGGTCTATTTGTTCTTGCACCAAAACCACACTGCTTTAATTACTAGGGATTGGTACTAAGTCACAGTATCTGGTAAGAGAAGTCTTCCTCATTATTCTTATTTTTCAATTTTAACTTACTTATTTCTGGGCCTTTATTATTTCTTTTTATATTAACATTTCGGAAAAACATGTCAAATTCCTCAAAAAATCCAACTGGAATTTTTATTGGGATTGCATTGAATTTGTGGATTAATTAAGGAAGAATAAATACTTTTATAATAGCAAATTGTTCCATCCAAGAGCACAGAAATTCTTCTCTCTTTTTTTAAAATGACCTTCTATATTTCTTTAAGTTTTAAAATTTTTTCCTTAGAGCTCTTATATAGTCTTGGTTAAATTAATTCTAGACACTATATAGTTCTGTTGCTATTGTTCATTTTTTTTCATCATATCCTAATTCATTAGTGCTTATGTAGGGAAATCCTGTTAATTTTATAAACTGTTGTCTTTGGCACCTTTGCTGAATCAACATTACATTTATCAAAGTATTTTGATCACCCATACTTTTTTCCCTACCTAGTACTGCATCCTCTTGAATTTGTTTCTCTTTACATTTAGCTTCTTCCTCCAAATCTGTTTCCATTTTGGGTCTTTGAGTACCTTAGAACATATTTGTTATGCCCATACATTTGAATGATAATTTGGTGTGTCATTTCTATAAGTATATTACTTCATTGTCTAATTGAGTCCAGTGTTGCCGTTGAGTACTGCAATGCTACTTGATTTTTGTTTCTTTTTAGGTAACCTGTCTCTCTAGAAGCTTTTAGAATGTCCTCTCTGTCCATGTGTACTCTAGGTCCATTTTCTCCTTAACTCTCTTGTTCGTTCCTTTTTGAGTTTTTTGCAAATTGAGATGTGTCATCCATCTTTAACAATGGAAGAGACATCTTTATTAGTTCTTCCAATATTTTTCCTTTGGGAGTTCCCATTATTGTTGATACTTCTACATCTATTCTTCCAATTCTTTTCTTTTCTTTTTTTTTTTTTTTTTTTGAGATAGGTTCTCACTCTGTTACCCCAGCTAGAATGCAGTGACATCATCATAGCTCACAGCCACCTCAAACTCCTGGGCTCAAGCAATCCTCCTGCCTTGACCTCCCAAAGTCTTGACATTACAGACGTGAACCACTGCACTTGGCCTCACTCTTTCTTATTAACTTTCTTTCAGAGTTTCCCAATCAAATATTCCTACTCACTATTGTTAGTTATGTCTATCCTGTAATATTCCTCATCTAGCATATTCTTTGTTTCAACATTATATTTGTATATAGTTGAACATGTAATGACTTAGTCATGATTTCTTTTTAGTGCCTTGCAATGGGAAATCTTTGTCTTCTACACATGCTTTGGTTACTCTAAATTCTTGGTCTGTCTGTTTCAAAATTCTGTTTCAGGTGATGCATGTTGTTCAATGTGCTGTCTTCCTTTTCTAGTGCTCGGGCCTGTGGTTATCTTGCTGCGTGAGTTCGTGCTCCCTGGAGGTAGTGGATGCTCTCTTTGGTGCTGTGTGTTGGGGATGCACTGAAGGCCTGGTCCCGGTCTGTGTCCCTCAGGGCATATTTAAGGTGCAAGATAGGGATAATCCCACAGTAGAGAGCCCCAGACATTGCAGATCCACTGTTTAACTTAGCAGACACAAAAGTAACAAAATATAAAAATAAATAAATAAATAAATAAAAATAAAAACAGATGGTTTGAAACCTTTACCTCCAAACAAATAACACTTTTCTGGACCTGCCTTCTCGAAAAAAGAAGGTTGTAGGACTCAGGGCTCATTTCCCCTCAGACTTAATGTCAGTTCCTTATTTTGAAAATAAAAAGAAATAGGGCTGTGATAGAATCATGGTATGTTTTATGTTTGCTTATTTGCATTTTGCTGAAATGAGTTTTGTCTTCATATTGAGAAGAGAACAGCCAAGGAAACGTCCTTTGTGGGGGAAAAAATGCACATTTGCTTTCCGGATGGTTTTACTAAGAATTCCAGATATTTTAAAATAATTTACGGACACCAAAGTTTTCACAGGAGTAAGAGTTCAAAGTCCTGGGCACCACCACTTACCTAGCTATGTACACTTGAACAAAACGTTTCATTTTTCTGAGCCCGTGTGCTCTGTCCAATGGCTTTAATATCTAACTTTTCCTCTAGATCCTGCCGCCCCATAACCAAACACAAACTGATTTCGAAAGGAAAGGGAAAAAAATCCACCGGTAGGTACAAGAGGAAATTTATTCTGTACCACTGTACTATAAGATCACGTAGCTATAAATATGAAATTTGTGTTTTTATTATTTATTTTTCCACTCCCAGCTCCCTCTTCCACCCCACCTTGGCAATGAATCTTATTTTTATCTGTTCTTGTAAAATATATATTATTGCCTTATGAGTCTTTAGTTTATACTTTTGCAACTGTTATCTTGCATTACTTCGGCATTGCCTTTAAGATGCATCTGTGTCGCCATCCGTGTATTGAATCTGCTATTTCTAACCATTTCAGAGTGTTGCACACCGTACTTCCAACCACATTTACCCATCCTCTCTATAAAGATGGACACCCAAATTACCTCCAATTCCCTCTTTGAGTTCAGTTTTATTTTTCTCCACGAAGTGCGTCATCTGTTAAGTAATCCATCCTGTTCTCTGCCAATTGATTTGTGGTGCAATATTTATCATAAACATGTCCCTGTCCCTCTATACATGAGTCTGTTTCTGATCTCTCTATTCTACCCAATGGTCTATTTGTTCTTGCACCAAAACCACACTGCTTTAATTACTAGGGATTGGTACTAAGTCACAGTATCTGGTAAGAGAAGTCTTCCTCATTATTCTTATTTTTCAATTTTAACTTACTTATTTCTGGGCCTTTATTATTTCTTTTTATATTAACATTTCGGAAAAACATGTCAAATTCCTCAAAAAATCCAACTGGAATTTTTATTGGGATTGCATTGAATTTGTGGATTAATTAAGGAAGAATAAATACTTT
>NW_012144633.1:2084423-2160953 GCF_000956105.1 Propithecus coquereli | reverse complement strand
TAGAACATATTTGTTATGCCCATACATTTGAATGATAATTTGGTGTGTCATTTCTATAAGTATATTACTTCATTGTCTAATTGAGTCCAGTGTTGTCGTTGAGTACTGCAATGCTACTTGATTTTTGTTTCTTTTTAGGTAACCTGTCTCTCTAGAAGCTTTTAGAATGTCCTCTCTGTCCGTGTGTACTCTAGGTCCATTTTCTCCTTAACTCTCTTGTTCGTTCCTTTTTGAGTTTTTTGCAAATTGAGATGTGTCATCCATCTTTAACAATGGAAGAGACATCTTTATTAGTTCTTCCAATATTTTTCCTTTGGGAGTTCCCATTATTGTTGATACTTCTACATCTATTCTTCCAATTCTTTTCTTTTCTTTTTTTTTTTTTTTTTTTGAGATAGGTTCTCACTCTGTTACCCCAGCTAGAATGCAGTGACATCATCATAGCTCACAGCCACCTCAAACTCCTGGGCTCAAGCAATCCTCCTGCCTTGACCTCCCAAAGTCTTGACATTACAGACGTGAACCACTGCACTTGGCCTCACTCTTTCTTATTAACTTTCTTTCAGAGTTTCCCAATCAAATATTCCTACTCACTATTGTTAGTTATGTCTATCCTGTAATATTCCTCATCTAGCATATTCTTTGTTTCAACATTATATTTGTATATAGTTGAACATGTAATGACTTAGTCATGATTTCTTTTTAGTGCCTTGCAATGGGAAATCTTTGTCTTCTACACATGCTTTGGTTACTCTAAATTCTTGGTCTGTCTGTTTCAAAATTCTGTTTCAGGTGATGCATGTTGTTCAATGTGCTGTCTTCCTTTTCTAGTGCTCGGGCCTGTGGTTATCTTGCTGCGTGAGTTCGTGCTCCCTGGAGGTAGTGGATGCTCTCTTTGGTGCTGTGTGTTGGGGATGCACTGAAGGCCTGGTCCCGGTCTGTGTCCCTCAGGGCATATTTAAGGTGCAAGATAGGGATAATCCCACAGTAGAGAGCCCCAGACATTGCAGATCCACTGTTGACCATCCCTGTTTGTTACCACTTTCCCCAGAAGACTCCCCTGACCAAGGCTTCACATTTCAACTGCTAGGAAGAAATAGCATCAGGAAGAAATAGCATCAGGAAGAAATAGCATCAGGAGTAAGTATTGCTGGGCCACCTGTCTGGGGGATGGAAATGGAGGCTTGTTGGAGTGACTGTCAAAGTATGATCGGCCACCCTGCAACTCTTTTCATCAACTGGGCTCCACAGTGGGGCTGTACAATGCTCTCCTCTCACCGCAGCCCCGGCCATCCTCCATCCAAGGCTCCGGGCCCCTCCCGTTCCCAGCCCTGCCTCTGCCCCATGCATCCTCCAGGGATCCTCAGACTTCTCAGGGATGTCTCCCACATGTTTTTAAAACTTAAACTTGTTTTTCAAATTCATACTTTCTTTTTTTTCCTAATGCCTTCCAGGTTGATTTGGGAAGAGGCATTTTACAGCTTATGGTGGTTTGTCATATTGCCAAGTAGAAAAGTTTTGACATGATAAAATGCTACGCAAATACAAATTATGATAAGAACTAGGACAGATACTTGATAATTATCTATCAGTGAAATTCTGAGAACTCAAAAAAAAGAAAAGGAAGTTACTTATATAAATTGGGTATTCATATTTTTGTGCCATATTATTTGTTATTGGCATAAAATGACGGTAAGAACAGAATTTTCTCCAAACTGTTTAAATGTGAAGATGAAGGTTTGACAATAGATGCCAGAGAAGGGATGGCACCAGACACCTGGGTTTGCTCTCTGAGAGCCATGGACAGCTGTGCCACTTCTATACCAGATCCCCCCTGCCCCCCGCAAATATCAAGTCTTTCCCACTGGAGACGTCATATCTTCTTGCCAGGTTTGTTTCCTAGGTGATGTAAACATACAGGAGGGAACACCTGGAGTGGTGGCGAAACTTGAGAAACACCGGAACACCAGTGCTGATTGTTTTTGTTCAGAGCTGTGCCCTTTCCCCTACTTTCCTCTGATCCTCTCAACTTAATTGATTAGGAATTTATATACACTACCCCAGGGATCAGTACTCCTCCCTTGCCAACTCTAAGGCTTTAGAATCGAAGGTCTGAATGTCACTCCAGGTAATCATGAAAGGCGAGACCCAGCAAATAAGAGATTGGGCTAACCAGCAATAAAGTCATAAACAGCATTGGCTCTTCCCCTTCCATGGAAGAATACACATGTAGGTGCAATGAAAAAGCCCCAGATTTGGAGCCACGGCAGTAATAGCCACTCTGAGCCATTGTCACTTACTAATGACATACCCACAAGCCAGGAAGTGTAATTTCTCAAAGCATCAATGTCCATATCTTCCAAATGGTGCTAATGAATAATTCAGATCAACCCCCTAGAACTATTTTGAGAACAGACTGTATGTGAGAGCACCTGAAAACAGAAAGAGCAGCAGGTAGGCTTGTACTTTATTAGTGTCATTGTGAAATAAACAGAGTTTATTTCCAAAAGTATAAAGACTTCTCTCTAGGTCTAGACTTTCCGCAGAAATGGCTTTCCAACCCACTTTCGGAAAGATGGTTTCCTTGGGGTTGAGGTGTAAAATGCAAATCTGCGTGGGAGGGGGTTTCTTCAATTCATCAGTCATGGAACCCTTGGGCAAATGCGTCTTCAGAGTTTTTGTTAAAAGGAGGACTATGGGTTTCTGAGGTAGAAAACATGCAGACTTTAGGTGAGCCAAAAGGGGTAAATCTAGATGCCTGGGAATCTTGTTTATCATCTTGCTCTCCTAAACCAGCTCTCTTAAAAAATAAACATTGTTTTTGTAGACCTCACACTAGGTGTTTAAACTTTTAAAATCCCTAATAATCAAATTTTCTTACTCCTAATATTTTTCTGGCACCTAACATGTATTTTCAATGAATCCTACCTTTTATCAACACTGAAAAGCTGCAGTCTAGTAATTGAAAGACTCCAAAATCTCAAAGTAAAAATAAAAATATCTGTTTTCACTTAAGAAGAATCAAAATGTGGGTTCATTTATGTGTTTGGGAGGGGGTATCTTCTTTAGACACAAATGTTGTGATCCATTTCCTTCAACACATTAATTAATAGACAAACCAATTACTTGATTATGCTTGAGTACAGTTACTTGACTAAGTAAACAAAATTCACAACTAGTTTTGTGAAAAACTATAGCCTGATGGTTTTTTACTATTACTTCCCCCCAATTTATACTTTATATAATGCATTCCTGGTACTTCCTTAATCTATGAGTTTTCCTTATTCCAAAGAAACAACTTAATATTAAGTAGAACCACATGAAATTGCCACTTTCTCAAGTCAAAATGGCTCATGATTGACTCAGGTTATGTGTAGAGCCAGATACCTGGATTCAAAGCTCATTTCAGCCATTTACTATGTCTAACACAACAAATGGTTATATAATTTTTCCAACCTTCAGTTTTCTCATCTGTAAAATGAGCGTAACAATAGTACCAACTTCAGATAGTTGTAAAAATGAAACTAAAGAATGCATACAAAGTGCTTAGTATAATGCCTGGCATACAGTAATTGCTTAGTACATGCCAGCTTAAAAGAAAGAAGGGAATGAAGTTTATCCATCTATCTACCCAGTGCCTAATCTGTTATATATTCTAAGTAAAGTTTGCGTTAGATTGGATGGTTTTGGTCTTCAATTTTATCAAACTGCTCCATTATGTGTCCATAATCCTGTGTGAATGTTTGTGTAAGAGCTTAGTGTTCTTAATGTTAAAAGAAAAAGTTTAGACAAATTAAATTGAACAGAGTTTATTTAAGCAAAGAAATGATTCGTGAATCAGGCAGCACCCTGAATCAGTGCAGGTTCAGAGAGCTCCACCCAGCAACATGGGTAGGCAGTATTTATAGACAGAAGAAGCAAGTAGCATACAGAAACTGCTTGATTGGTTACAGTTCTGTAGTTGCCCATATGAGCATGTTTGGACAGTCTGTAGCCTGCAATTGGCCAAGACTCAGCTACTTGTCACAAGAATGTACTCTCAAGTTAGGTTGCAGTTTATTTACATATTAAGTTAGGTTATAGTGTGCTATTTGTGGAGGCAGGTTTAGGCCACATTTAATCTACTTTAGCACTATTCAGTTTCATCCACTTTCTCAGTGAAATAAGAATATTTGGGGATTACCTGGAGTGAGCAGCATCTGTGAGGAGTGGCCAGTGATTTGGGAGAAAACCATGAGATTGTCAGGTCCTAGGCTAAGTGAACTTTGAGAAAGAGGGAAAGCAGCCTTGCCATTTGCTCCTAATAAGGTCTGAGGTCTAATAAGCTGAAAGTTTAGGACCAACCATTGGGTTTGGCAGCAAGGAAGTCACTGGTGACTTTGATGAGTAGGATTTCAATGGAGTGCTGGGAACGAAAGCCTAAATGATCGATTAAAAACAGAATGGAAAGAAAGAAAAACACAGAGAACAAACATTTTTAATAAATTTTGCTATAGAGGGGAGCACAGATTTGGTGGCACACTCCATAAGACGCATAGGGTCAAGAGGAGGTATTTAAAAATAGGATTGTACAAGAACAATACGATAAGAACAATCTAATAGAAAGGGAAAATTGATCATGCGAAAGAGAGGGGATAACTCAAGAGTGCATTCTTCATGTAGAAAACGGGCAATGTAATCAGTGCTCAAGTGGTGACTCTGGCCTTGAGCCAGAGCACGGACTGTTCCTCTACATAGTAACAGTAAGAAGGCAGAGCAGGGGGTATAAAGACAAATTCACTTTTCTGAAGTTACTAATGGAATATGCAGTCATTCTATTCTGATTGTTCCTATTTCCTCAGTGAAATAAGAGTCAAAGTGATCGGCTGAGAATGAGCAGAGAGGGACTGAAGACAGAACAGAAGTCGGGATTAGCTATATTGGGACTGGGAGAGCAAATGGACTGGGAAGATGCAGTAGATCACCAGGCCGTGCTGCAGGTCCCCTCGAGATGCATGTTTGTAAATTTAAAGCCAACCGGTCAGCACGACGCTGTGTTTCTCTTCAGCCATGTTTAGCTGCTCATATGCAGACACAGAGTAGATCGAGAGTTGAATTTAGCCAAAGCTGAAAGTTCGCTAGGCCCGTCGGACAGAAAGCATAAATGGCAAAGTGATACAAGGGACTGTTCACGGTGAGGCTCTGTGAGTAATCTGAGCTGGGCAAGGAGAGAAAAGAGGTCATGAGGGTGATGCCAAAACTGTGGAGGACTCAATGGTGGCCCCAAAGGAAGACAAAGGTAGGGGTACTTTCAAAGCGAGCTGGGAAGATAGAGGTCGTTGGAAATTGGGATGCATGAAAATTAAATTGTGGAGGTGGTAATGACACTGTGATAACAAGGTCAAGGTTATGACTGTGGGAGGGAGGCTGAAGTCATGTGGAAAACAAATCATGGAAATGGCAACTCAGAGAGAGGCCGGGGAGGATGAATAATGTTATGTGGAGACTGGCGTCTCCAAGGATGTTGAGAGGCTTGGTGGTGGGGAGGAAGGCAGTGATCCCTGCACTTAAATTTCGTGAAGGAGGGGAAGTGGAACACGGTTGTTGGTTGGCTGCAAGAATGAAGGGCACTGGTGGCACAGACTGACGCCATGTGCTTTAAGGCAGCAGGGGTATTTGAAAGGAGGGAGAGAAAAGTACTCTGAAGGTACCAGCGAAGAGCAAAGGGGACACGTGCTTTGTTCTAAGCCCTGAGGTGCATCGGATATCGCTGGCCAGATGGTGGGACTGTCGGGGAGGCAAAGAGTGTAGCCACCATTTGAAAGAGAGACAGGTTAACAGAGACAAGAAGCCACAGGCATTTCGGAGCATTTCAGAGAAGAAATTGGAAGTGAAGGATTTTACTGATGACAGAACTTTGCAAAAAGCTCAGTGTAAGGGGACGATGTGACAGGGCAAGGTGGGTAATTGAGGTAGAACAATATTGCACCAAGATGTATGGAGATAAGAATCTAACGATAAAGACCTAGGCATCCTGGACCTCTGGGGACACCTAGAAATTCTCTATCTTTAGGAAAATGAACTCAGTTATACACCCCCTAAAGTAGGAACCACTCTGGCCTCTCTCTGGGTCCTCTACCACAGACTCGTATATTAGACGGGGGACGGCAGGAGGTGGGAGGGTTCACAAAACTGAATGATGAACTAGTGAGTGTGATCCTCATAAAAGGTAGAGGAAGATTGGGGCCATGAGAGGGGTGGAGGGAAACATTCATCTGGAAGATCAGATGGCAGGAAGCTCTTTATTAATAAGCAGAAGAACAAAGCGGTAACACTAGAATCCAGAGGCAAAAGCCGTGATCGAGTCCCTAATCTGCAACTTACTAGCTCCAGGTCTTTGGGAAAATCATACCTTTCTACGTATCTCTGACCTCGTCTGCAAAGCAAACCTTTCCTCCCTAGGAGACAGAGCTTCAAATGACAGTCGCTCCTTTCAGGCTCCTGTAACTCTGTTGTAACACTAGTTGCCCACCTGGAAATTGTGTAGAGTTGTGCGAATTTAAGGGTGGCAATAAAGACAGGCGAAATATAGCAGGGTCCCTAGAGTCTACAGCACAGCCTCTGTGCCAACACTCTCTCCCAGCTACATGGAGAGCTGCTATTCAAAGATCCATTCTTTTTGGTTTCAAAAGAGTTTCCTTGTAATGCATCACATTAAAATAATAACAGCTAACACCATGGGGCAGATTATGAACCACCCAGTGACAGTAACTCCAGTGAGGAGCCGGGGTCCAAGATAGGCCAGATGGGGTCACCCTGGGATGTGTTACAACAGGAACAATGTGAGTTCCCTCTTTCGGTGGCTGGGCAGAAATAAAGCTGCTGCAAGAGCCTGAGAGAGGAGGAGTCAGGCTGGCCATTCCCATACACGCCAGGAGCGGGGCTGTTATGTACACGTTGCAGAGATGATGTGTGTCTGTGACTTGCCCGTGTTCTGTGTGAGCCCTTTGGCCCCATTTTAGAAGGAGACGGAGCCTGGGTAGGCAGGGGCGGGGCTTCCAGAGGCAGGAGTCTCAGGGCTCTATAAAGCCCAGCCCGGCTCTGGGCTCCAGGCTCTGCTGGGAGTCTCTGCAAGGGCTGTGAGCTGCTGCCCTCTGCTCGCTCCTCCTGAAGGAAATGCAGCGCCTGTTGACTCCGGTGAAGCGGGTCCTGCGGTTGCAAAGAATGACGCAGGAGGCTTCCCTCACACCTGCTCGGCTGCTCCCAGCCGCCCACCAAAGGTGAGTCCAGTTGTTCCAAGGGTCTGTACAGGTCCGTCTTTGAGAAGCATCTTGGAGCCAGTAAAAGACAGTCAGAAGTCCTGCCATTGGAAAAAACTTAGAATCCTGGTCGAAAGTTGTCAAGGCTTGTGCACAGCCATAGACAAGCAACTTAACTTCTCAGGGTCTCAGTTACCTTGTCTCTAAACAGATATAGTTCCTTTCAGCCATAGAATTAGAGGATCCCGAACCTCTGACACATGCTGTGTTTGTGAACAACAGCATCTTTTACTCTGCCAGCTGCACAAAGCAGTAGAAATATCAGTACCAGGGCCCACAGCTCTCCCCGCTCCACCGCCGTTCCTACCTTGACACCTTGACTCTGCCAAGACCCTCAGGATTCTGTGCCAGCTGCACTGTTAACAGAAGCAGTGCTTTAAGTCACTGCTGTAAAATCTAAAATGGACTGGGGGTAAGAAGCTGTGTTTGTCCTGAGCTCCAGCTTTTTGAAAGGGGAAAGTAAAACGTAAAGATAAGAACGTATGTGTGTGTTTATGTGTGTGTTTGTGCATGTGCAAAGCACACACACACTCCTTTTCTTTGTAAACACCTCCTCAATGTGGCCCGAGTGCTTGTGTTTTCCAGTGAGGATGGTAACACAGCTATATTTGGTGCCTTGGGCTTCCGGCCACCTCCGTGTTATTATCTAACCCCTAAATCATCCCAGACACCTTAGGACTAGTCCTTTCTTTCCTTCCATTTTTTCCTTTGCATTCCGTGAATACTGAATACTTAGAAAAATGATTTTGACCTAGTGTTTTCCCTTGCTTGGTACCCAGGGAAGCTGGGTGCAGAGATGTGCGAAGCTTATTAGCGTCTTATTTTCTTCATGACACTACCATCTTTTATACTCCCTGCATCCCCGCCAAACCACTGCATACAGGTCAAATGTCCCAGCTCAGAATTTAACCTGTTTCTGTGTTATTTGCGAAGAAGAGATTGGTGTGGTACCTCTCAGTTCAAGCAACAGTTGGCATCAGCCAAGAGACAAACATCCAGTCCTCACCAACATTCTGACTTCTTTGGTTCAAACTCTGGAATCATCATTCACATTTCCCTCTGGGTGTGCTCACAGCTCATCCCATCATCCTTGGCCTAGGCTAACGTTGCTTTTTGTGGGGCACCTTTTCTCTACAGGTCTATCCTCTTTAATCCAACCTGCATCCACCCCAAGTCCAACCTAAGAACAACTCCCATTTCAGCATCTGTTTTTCTGCCTCTAAAATTAAGTAAGAATTGGTCCTCCACTTCCTAAATTTCTCATATATTGTCTCCTTACACCCCCCACACCCTCCTCTGCAGGGCCCCTTGTCCGTTCAATCACTCCCCACTGTGGCCACTCCTGCTTCCTCCGCCTCCAATTTTTCACAGGCAGAAGCTCTCTCATCCATCAGGGTTGGTCTCAAATGCAGCCTCTTCCATGAAGCCTTTCCTGATCCTCCAACCCAGAGACTCTCTGCTTCCTCTGAACTCCTGTGGGATTTTGCCCGTATACCTCTTGTGGCCTTCACCACCTTCTGCCTCTAAGTTGGGTTGTGTATGTGCTTATCTCATTCCTCACACAGTCAAGGAAGTCCTCAAAAGCCTTGTCCTCTTCTCTTCTTTGTCCAGCCCCTTCGCCCCCACGACCCCTCCCCAGCACAGTGCCTGGGTAGTCACAGTTAATTTTGAAACACAAGGGAAGGAGGCAAGATGGAGTGCATGATGCATGTTCTTGAACTAGACAACACCAGAAAAAAAACTGCTTTTAAATTAAATAAAGACATCATTCTTTAGAGAAAACACAAGATTAGAAAGATACTCTTAGCTACAGTGGTTTGATGCTCCTGGAAGCCTCTATGTGTTAACTTTCTTCAAGGCTCTCTAATCTATTTCTAGAAATAGCCCCCTACCAAGATGGTTACAAAAGTTACCACTGACTTGTTCTTAGAACCTCTCCTCTCTCCTTACAACCTTTGATTTCTAACAGAGAGGAGAAGGAAGGAGGCAGCCCAGAGAAGGCAGAGACTGGGGCTGAGGGAAAAGCCAGCTGAGCTGGCAGGACCAAGGGCTGGCTAACCATTAGCTCCTAGGTACTGGGAAAGTTCCTCCATAAATATTTGAGAGTACAAACTCCAATTATTTGGAGGATACCAAATAAATAAGGCAGAGAAATAATTTCCAAACCTCTCATGTCAGATATTATTGCACATTTAATGCTTTTTCTCACTGTCTTGTGATCACATAATCCATTTTTGCTTCACAGCAGTCCTCAAATTGATCTTCCTGGCTTGGCGCGGTGGCTCACACTTTGTAATCCTAGCACTCTGGGAGGCTGAGGCAGGAGGGTTGCTTGAGCTCAGGAGTTTGAGACCAGCCTGAGCAAGAGTGAGACCCCTTTTCTACTAAAAATAGAAGAATTAGCTGGGTGTCATGGCCTACACCTGTAGTCCCAGCTACTCGGAAGGCTGAGGCAAGAGGATCACTCGAGCCCAGGAGTTTGAGGTTTCTGTGAGCTATGATGACACCACTGCACTCTATCCAGGGCGACAGAGCGGGACTCTGTCTCAAAAAAAAAAAAAAAAAAAAAAAAAAAAAAAAAAAATTAAATTAAATTAAATTAAAAATATGACTTTCCTGATGGGAAAATTGGAGCTACCGGAGGCCCAGAATCCTAAAGACAATTGGTAGATACACTTAATCTGAGTTATTGCTCCCATAGCACAGAGCTAAATTTATAAGTCTGGCACCAAAGACAGTGAAGGGACTATTTCTAACATGTGAAAAACTATGAAGTTATTCTGAGCACATCACTTCACCAGTATGTGCCTTGATTTCACCATCTATAAAATGAAGAATGTCACTAAAGTGACCAGATTTCAAGTGCTTTCATGTGGAAGCACATGAGAAGTGGACTAGTGAGCTCTGTGCTTGTAGCCAGGAGGTGAATCTCCAGATTTTCACCAGGGGTTTAAGAGTCAGGGTTTAAGAGATGTAGATGGATCCAGAAAAGAAATATATTATCTCTTCCCTGTTCTACTGACCCCTTTCCCCTTTTCTCTATGCCCCTATTTAGAATTGCTCTTTCTGCTCTCTGTTCTTGCAGGTTTGCTTGTTGCACTATGTATTTAGCTGTTACAATGTCTTCCTCCTCCATTAGACCCTGTTCTCTTTGTGGGCACAAAGGATGTTTTATTCACTATTGTGTATCTTGGCCAGCACTGTGTTATCTGTGTTCAATAAATATTGGAAGGCAGAATCACAAAAAGCAGATAGGATAGAATCAAGCAGAAAACTTTCTTAAAAAGTAGAAAAACAGTGGATATGTTCTTGTGTATAAAAAAGAAAGAAGAAGGAGAAAGGAGGATAATGAGAGATATACTTTAAAAATAAATAAAAATTTTTAAATTATGTTCTATAAGGGCTTATAACATATGCAGAAGTAAAGTATGTGACAATAATAGCTCAAAGGCATGGGGAGGATGAATAAAGTTAACCTAAAGAAAGGCTTTTACACTATTCAGAAATTAATAGAAGCATTAATTTAAGGTAGAGTATAATAAGCCAGGTATGCATATTAAAATCTATAGGGTCACAACTTAAAGAAATAGAGGGGATAAAATAGAATAATAAATATTTGCTTAATCAAAAAGAATACAGGAAGGGGGAATAAAAGAATGAAGAATATATGAGGCAAATACAAACAAACAGAAAGATGGTAGGCTTAATTACAACTATATCAGGAATTACAATAAATATAAATGGACTAAATACTCCAATCAAAACACCACTATTGTAAGACTTGTTAAAATTTTTTAAAAGATTCAACTATGTACTGATTACAAGTGACACACGTTAAATATAAAAACTCTGAGAGGTTGAAAGTAAAAAAGGACAGAAAAAGATATGTCATGCAGACAGTAAGCAAAGAGCTAGTACAGCTGTATTGACATCAGAAAATGTAGAATTTATGGCAAGAGTTTTACAAAGATGAAAAAAGATATTTAATAAAAAGGGTCAATTCAACAGAAAGATGTAACAACACTAAATTTGTAGTTGTATGATAACAAAATATATTAAAAATGAATTAAAAGATTGCTGCATCACTGTCTTTTGAGAAAACTAGCTAGAGATCATTAATGGGATTTTGATTGTCATCTCCATCACAGGTTTTCTACAGTCTCTGCTGTCCCTCTGGCCAAAACAGATACTTGGCCAAAGGACGTGGGCATCCTTGCCTTGGAGGTCTACTTCCCAGCCCAATATGTGGACCAAACTGACCTGGAGAAGTATAACAATGTGGAAGCAGGGAAGTATACAGTGGGCTTGGGCCAGACTGAAATGGGTTTCTGCTCAGTCCAGGAGGACATCAACTCCCTGTGCCTGACGGTGGTGCAACGATTGATGGAGCGCACAAAGCTCCCGTGGGACTCTGTGGGAAGGCTGGAAGTGGGCACTGAGACCATCATTGACAAGTCCAAAGCTGTCAAAACAGTGCTCATGGAACTCTTCCAGGATTCAGGCAACACTGACATTGAGGGCATAGATACCACCAATGCCTGCTATGGTGGCACTGCCTCCCTCTTCAATGCCGCCAACTGGATGGAGTCCAGCTACTGGGATGGTATGTCCTGCCAGGGGGACTTATGTAAGAAAGGAGCTGGGGTTGGAGGCTGAATATTATCAGTTTTGCTTTTCAGTTCCCTGGGTGGCTTCATTCAGTGAAGGAAGAACAACGTAATCACATGGCTGCTGCTATCATCCAACAACCACAATGATAATAACCACTTAGACTTGTATATCTTTATACAGTTAGTTAAGTAGCATGTTCACACAGCCCTTCATTTAATCCTCACAACAACCTAGGAAGTGCGTGTTATACCTGATTTATAGGTGAGAATGTGGAAGATCTGATATCTTACACATAGTGAGTGGCAGAGGCAAGACACCAAACCATATGTAATATATTTCCCATTTTATTGTACTTGTTTCTCTTAAACATCTCCTAAATCTCTGAGAGAGAGATTGGTGATGTTGAAAAATTTATACATGTTTAGATGTTAAGGCAAAAACACCCTGGTAGAAATAGGCCCAGAGAATCACAGGATAGACTGTTACACAGACTATTTGTACTTTTTCTCCCTTTCCTGGCTCCTAGGATACTGCTTTTTGATTAACATTACCTTGTATCTTACTTATACCTCCCCCAGTGCTATATTGGAGGAATAATCCCTGTTTTGATGGCAAGAAAAGATCCGAAGTAAACAGTACAAGATGAGAGTAAGACACCCTGTCAATAATTATTGCAAGTTCCATAACCTCTTTGAGTCTCAGAGTTCTTATCTGTCTATCTGCCTTGCAGGATTGAATAAAATAATCCCTAGAGATGTGAAAGAACAGTACCTTGGCAGTCAAGGCATTCTATATTTACTAAGTTTGAAACTAGGATTAAAAACCCTGGAAATAATAATGAACATTCATGATAAAATTAAATCATAAAGTCTTAATGTTGACAGGACCATCAGAGACTATCTATCTAATTTAATATTCTTTGCTTTAAAAAAGATTCCAAGTGGAGTTGATCTCTGTTCATACAAGAAGAGACTGCAATTACATAAGTCCATCCCATGCTTCTTTAGCTGCCTACAAGGGCCCTCCTTCCCCATTAATGGTTCCATTGATAGGGGTTGAAGGTCTAGTCTCTATGTCATTGTCAAATCTGTTCTTACAGTGCTTCTCTAGTTTGACACTTGTATTACTACCTCTCTAGCAACTCCTATCACCATTACTACCACTAATATTTCCAAGCAAGTATTTAATTGGAAAGTAGAAACACAGGATAAGTGACATCCACTAGCCTTTAACCAAACATCAAAGAACCTGTTCTTGGAAGCATTGTCAGCTTTAATCACACCATTTAAAATGAGCAGATTCTGCTGAGTGGCCGGGTATTCCACAGATGAGGCCTGCAAATGCATCTTTCTTTAACATGATGTCTTAGTAGAAAAGTAAAAATAAAACACCAACTACTGAAATGTGAATTTTCAGTTTGTATTTGAAACAAAAAGCATATCTGAGCTTGAGCCTGACCTCCTGGACTACACACTCTGCAGGTGATAGCAACCACCAAGACCAGATGAGGCCAGTGTGCATGAGATCTCTGCTTCTGACCCAGCCAACCATCCACCTAGGGACCCTCTTTGGTGAGACAAAGTAGCTTTGGGACTCACCAGGGAGTTCTGAACAACTCTAGAGAAGAGAGGAGGGTATGAGGGAAGGAAAGAGTGGTGCTGGCTCAGATTGGCTGGGAGTCCCCAGATTTTCTTGTCTTTTTTTTTTTTTTTATGAAAGCAAGTGAAATTTATAGTTGTGGAAATACATATACATATTCACAAAAGGGTGTAAAGAGAAAGCCCCCTTTTGACACTCCATTACCACTTCGCAGAATTTAACATTAATATATGTATTCTTCCTAATTTTCTTCTACAATTTTTGTACCTGCAAGCATACACATATCTATTCAGTTTTAAACATTGTACATATTATTCATAATGTCTGATGTCTTAGAAATCATGCTGTAGCAGCATATATAAGGTCTATCTCATTCTTTTAAAAACTCCATAATATTCTATTGATGGATATGGCACATTTTATTTAATTAGTCCCATATAAATAAATAGATTGTTGTGGTTTTTTGCAATTCTAAATAATGTTTTAATGAACATTGTACAATAGCTTTGTATGTTTGTGGCAATGTGTTCTAAGAATAGATTCCTAGAAGTAGAATTGCAGGATAGGTAGATTTAAAAATTTGATAAAATGTGCCAAATTGCTCTTCAAAATGTTGTACTAAATTACATTCCTACAGTACATATTATCAAGCTTTCTAATCTTTGTCAATTTAATAAGTAAAATTGTAGAATTTTTGATTTGCCTTTCTTTCATTATAAGAAAGCTTGGATTTTTTATGACTTTTTTGGCCATTTTTGTGTTATATAACTTGTCTTTTTGATGAGACTTCTATAAATGAAGGAAAACAGCTTTTTGTTGGTTGCAGATATTGTAAATACTTCCCCAATTTGTCTTTTGACATTGTTTCTGATAGAAGGCTTTGACTTTCAGGTAGTCAAATTTATTGGCCTTTTCCTAAATGGCTTCTAAGTACGTCTACAGTTTCTAAATTTTTCACTCTGTGTGTGTATGCATATACAAAAAAGTATTGTTTTTTCTCCAGTTTTATATATATATATAAAATATATATTAAATGTGTATAGTTACATATGTTAAACATATAAATATTCTTAATATGTTTATGTAACTTATTTATATGTATTTTATACACACTCATATCATTGGGGGCAAAAACATTCTTTTTTATTGGAGTTGCAGTTGGATTTGTAATAATTCTCAAGAGAAGGTCCTCGAATTTCAATGAATTTGGGTTGGAGTCCTGATTCTGAATCCTTATCCTACCATTTATTAGCTATGTGGTTTTGGGCAGGTGACTTAAGCTCTTTAGGCCTCAGTTTCTTCATCTGTGAAGAGGAGATAACTATATCTGCTATATAGGCTTATCATGGGCATTAAATTATATAAAATTAAGGCTCCCAACTCAGTGGTATGGGTGAATACTGGGGGCTTCGTCACAGTTTAGACAGAATACTGGAATTGCTGCTATGTCTCTCACACAGACTCAAGTTTGGGGGGCAGTACTTCTATCAGATGAAAGTAGAACAAATAATAGTCAAGACAATTATTTATTGTCCAATAGATTGCCATAGAGTTAGTTACTATGGATCATTTACATTAAGTGTGGTTGCTCAGCATAAACTCTTTTCACAATGAAAGTAACACCAAGCAATTCAAGGCCCATGGTTTAGGATCCAGTTAGAATTGAGTTTGAATATCAGATTCTATACTCAGTAGGTAATGTGACCTTATACCAGTTACTTAATCTCTCTGGAAGGCAGTGTCTTCATACATAAATGTGGACATTACTTCCCTCACTGGATTATTTAAAGGATTGTTTGAGGACACTATTTTAAATGTTAGTTTCCCTCTCTATCCCTTGCCTTTTATGATTTGGGAAAAATTTCAGGATCATGGAGTGCTGTAAGGTGATCAGTATAAAACTAAATTATCTCCCAAAGTTCCAGTTAGTGAATTTTTCACTGAAGTCAGAAATAGAATTCTGAATAAATAAACATTTTACAGTTAGAGTATCAGGACACTAAGTTTTGGCTTTGCATTTCAAGTGTATCACCAGTCGTACTAGAACATAAGCTCCACAGGGCTAGGGTTTGTGGTTTTGTTCACTCTATTTCCAGTACCTAGAATTGTGCTTGGCACACAGTGGGCACGCAGTCTACTCTAGATTTGGTAGTGGTGATAATCACTTCCTGTCTCTCTTTACAGGTCGCTATGCAATGGTGGTCTGCGGTGATATCGCTGTCTATCCCAATGATAATGCTCGTCCCACCGGTGGGGCTGGAGCCGTGGCTATGCTGCTTGGGCCCAATGCCCCTTTGGCCCTCGAGCAAGGTAAACCATTACCAAGAGGCTACACATGGCACAGACAAATACATGGCTCCTAATCCTACATTGGCATACCTGCTACTCAGGGCTGAGGTGTGGGTTTGAAGGTGGTATCGCTTGCCTCCAAAAGACTGGCCTGAGAAGCAGGGATTAGGGAGGAAAGGAAGAGGGAATCCACGAGGTTTCCTCTTCTGCATCATCAAGCATGGGAATAATAATTCATGGATGAGTCGTGCGGGTGCCTTAGGGAGTTGTGTGGGTGATTGACTCTAGGAGGTAACTGGGTAAAGAGTGAAAGTCTTTCCTGTGAGACTTGGCTTCTATTCCAGGTTTTGTTAAGCCCACACAGGTATGGAAAGGGGAATGTAAACCTCATTTATGTAATACCAATGACCTATTCAAATCCTTTTGAATATTTGAGGGATGTCGTGTGGGCTCAGGCTTGGGCACGGGAGACAGGTAAAGACCAGGAAGCCCTTGTTACATGGTTCTCCCATCCTCTGTGCTCCAGGTAGTCTGTGCAGTCTCTGAAACCCTCTGTGTGCCTTTCCAGGGCTTAGGGCAACCCATATGGAGAATGCATATGATTTCTACAAACCAAATTTGGGATCGGAATACCCAGTGATGGATGGGAAGCTCTCCATCCAGTGCTACTTTCGGGCCTTGGATCGATGTTACGCATCATACTGTCACAAGATCCAGAACCAGCGCAAGAGAGGTATGGGCCTCGTGCAGCAAGAAGTGGGGGCTCTGCTTACAGGGGCCAAGAGTCTGTACCTTTGCCCTAAACTCCTAAGACAAGGTCTCCTCTCTCCTTCCCTGAAAACCATGTTAAGAGAATTGTTTCCTGTTCCCTTCTTATACTCCTTTCTGGGTCTTTGCTGAAATCCACGTGGATGTCATTTAAATTCCAGTATGAAATTGCCTCTAACTTGAGCTAAACGAAAGAAAGCAAAAAATCCAGGCCTAAGCCACCAGTATGAAACCAGTGGGTGTCAGCCACCTGGGAAACGTGTCCTGACCTGGGGTGAACACATCCTCAGGGGTCAGGATTGGCTTCTGTTTTAAGTCAGGCATGATGTGACTCTTGATTTGTAGTTTGCCACCTTTTAAAGTCATGTTGGAAATTCTTGTCTTATCTTATATTTTCTATCTACTAAAGTGTTACCAGTGATTTTTCTCTGTATGGTGGTTAATAGGTCGATTTTATTTCCATCTTTAGTTTTGGAATTTCCCCGCTAAAAAATACATACTGCTGGCTGGGCTCGGTGGCTCACGCCTGTAATCCTAGCACTCTGGGAGGCCGAGGCGGGTGGATTGCTTGAGCTCAGGAGTTTGAGACCAGCCTGAGCAAGAACGAGACCCCCGTCTCCACTATAAATAGAAAGAAATTAGCCAAACAACTAAAAATAGAAAAAATTAGCCGGGCACGGTGGCGCGTGCCTGTAGTCCCAGCTACCCGGGAGGCTGAGGCAGGAGGATCGCTTGAGCCCAGGAGTTTGAGGTTGCTGTGAGCTAGGTTGACGCCACAGGACTCTAGCCCGGGCAAAGGAGTGAGACTCTGTCTCAAAAAAAAAAAAAAATACATACTGCTTTCATAATCAGAAAAGAAGTGAATAAATCTTATTTTAAAAATACAGAGAAACCCACTTTAAAAAAATAGAAAGTATCTTACCTGCTTAGCCATGCCCAGATGGGTATCTGCAAAAGGCAGGTTTCAGTGTGGGAAGGAGCATATATTGAAGCGCCAGGGCATGGGTGCTTTGCGAGTGGCATAAGGAGACACATCTTGCCCCTCTCTGCTGCACTGGCTGGGGCACTGCCTGCCATAGGCAACCCCCGTGGGTAAGAAGTCACCTTGGGCCTCTGCCTCTGCCTATCCACTGTAAAATTGCTATTGGCTAATTGCTCTTGCTGCCTCTGAATTCTTGCAGCATTTTCATGTTACTCCTTATTCTCACGTGAAATCTGACGGATGCTACTTTGGATCACAGCACTAAAATATAAACTTTCCTAAGGGCAGAAGTTGCATTGCCCTCCTCTGCACAGTGAGAGAGACAGTCAATAATGTAGTGACAGAGACAGGTGAACCTAAATCCAAAGCCAGACTCTTCAAGTTGGGTGACCTTGAACATATGATTTTACTTAATTTTTTGAAGACTCTGTTTCCTCCTCTGGAAAATGGAGAAAATGGTACAACACAAAGTTGATATGGGGCGAGCATCTGTCAGGGAGGCTGGCAATAGTAGATATGAGTATGTTTGTTTCTTTCTCTTCTTTCCTTATACGAAGAAGGGCTTAGTAAAGGTGTGAGAAATGAATGAACAAACCTTATATGTGTTTGCTGGAGGCAGGAACTAGTTCTTTGGGAGGCCTAGAGTTCTTTGGCACCATTAAATCTGAGACAGGTCGAGATGTCTCATCCCTCATGCTACATATTTGCCTTCACAGTTCTTCTTCCAGCTGGCACCAATCAACCTTTCACCCTTGACGATTTCCAATTTATGATCTTTCACGCGCCCTTTTGTACTATGGTCCAGAAATCTTTGGCTCGCCTGATGCTCAATGACTTCCTGTCAGCCAGCAGCAACACACAATCCAGCTTATATAAGGAGCTAGAGGCTTTCAGGTGAGTCCTGTTCATGGGGTTCCTAGGGGCTCATGAGGGGTGGGCAAGGAGGATGCTCCCTCATGCCTTGAGCCTGGGTTACTGGCACTCCTGTGGGGGCAATGGCAACCCTCCAACACAATGGAAATGATACCAATTCCTACATGGGGTGATGGGTTATTGTAGCTATTCCCTGCAGTATTTTAACTAACGAGAAACAGGAGTAGGGAGATTGGTTAAAGTAGGGTATATCATGTCACGGACCATTCTGCAACCATTAAAAATAATGTTAAAGAAAATGATTTAATGTTATGGATAAATACACACACACACACACACACACACACACACACAGAGTTTAAAAGGCATGCTAAACAGAATGCATAGTATGATTTCATTTCTAATTTTCTAATACACTTTATGAAAGTGGAGATGGATTCCCTAAGAAAAATATAAAAAATATTCCCTAAGTTTTATCTCTGAATGGTAGAACTATTAGCGGCATGTGGTTTTTTTTTGTGTGTGTGCTTTTATGTATTTACAAATGTTGTAATAAAAACACGTCCAAAGTCTCCTCTCTAGAAGCTGTTACTCTTCCCCTTGCTCTCTCCCTCATGCCCTGTGGCTTCTCACCCGGTCACTTCTGGCTGCCCCACAGGGGGCTAAAGCTGGAAGACACCTATACCAATAAGGCCCTGGAGAAAGCACTTTTAAAGGCCTCTCTGGACGTGTTCAACAAGAAAACCAAGGCCTCCCTTTACCTGGCAACACGCAACGGGAATACATATACCTCATCCCTGTACGGGTGCCTGGCTTCGCTTCTGTCCCAGTGAGTACTGCGTCTGGCTTCACCTCCTACATGCCCCCTCCATGGTCTGATGGGTCAACCAAGTTTGTTTCCTTTTCTGGTTCAGACGTTTAAAAGAAAGGAAAGGAGAGAAGAGGCAGGGAGGGAAACAAGAGGAAAGAAACTTGCTTCAAAGGTATACGTATAGGCAGATTTGCAATCTGTATTAAACAGTGATTTCCAAAGTGAAGTACATGGATGTCAGGGGATGTGCAAGATCTATCTGGATGCAGCAATAAAATAGTAGAACTCCTATGCATATTTTTGTCTCGTCTATTTAAAAATCTCTATATGCTTAGTAGAGCATGGTGGTTAAGAGAGTCTAGCTTTAGAGCCCACACCCTGGGTTCAAATCTCTTTGCCACTTATTAGTTCTGACCTTGGAAAAATACTTAACCTCCATGTGCCTCACTTTCCCCATCTGCAAAACATAGATAGTAATAATATGTGTGCTACTGTTTTGATGAACATTGTCTAAAACAATTAAAACAGCAGTGCTCAGCAGGTGCTCAATTGCTAGCTGTTATTATTTATTTATTTATTTTTTGAGACAGGGTCTCACTGTGTCACTAGAGTACATAGTTCACTGTAACCTCAAACTCCTGGGCTCAAGCAATCCTCCTGCCTCAGCCTCCCAAAGTGCTAGGATTATAGGTGCGAGCCACCATGCCCAGAGCTAGTTGTTATTTCTATTGATTTTCTGTTTTGTGGGTTTTATAAGGAAATACCACATATAACATAGAAAAAATAGTTGTGGGTGAATCTGCTCAAATTATTTACTGATGAGGGATGATCAAAATGTTACCACTGTTGAACCATTGCTGGTCAACATACAGCCTTGAGGGTGAGTCCAGTGGTCTGGCCCCCATTTGGAAGCACCCTTGGAATTCACTAAATTCATCTTGTCCTCATGAGTTCCGGGAGAAGTTCCATTTCCATTTGACATTCTGTTGTGTTTGCTGTGCCTCATGTATCTTGGATTTTAGCTGCTCTCCTTTTGGAAGCTTTCCTGCTCCTGGGCCTGTCCCTGGGGCCTACCAAAAGTTGCTTTTCATGCAGAGGGCCCAGAACCATTTCTAGCTGCATGAGGTAGACAGGGAGGAGATCGGCCTGATAGGTGGGTGCTTTATTTGAAGTGCGGAGTATAATGCCGATGTGTTTGGGGCTTTGATTTTTCTCCCTGCAGACACTCTGCCCAGGACTTGGCCGGCTCCAGAATCGGTGCCTTCTCCTATGGCTCTGGCTTAGCAGCAAGTTTGTTTTCATTCCGAGTGTCACAGGACGCTTCTCCGGGTGAGTCTCAGCTTTCTGTCAGGCACTCCTGACAAAATTCGTCTGGTGAAAGAAACCAGGTTGTGATAAAGAGCAAAGAAAATCACTGAAGGGATTTAAGCAATGGAGTAAGTTTGTCTAATTTATGTATTTAAAGCACTTCCTTGGCTACTACTTAGCGACTAGATTGAAGAGGAACAAGGGGGACATGGGGAAACCAGTTTGTTCCAGCAAATAGCCCAGTCAAGAGGTAACAGTGATTCGGTTGCAACTGATAAAGAGAAGTTGACGAATGTGAGCTATCCAGTGGGTACATGATGATTATTTTTTGATTGATGAGATCCAGGACACATATCTAATTACTATGTGGGATATACCTTGACTAAGTAAGTGTGTCTGCCTGTATGTTTTGCTAACATTTATATTTGCTTATGACATCTTGGTGTTCTAAGCCACACTCAGAGCACTTTTCCCCAGGGTGCGAGCTTCCATGGAAGCTGGCTCTGTGTTGGACTTGTGGGTTGGTGGTAGTGACAATGACAAGGAAGAAGGTGTAACAATCTTGCTTTTGCTTCCCAGGATCCCCCCTGGAGAAGCTGGTGTCTAGTACATCAGACCTGCCAAAACGCCTGGACTCCCGAAAGCGAATGTCTCCTGAAGAGTTCACGGAAATAATGAATGAAAGAGAGCACTTCTACCCCAAGGGTAAGAAAAAGGGCAGGAAGAGAGGAAGAGAAGGTAATTCACCTCGGATTCCATGCCATGATACTGGACAATGTAGTGCCATGGAAGTATAGTCTTTGAAAATGCTTTCTGTGCAACAGTTGAAAGAGTCCAGACTTGGGAGGTAGATATCCAAATTTAAACCTGAGTTGCGCCACTTACTAGCTGTTTGTCTTTGGGAAAATTGCTGAACTATTTTCAGTTGTCTTATTTCTAAAATCATACCAATTTAGCAGAATTTCCAAACAGATTAAATGAATTACTATACATGAATACGTTACCAGTACATCCTACTGTCTCTTCCCATTGCCCCCTTTCTCCACCAAATATAAAAACAAAATGTTACTCCAAAAAAGCAACAAATGAAAAGGAAACAAAAGCCAAAGTTAGCACTGGAGAGACCAGATGGTGATTTTAAAACAATGGTAACTATATCTTCTCAAGCAAAACTTTGGGCACGTGGTTTGCAGTATGGTCTGAAAAGGAGACAGAACATATGGAATTGGGAATGTTCCAGAGAACCTAGACCTAGTGGTCATTGATCTCATCTGGATCAAGGGATATGTTTTAGCAAAGAAAAACAATGAAAACAAAAAGAGGACCTCTGAGATGAACACCAATGGACAAAGCACTGAAGTAGAGCTAGGAAGAAAGTCTCTATTATGAAACAGAGGCTCTGAGGGTGCTCCTCAACCTAGGTACTCTTGCCAGAAGGATGCCATAAAGATTTCAGTGGAGGAAGGGTATGTTTACTGTAGGGGAATGTTATACCCTTATAATATAATTTTTAATAGTCAGGCCTTAAGTGCTAGATCCAAGATGGCTGCTCCTCTGGCTCTTCTGCCAGTCCAGTGTTCTCCATTTGGTGTATTACAGGTAACCCTGTGGCCCCTTGCAACACAGCCAAGAGACCCTCACTGTGAAGCTGCGGACGTCCCTATTACTATTTTCTTTCCCCAAAACTCATGTAACTCTTTGTGAGTATTGCCTCTTCTCCTCATTCCACAGTGAATTTCTCACCACCTGGTGATATAAACAGTCTTTTCCCGGGTACTTGGTACCTGGAGCAAGTGGACCAGCTGCATCGCCGAAAGTATGCCCGGCGTCCCATCTAAAGGTGGTAAGTGAGCATTTGCAGGGTTGGTGGCATAAAACCCTAATGTCTTCCTCTAGTTCTGATACTGTAACCAGGCCACGGAGGGTCCATAGCTTCCAAGAGGATCAGAGGTGGGGAGTTTGTACCATGAGGACCAATTAAAATTCCTGGGGCTCTTTGCCTCGCAAGGGCAGAAGCTGGGTGAGGGACACGTTGTGAAATCTTGAATGTGAAAAAAAATGTGTCTGATTTGTTTTACCTGATCTGCTCAAGATAGGAAGCTCTCCTAGAAGCTTGATAGAAACAAAATTAGCATCCATGAGAGGGAGCAGGCTGTGAATTTAAACCTGTGAAACTCGTTACTCCAAAAAGATGAGATCAGTAATAAAGATGAATAGCCTCAGAAAAGGTACACACCCATGTGTTGGGGACATTCATAAGGAAACAGGGTGCTGAAGGTTCTGGTAGAGCCAGATACCTCAGGTGGAGGGAGCCTTAGGCTAAGGGGCTGTGTAGCAATTTTCCTTTTGGGGGGAAGCAGTGAGGTTCAGAATATTAGTGCGGACAGGTGTAAAGAGAAGAGAATTGGATGGAAGAGGAGTGGAGTGAGAGGAGAAGTGGGAGAATTCTTTATGGTATTTTTAAGAGGAAGAGCAAGGATTCAGGATTGGAATCTTGTAGTCCATCAGCCCAGATATCTGCCTTCAGTTTATCGACCAAGTAGCTGAGAGAAGCAGAATGGAAGAGTGAGAAGGGATTTCTTTTATCATAAATCTCAGTTAATACAGTCCCCAAGCTCAAGTTTTCCCCTCCTTTGGTAGATGAAGGGGCAAGAAGGAAAAGGTATGCCAAGGCAGGGGAGGGGACAGGGGAAGGGAAGGAAGAAGTCAGCGGACGGACGGAGGAGACACAGATAACACCCACGAGAGGAAGGAGCAAGTGCAGGGGTCGGGGCCTCAGTCTATTCCTAAGCACGGGGCGTTCTTGGTGCCAGGCTGCCTGAGCGCTGTGGCCGGAAGAAGGGGGCTAGGAGAGGTGGACAAGCGGGCTGCCTGGCCACAGCTGCAGGACCGTGAAGAAGTGCAAGCCCAGGAAGGCAGCCCATAGGACTTTGTACTGCCAGGCAGTCTGTGCGTGTATGTTGGCTTGTTTGTTTGAAATATGGGTCTTAAGGGCAGGTCAGTGGCAAAGAGGGGTATTAAATATGTCAACATAGATTAGTCATCAGAAGGACAGAGAGAGATTCGTGGTTTTCCAAGGAGAATTTCCAAATCAGGCTCCCTCCCTCTCATCGGAGACATGCCTCTCGCAAGCGCTCAGGCAGCATTGTACCTAAAGAGGAAAGCTGGTGCTTTTGAACTTTTCTCATGCTGACTATTCATATAAGGAATGAAGCTACAACAGTGAGGTTTTAGCAGAAATAAGGGCTGCTGTCAGTGCCACGCTGAGGAGCTCTGCCGGCCTTTGCACCGCCCTACACTGCCCAGCCTGTCCTCCTCTCCCAGGCAGACGTGTGCTGGGGACACTGCCCGTTCCAGCCTTGGCTCCCTGGCATGCACGCGGGTCCCTCAGACGTCCAGGCCTGGCGCCGGGTGGGTGGCGGGAGGCCCAGACCGGGACTGTGGCTAGGACAGCCCCTCCGCGCAGTCTCGCGTCGGGCAGGCGCAGCCCTGGGGTGGGTGCCCAGGGTGAGACCGGTGGTGGAATGATCTTTTGTCTCTTTTAAGTTCTACAGATCTGCGGAATGGCTCCTGGGGAAAATATGCTATCAGAACTTCTGCCCGAGAATCATAGTGTTAAAATCGGGCTCTAAAGCTGGTAAATAAATTTGAATCGACATCGGAACCCCCATAAGCGTCAGAGCTGTAGAGTGAGGCACCACTCCTAGAGGACCCGAGCACCCTCTCCGGCTGCAGCCGCTGTCTCCGGCTTTTGGTGTGATGGACCGGGGATGATGGGGGGATGGAGAGAAGGCTCGCTCTGAATCACTGGCCTCCAGAAATGTGATCAGTTGTCTCTTCCACGATCCAGAAAAACTTCCCTATTTGTTAGAGCTTTATTATTATTAAACTTCAGTGCTATTCTGTCTTTGTTCATTCCTTAAGGTTTCCTGTGAATTTCTAAATTTTGTATTTTGTTCTAAGCTAATAAATGGCAATTAAAAAGAGAGGAGGAGGAAATGACTCCTGGATTTCCTGGAACCCAGAACACAAGAAGTGTAGCAGTGAACACACACAACGCATAAGCCCGCCAGACTGCCCGGTTGGAGAGCTGCGTCTTCGCTTCACATGTCCCCTTCTCCGCTGCCAATTCCATTCAGTTTCTGCAACATGCCAAGTATTATGGCAGGTGCAAGGCAATTAAAGATGGTGGCACATAGCTTCCCCCAGCTCACTTCTCCAGTCTAGAGAGCCAGCAGACAGGGGCCAGCAGGCGCTGAAAATCACACCTCCTTGGTCATACCTTGCCAGTGTTATTTGGACAAATAAACGCAGGGCATAGTTTAATAGGTTAAGTTTATGCCTCCTCCAGCCAAAAAATAATAATATATATATTAAATTAAATTAAATATTCAGCAGGAAATTGTTCCACTAGAGGATCTTTCCCCCTTGGGCTGGGGCACTGCTTGTTCCAGGGTCCTCTCGTGAAATGGCAATGGTTCAGGAAGATAGGGATTGAGTGAGGAGGGGAGTGGGAGAAGATGGGAAGACATCAGGTTGTTGTTCCTTTTAGAAAGTTTCGTCAGCGACTCCCACGAAGAAAGGGCACTTCGGAAGAGAGAGGATTGTGTCCTTGGCAGGGAACAGAGCTGTCCGGGGCAGGGGCGCGGAGGGGCGGGAGCATACGGATACACGTGGGAATGTGACCCTGGGCCTCTCCCCTTCACCGTTTTGCTCAAGGCTGTTCATGTCACAACAGCCACCAACAAATCCTAGATCAGCCCTAATTTGCGCGGCTAATCGGGCATCAGCTGACTGCCGTCCCCGCCCCTGGCGCCGTGCTGCGGACACCCTGCTCTAGCACCAGCCGCAGCTGCAGTTTAGCAGCCCCTCTTTGCTGCCCCCTGCTGCCCGCACCTCCTCCGTCGCTGTCTAGAGCCCTCAACCTGGTTGGTGTCCCTGGAAGGACAAGATCTGCCTTTTCTAAAATCTCTGGAGCAGTGTCGGTGTTCCTGGGAGAAAAGCCAGTATTCACCCGAGCTCTCAAGATACAGGACACCAGGCCTGGCCTTCTAATCACACAGGAGTTCACTGTGGGGTCTTGGCGCTGAAACTGTCCCCTACCGCCCTGGCAACCAGGACCTGCCATACCACCTGCTGCTGGGGCCAGGCCTGCCTCCACTAGGGATTCACCTGGACACAACCCAGGGATGACAGTAAAAATATTTAACAACCGGGATAAACGATGCCCATACCCCCACACACCAGCTGGATATCAGCCCTGGTTCACCTGCAGGGTGTCAGGATGGCACTAGCCATTGCCACCATTGCACACACAGAGGTCCCTGGTCCCCTTCCTCACCAACTTTTATACCAAGCCTGAGGCCTTCCTCCAGCAGCTCTGGGATCCCCTTCATTAACACTGACACCTGCCTGCTCTGAACACAGCCCTCTCCGCCTAGTAAGGTCTGCACATGAAGGAATGAGATTCCAATTACCCTGTCGACACTTTCACCCCAAAAGCTGCTGATGCCACGCAAATGAAGAACTTCCCTGTGTGGGCAAAGAATCACCCAGAGGGACCTAGAGCAGGAAAGAGGATGGCATCCTAGGCAAGTATTGAGCCATGTTACACTCATCTCAAATGGCAATACTCAACATGGGATATTGAAACAGATGTGAATGGCCCAGCCCACTGACCATGACGCAGCTGCGGGTCTCTAGGGGGAAACGCTGGTCATACACACACACACACACACACACACACACACACATACACGCACTGATCACACATACACTGATCACACACATAAACACACTGACCTCACACACACACACACTGATCTCACATACACACACACATACACTGATCACACACACCAACACACTGACCTCACACACACACCAATTTCACACACACACGCACACACACACGCACTGATCACACATACACTGATCACACACATAAACACACTGACCTCACACACACACTGATCTCACATACACACACACACACACACATACACTGATCACACACACCAACACACTGACCTCACAGACCGATTTCACACACACACGCACACACACACGCACACACACACACACGCACACACACGCACACACACGCACACACACACACACCTGTTTCTTAACCCCAGGGCTCCAGGAGTCAGCATTTTGAGGCATTTCCCACGTGTGGCCCCAGCATTTGCCTTGCCTCCACCACTGAGCTTACAGAAGGCATTCTGCTTCCCAGCTAGCATGCACAAGAATGAAATTCCACTCTAAAGTTAGGTGATGCAGAGAGGCCACGTGCCACACGGTAACACAAAAGAGTTAATGGGATCCTTCCAGCAGCACCATCTGGATTTTTTAAGATTTCGCTGTGTATACTTAAGGTATACAACATGATGTGATAAGATATATATATACATATATATATATGTAGTAAAATGGTTACGTAAAGGAACAAATTAACATATCCATTAACTCACATAGTTATCCATTCCCCTCCCCACCCACCCACCGTGGGGTAAGAGCAGCTATAATCTACTCATTTAGCAAAAATTCTCAATACAGTACAGTACTATTAACTATAGTCCTCATGCTCATGTACATTAGATCTTTCAACTTATGCATCCTACAGATTTGCTACTTTACACTCTTTGACCTCTATTCCCCATTTCCTCCCCGTGCCCCACCCCCTGACCCCAACAACCAGTTTTAGTCAGTATCTCTATATATTTGACCTTCTTTTGGTTTAGGTTCCATGTATAAGTGAGATCATGCAATATTTTTCTGTGTCTGGCTTATTCCACTTAGTCATCAGGGAAATGCAAATCAAAGCCACTGTGATATATCACCTACACCTGTGAGGATGGTTATTAACAAAAAGACAAAAGATACCAAGTGTTGGTGAGGATGTGGAGGAAAGGGAACACTTATACACTGTTGGTAAGAACGTAGATTAGTGCAGCCATTATGGAAAACAGTATGGAGGTTCCTAAAGAAACTATTAATAGCTGAATTTTAAAATTAATCCTGTCCCTTAAATTTGGGAGGTCGTATGAACAGCCAAGGTATAGGTGATGCAATGAAACTGTCCCATGCCTTCTAGTGTGACCCATGTCTAGGAGGATATTTTGAGATGTTCAAGTAATCTGGGTTTCTAGAATTGTTCTGACCATCTTAGTGTACAAAATGTGGTTTGCCTAGGGATTTTTGAGGAAGGAGACTTAGCGGCTGAAGGTTGAGCTCAATTTTTAACCGAGTTTTTAACTTCAGTCTCAGCCTGTTTTTCTAGCTATCAGTTGACTCAAGTGACCTCCCCATCAGATGCTGCATGAGGCACAGGCATTTTTCCAACAGGAGGGAGTGTGCCGTCTGATGTCAGGACACCCAGCATCTAGATCTGGTTGAACACATCGCAATGAGGGGATGGGGGCCGGGAGAGGGGTCTTTGGTTCATTGAGTTGTTTCTATATAAAGGATTGAGACCTCTCATCTACTCTCGGAAAGGCACAGGAATGAAGAGATCAATGTTCACCAAGTGCCCTGGGCACTTTGTGTAAATCACTTTTTAATGCAGTAAATCCTCACTGTGGCTCTGTGAGAGGCGTCATGATTCCTCTTACAGTCGAGGAAACAGAGGCTTAGGGGAATTAAACAATGTGTTCCAGGTCACAGAGCTGCCCAAAGTTGACCTTGGTGTTCACACCCAGGCCCGAGCCCTTTAAGGTCTGCTCCAGCAGTGCCATCACACACACACACACACACACACACACACACACACACACATCTGGGCTCACTGCAGACACTAGCACCACCCTTACTGCTGGAGTTCCTGCAACACTCAGCCCCTTCGAGGCACTAAGGAGGCCAAAGCAGTGGGCCTGCCCCTACCAGTGCCAAGCAATTCCTAGCCAGGGCAGGAGCCTCGGAAAACAGATGCTACTGGGCACACGGTAGGAAAGGAATGCATCACCCTATATTAATGGGGAGGTAGTCTCTCAAAAGGTGAACCTTTGGGGTGAAGGAGTGCCATTCTGCCATATTTTTCAAGAAAGTCACCTTTTCTGGGGGGGCAGGAGGACAGGGTCTGGCTCTTGTTGCCCTGCCTAGAGTGCAGTGGTGTCATCATAACTCAATGCAACCTCAAATTCCTGGGCTCAAGCGATTCTGCCTCAGCCTTCCAAAGTGCTAGGATTACAGGCATGAGCCACCGTGCCTGGCCAATAAATTCATCTTAAAAAAAAAAAGTTAACACACTGTCCACGCCACACTGAACTCACTTTGTGAATCTGCCGCATACGCTCATGTCCCCATGACTTTACACACACAGTCTTCCCCTTATGAAATCCTTCCAAACATCTCTGAGACACCAACATCCTGAGCTCAAATTACTTTCTTCTCTGGACTCATGAGCTCTCCTGTATACCTCTGCTGTGGTATCACTCACGGCTTCCCGTGACCTCTGTACGTTCTGTTCCTCCCATCAGGAGACTTCTATGGGACAGGGGTCAGGTTTGAACTCTTCTCTTAAAGGAAAGCACCCAGCCCAAGGTGCTTTCTTTTTTTTTTTCTTTGAGACAGAGTCTCACTCTGTTGCCCTGGCTAGAGTGAGTGCTGTGGCGTCAGCCTAGCTCATAGCAACCTCAAACTCCTGGGCTCAAGCGATCCTTCTGCCTCAGCCTCCCGAGTAGCTGGGACTACAGGTCTGCGCCACCATGCCCGGCTAATTTTTTCTACGTATTTTTAGTTGTCTGATTAATTTCTTTCTATTTTTAGTAGAGATGGGGTCTCGCTCTTGCTCAGGCTGGTTTCGAACTCCTGAGCTCAAATAATCTGCCCGCCTCGGCCTCCCAGAGGGCTAGGATTTCAGGTGTGAGCCACCACGCGCCCCAAGGTGCTTTCTTGATTGCAAGCTCATCAAGAAAACCAGGTGCTATGGCACAAGGAGCACTGAATGCAGACCCAGGCCGGTGTGTCGCAGCCTGGCTCATCATCTTCCCCAGCTGTGGAGTGGGGGCCGCAACCTCGGTTCACAGAGCACTCACACGCACGAAGCACTTTCACGAGTACTAGTTCACTCTGCTTGGCACACAATGCTGTGTGTGTTTGTTGAATTTGACTTATTCATGTGCATGTATATTCACAGATGGAAGGGATCTTGAAATACTATAGGATTCTGAAATATATTGAGCTTTCTTCTTATAAAAATGCCTCTGAATAACCTTAGGGACAGGAGCAGGTCATCTTCAGAGCTCCCACACCCACGCCACCCACTCATCCCAATCTTCCTCCACACCCTCCAGCATCCAGTCCCGGGCTGCCTGCAGATGCCCTCTGCTGGCTCTTCAGGAAAATGACAACACAAAGACACAGGAGGAGGTGGGAAGCTCTTTACTAGATGGTTACTGCTGTCCTAGAGGCCCATGTCCCGCCCCTGCAATGTGGATTTCCTCTCCCTACCGCTCAGTGGGCAGCTTTCTTCAGAGAAGCCCCAGGCTGGGACCAGTGAGCCCCAGGTCAGAACTGGAACTGGAAGGCCTCGGTCACATGCTGCTTCCACGCCTGCAGGCTGGGCAGCAGGGAAGAGATGCCCATGACGTGCCAGGCCTCCCCCTCCGATACTACGGAGGTCTGGTAGGACAGCAGCCGCACACCCGCTTCTGCCAGGAGGCCTGGAAGTAGGAGAAATCTCGCTTGGCACAGGGCACAGGGAGAGGAGGAGCGAGGGCCTAGGAGCAGAGTCCGAGGTCGTCGGCCTCTGTGATCGGACTTGCAATGGGGGGATGACAGTCTCAGAATCACAGACCTGAGACGGAAGGAACAACAGGGCACCTGCCCAGCCTCCCTTGACATTCCAGGGGCTCTTTAACGCCCTGACCTCGGGCAAGGCAGGGAAGGGACGGGCTAGCCACCAAGAGCTGCTAAGGATGGTGAAATTAGGCCCTTCGGGGTTTGGGGACACAACACACCCTCTGCCAAACCTGGATGTGTTGCAGAAACCCCCAGCGACCCAGGCCCCACACACCCACACCCGCTGGAGGGGATGCCTTTTAGGCTTTGTGCAACCAAGCTGGCCGCTGGGGCCTGCAGGCGGGAGAAGGAAACCTGCGCTCCATGGCCCTGAGTTCCTGAAATATTGCTCCGTGGGCAGGTCCAAACAGGGTGCTTAACATGGCAAGCTGGGGACCCACAGCCGGGCTAGGTCCTACCCCTGCCACACTACTCTGTGACCCTGGATAAAGCACTTTCCCCTTCTGAACTCAGTATTCAACCCTTGAATGTTCTGGAAACTGGCACGACAGACCTTTGGTATGGTGCAGATCCAGAGATGCCCTGAGGCAGGGAGAGCGGCTGAAGAAGGCAGAAGGCAGACAGGATCCAAACCCCGGGGAGGTCCCACCCTTGCCTCTAGGGCCCCAGCCAGCCCCACAGGGCCCTCCTCACCAATCATGGTAGGCAGCACTGCAGGGTCACGGAGCTGGGCCCGGAACATGAGCAGGGGCAGGCCCCTGCGGAGAGGCATTTCTGGCCTGAAGATAGCTCCGTTGAGCATGTGCAGTACAGGCATGGTGCCCTGGACCGAGCCCACAGCCTGGTAGGGTGCGCCTGCCAGGGCCACCGTCAGGAGGCTTTCCCCGAAGCACTGCTCCCCTGGTGCAGCAAGGCTGTGGGAGGTGGCGACCTGCAGGGAAAAGGCACGGCCACAGTTACTCCTCCTGGCTGCACCACACTCGCGCCCTCTCTCAGCCTGATCGCTGGTACGCCTGGCCGACATGCCCAGCAATTCAGGGGAAAGGCGAACGGGCTAAGCCTTGTGCCCCTGAGTATCAGCCTCCTGGGTCATCTAGTGACTCCCTAAGGGGAGGGCACAGAGAGACCTGCCAGGCACAGGTAAAGGATGGGGGAATGGGGGGCGGGAGGGAGGCAAGGCTGAGGAGATGCAGCTGCCGCAGCGGTCCCACCTGGGCCCTCCTGCTCCGACACGCAGCTCCCTGCACAGAATCCCAGGGCTGCCTGGGATTGCTCCTGTCAGCTCCCACTGGCTGAGAAACAGACTTAGAACTTAACAGGGACCCAGAAGGGAAGGCACCACAGGGCAGCTGTGAGAGGCAGCAGAAGCCGTGAGGCCTGCTCCCAGAGTTTGCAAGCTAATCAAGAAAACCAGGTGCTACGGCACAAGGAGCACCGAATGCAGACCCAGGCCGAGTGTGTCGCGGCCTGGCTCATCATCCTCCCCAGCTGTGGAGTGGGGGCCGCAACCTCGGTTCACAGAGCACTCACACACGCGAAGCACTTTCACGCATACTAGTTCACTCTGCGATGCTCAGAGACAGGCAGTGTCTCCATCTTGCAGAGGGAGGGACTGCAGCTGCCTCTCCCAGGTGGCCAGGCCAAGGGCAGGACATGCACTCAGGACTCCACTCAACGAGCAGGGCAAGCAGGGCGAGCAGGGCGGTTAGAGGGCTCTGGACAGGCGGGGAGAAGAGCGGTGCTGACAAGGAGGGGGCGGGGACGCACATCGAGGCCGGCCTCTTTCACCAGCAGTTTGGCGTTCACCAAGTTCACGTCCACCTCCTTGGAAGACTCTTTCAGGAGGCCGACAATGACCGCAGGGCTCAGGCAGCTCCCGGCGTTCTTCAGGGACTCTCCTGGGAACAAGGAGAAGCCACCCTCAGGTCACTGTTGAGCACCATAGGAAGGGACAGGGGGCCACTGGCAGCCAGCTCTGGGCTATGGGTTCCTCGCTGCCGGGGGACCCCGACCACAGCCTGGCCCGGGCAGTCCCACTTAGGAAACCTGTTACTTTAGCCACCCTGAGAAACTCCCCTCCAAAACTCAGCCCAACGCCACTCCCTGCCCCACCCTGCCCTTGGCGTGGCCACCCTGGCCTGCTGGTCATTCTCTTGGAGAACACTGGAAAATTTCCTGTTCGCATCCCTACCTGGAACCCGTTCCCTTGCCAGCCTCAGGAAATGAAAGCAGAAAGGAGCAACTGCTCCTGTCCCCTGCCTCGTTTCCTCCAGGGCCAGCAGGGAGCCGCCGGCTCTGCCCTTCTCTGGCACTGCCGATGCTCGGAGCTCAGCCACCCCCACCTGCGATCTCTCCCCAGTGTGCAGATGCCCAGTGGTCAGTGGGGGAGAGTTAAGGGAACTGGAGCCCTCCCTGGTCACTCAACCACATCTGCGTAGTGCTGGGTCCATGACAAAGGCGGCCAGAGGCTGCTTAGCAGCTCAGCAGGGTGGACATGACCGCTGCTCTCACTCCCACTGCTCGCCTGAGCATACCCCAAGGACGGTCAGACTGCCCAAAAGCCCACCTCAGTGTGTCACGGAGCATAGGATGTCCCCACCACCTCCGCTGGCTCATGCACCCCCCCGACTCTCACTTGACATGTGAGGAAGCCAAGGTTCAGGGAAGGGAAGGAAAGTCACACAGCAGGTTAGTGACAGGGCCAAAACCAGAACTGAATGTCCTCTTGCTTAACTGGGGACCCCCAAGGGATCATACCTTCCCTTGCACAAAACCCTTATCTCTTATAGAGTCTCTCTTGCACCCAAAACATGCACACCTTTAAAGTACTGCATAAATAGAATTTATGAACATTAAATACATCCTCCCAATGACTTTTTATACCCTCCCCCTTTCTCCCACCCTCCGTAGTGAGTGACTATACTCAGAGTAGGGTCCAAGTCACCTCTTAGGCTCGCACTAGCCCTGTGACCTGCAGCAGACACACCCAGCAGGGTCAGAGCCCACGCTC
Organism: Propithecus coquereli; assembly: GCF_000956105.1. Lineage (NCBI taxonomy): Eukaryota > Metazoa > Chordata > Mammalia > Primates > Indriidae > Propithecus > Propithecus coquereli. The sequence goes on along the minus strand of NW_012144633.1, from coordinate 2,127,663 downwards.
CCCTCTCCCAGCCCCTGCAGTGTCCTCAGCTCACCTTGGGTTACCACCTGGACTGTCCCTTTGGGAGATCCGGCCCAGGCTCGCATCAGTGTCCCCAGAGCTTCTGCCAGCCCAATCCAAGGCTTGGTGTGTGGAGAGAAGGCACTGGTCAGGGCCTGGGCGTTCACCTGCGGAGAGTGGGGGAGCAGGGCTGAGGTCAGAAAGAGGCAGGGCAGGGGCGTACCTGCCCGGCTCAGCTCCCAAGTCGAGGGTGTGCTGCCAGGACTCAGTTGCACATGGAGAAAAGGCACAGGGCCACCCATGCTGTGGGTGCCTGGTGGATGGCGACTTCCATCAGCCCCCAACAAGAAGACAATGACTTGTTCCTACAGATGAGGAGCGCGGTGGCGCCAGAAATGGACGCAGAAGGCTAAGGCCACTCAAAATTGCCCCCTCCAGGGGAGACTTGCTTTTGCTGTGCTGGGGGAGGGTTTGGGCAGCACAGTAAAGGTGGGTCTTTGACATAAAAAGTATGAGGAGTCACAGATAACTTCTTGGACATAGAAAGATGGGCTTCTCTGGGATTGCATTCCTAATATGCCTTCATGTACATTTTCTTTTTTTATTATTTTATTATTTTTTACTTTTTTTATTTTTTTTTTTGAGACAGAGTCTCACTCTCTTGCCTGGGCTAGAGTGCCGTGGCCTCAGCCTAGCTCACAGCAACCTCACACTCCTGGGCTCAAGCGATCCTCCTGCCTCAGCCTCCTGGGTAGCCGGGACTACAGGCACACGCCACCATACCCGGCTAATTTTTCTATTTTTTTTTAATTGTTTGGCCAATTTCTTAATATTTTTAGTAGAGACGGGGTCTCGCTCTCGCTCAGGCTGATCTCAAACTCCTGACCTCGAGCGATCCTCCTGCCTCGGCCTCCCAGAGTGCTGGGATTACAGGTGTGAGCCACTGCGTCCGGCCCATATTTTCTTTTTTTAAAACTGAGCGTTTGTCACTAAACACTATGAACAGTCGTCACAAAGTTTTGATGATCCTATCACGCTTCAAACATCGATCCACGTGAAATCCACCAGGAGCCCCGCTAGGAAATTGTGGGGGTCAGAAGCCACATATCCTCCTAAAGTTGTAAGTCTGGGGTCTGGTGGGCTGGGTCCCCGCCAGGGGCCTGATAACAGAGCCAGCTTGTTCTGGGCCAAACTTTCGATTCCATTTTGTGGTTCAAAATGCTCTGGTTCTGAGTTAGGTAATTTGGTCACTTTTATTGAGGGAACTTGTAAGGACAACCATCTAAGAAGGATTAAATGAGAAACCGGGGTTTGATGCAAATCAAACAGGCATCTACAAGACATAATCAAAAGAAAACACAGGGTGGGGAGGAGGGGATGGGTGAAATCATACCTAACGGGTACAATGCGCACTATCTGGGTGATGGGCGCACTTATAACTTGGACTCAAGCAGTACAAAAGCAATTTATGTAACCAAAACCTTTGTACCCCCATCATATTCTGAAATTAAAAAAAAAAAGAAAAGAGAAAACTCAGATGCTTCTATTTCTGTTTTCATAAATATTATCTCTGGAAGAGTATTTTTAAAAAGATAGAGGTAGACGATCATGGTGTTGGACATGGTGGCTGAGGCAGGGCTTCCCAGGGCTGCTTCTGTGTGGGAGGTGGCTGGGTGTGAGGGCTTCCTGCTACAGGGTGGCTTTATCGTCTCCACAGGGACAGGGAGAGAGCAGTGAGCTGGGAAGTGGAACAAGAGAAAGACCAGCTGCTGAGAGGAGACCTGGAGCACCACGCTACAGCTGGCTGGGCTGAGAGCCCGCAGCAGGCAGAGGACAAGTGATCAACTAAGAGTTACCGTAAGGCAGGCCCCTCGCCTCGCTTCTCTGGCCTCTGTGCGGGTCTGCAGAGCCCAACCCCAGGGCGCTGCCCAGTACAAGGAGGGTTCTCAGTCTTCTCTAGAAGACACACAGGAGAACTCCAGGGAAGAGTCAGGTGCTTTGGGACACTAGCCTGACCCTAATGTTATTCTGTATCTAAGGTCAGAACAGAATTGAGGCCAGGCACAGAGGTTCATGCCTGTCATCCCAGTGTCTCAGGAGGCTGAAGCAGGAAGGTCGCTTGAGGCCAGGAGTTCTAGACCAACCTGGGCAACACAGTGAGACCCTCATCTCTACAAAAAAATAAAAAAGAAATTAAGGCAGGGTGGTGGCCCACGCCTCTACTCGCAGTTGCTTGGGCGGCTGAGGCAGATCACTTGGGCCCAGGAGTTAGAGGTTGCAGTGAACTATGATCATGCCACTGTACTCCAGCCCGGGCCACAGAGCAAGACCCTGTCTCTAAAAATGAATAAATAAATAAAACTTTTAGAAAAGAACAGACTTGAGCTGGAGAAGATACAGGAAAGAATCAGGAAGAGAGACAGTTCCTACATGACAAAACTGTCTTTCTTTCCAAATGGCTACTCTAAGACTATTGGCCGCTTTGGGGAGAGAATTCAATTTGCCTCAGTTTAGCTATTTGGACCAAGAGATTTTACCTCCTCAGGAAGGTGGGGACATTTTGTGGTCCCACTTGATAGAACTTACACTAGGGAGTTCCCTTCAGGGAAAGCCCTGGAGGCCGCTGCGCCTAACGATGATGTGAATAGTTGCAAGGCTGTGACGGGGAGAGCGGACACCAGCCTTCCGGAAAGGCTGAAGGGCGAGGCAACATCGTGGGCGCAAACCTCAGCCCGGGACAGGATCAGCATCAGCTGGGAGGAATGGACCTTCTCAGAAGCCCAGGAGGTGCAAGGTGAGTGAGAAGTGTGCTCTATCCTGAGGCATCAACACAGTAGAGAGAGGACAGAGGACATGGGCAGACCCAGTCTTTGCAGCCAGCTCCAGGCTCTCCGGGCCTCCCATGGCACGTGACAGCTGGCCCTGAAAGTCCTTCCGGTCTTCCACGGACTGAACGGGCATGCTGGAACAGCTGGCGCCCTTGCTCTCTCAGGATGCAGAGGGCAGAGTGGCCTGGAAAGCCGGGCTATCGATCCAGAGGGGAGAGAGCAGAACGAAGTGTCCTCGTCTCTCCTGCCACAGCTCTGTCCTCACCAGCGAAAATCTCCAGGCTGAGGGCCAGCCAGGAGGTCAGGGAAGCCCCACGCCCCACGTGCTGACTCTTTTAGAGTACCGAGTAAGTGTTACGGGCCCACTCATGAGAGCTACAGAGAAGCCCGAGCCACGGTTTTTTGTCCTCAGAGACAAAAGGAGAAAGATATAAACTCGTGGAACCTTCGTAACAAGAGAGAACGTGGTTGATCAGCCAAAGACCTGAGAAGGAGCTGGAAAGGCCAGGTAAGTCTTCGTGAAGGAGGCCGCGTGCCCCAGGAAGGAGCACCGTGCCTTCCTCATTCACCTCTGCACCCCCCAGGGCTACGACAGTGTCTGGTCCCCACTGGAGCTGAAGGAACATCCACAGACAGAATGAACGAGACGGGACTTGAAACGTTAAGTTGGGTTAAGCTCAGAGGACACACACGTGCCGGGAAGGGCCCGATGGGAGACAAGACCTGGGGATGTTATGCCATGACCGGGAAGGAGGGGGCCAGCTGGCAGGGAGGGTTCGTCCTGGGAGTGGGGAGAGGAGGGTCTGAGATGGACACGATGGAGGGAGAGCTCTGGGAGTTTACAGGGTGCAAGCTCCCCACAGAGGCTTTCCACACAGGCCGGCCCCCGCCCGCCCCCGCCGCTGCACGCAGCTGTCACCCAAGCAACATTCCTTCACCCGCAAGAACAAAAGAGCCTTTCTCTAGAGGCTGGGCCCTGGGAAGGGCCACAACCTCTGCAGTGAGAACTGAACCACAGTGTAACAGAACTGCGCTGGGCTGTCTGCCACCAAGGCCTCAGCTATCAGGGCTGGAGACAGGGCGGCTCCTTCCCGCCCCTCCCGGAGAGGGCTGCCGTAAGCAGACTGCCTTCATCTTCACCTCCCAGGCTCAATCTCTTCACCCAGGAGGTCACCATCTCCCCACAGCAAGACGCCTCCTTCCTCCCCTCCCTCCGACCTCGGACCCACAGCCCATGTGGCGATACTCACAACCCCTGCTAGAGGCTTCCCCTTCACCATGTCCACAAACTGGATGGCAATTTCCTCCCCGCAGCGGCTCTGGGCCTCCTTGGTGCTGGCGCCCAGGTGGGGACAGCTGATGACGTTCTCGTGGTCCACCAAGGCTCGGTCCCGTGGTGGCTCCTGCCAAGAAAGAGACACCTCTAGGTTGGCTGCTACGGACTGATCACACCCTCTTCGAGCCACTGCAGGGCACACAGGAAGCTGGAGGGGAGGCAGGCAGGAGTATTTTCACCTTCTACTTCTGTTTTGTCGGAGTGGTCACTGGACTCAGTAACCAGCTTCTTCGTGAACATTCCATCACGGCAGAGTGAACAGAGCAGAAACTGTGGACCAGATTCAAATCTCACCTCCACCGCTCACCACCTAGGTGCTCGGGGCGAACCTCGATCTCCCTAAGCCTCAGCTTCTTTATCTATGAAATGGGTTATTACTATCTACCTCGCAACATTATTGTGGGGATTGTGCACCTTTAACACAGGAGGTCGTTGTTACTGGCTGTTCCCCTGAAGCCCACCCCCCGCATCCGTGCAGCGCTTGCTGTTGGTGCGCCATGCTGGCTGGGCTCTCAGCAAGAGTCCCGCTCCTCGCAGACACTTCGCACAGGTGCTGCACTCTGGCTCTCAGGGGACAGGCTGCCCATCTCCACCCTGCCTCCAGTGTCCCTTCGAGCCCTCTGCTCACTGAGCGGAAGATTGCCCTAGGGAATGTCACTTGGGCGTCTTCTCTTCTGCCCATTCTCCCCAGGGCTCTGTTGGTCCCACTGAATTTTGACCATGTAACCCTCTGAGTCGTGGCCACGTAAAAGCAACTGGCACAAGGACGCGGAGGAGAGAGGAGACAGTGCTGCGTCGGGGAGGATGGTGACATGCAGAAGGCAGAGGCTTCCGCTGCCTTTAAGGAGCTTATGACCTAGTTGAGAAAGACGACCAGGAGTACGAACTAAAATGCACTGTGTGCCCTGGGCGGGGAATAGATCACCAATGCCACAGGGGCTCAGAGAGGGCCAGTTACTTGCCAAAGCCACACAGCCAGCAACCTGCAAACCACAACTGCCTAATCCAAAGTCCAGGCTCCTTCTGCTGCATCCTGAGGAGGAGCCCTGATGCTGGGGGTGGGATCTCTGAGGAGAGGGCCACAGGATCCCAGTGGAAATGCCCTCCTCCCAGTTCCATCTGGTGGGAGGCTGGGCCTCTGCCTCGCCGGGAGAGCAGCCCACCGCAAGGACCCTGAGGGAATACTGCCAGCATCCTCGGGCTTCTGTCCCTCCCTGGGAAGAGAAGAAGGGAAGAGGAACGCGAGTGGATGCCGGGACTGCATGTCAGTCAGGGACCCGTAACAATTCGCCAAACCCCCTCTCCCTGCCCCAAATCCTCACCCTCGAAACTGGTTTGCGTCTTTGTCTTTATCAACACGCAGCAGTCTGAGCAGCCTGGGACCAGGAATTGGGTCCCATGTAAAACCTGAGTTTTGGAGTCAGTCCCGGCGCTGGGCTGAGGGGAGGGGTTGTCTCAAAAGTCTCTTCTCCCCGCCGTAGGGGTGGCCGGCAAGTTCCAGTGCGAGCCGAGGGTGCCAGAGGAAGGGGCCAAGAAACGAGGTTCCTGGGGCTCCCTCCAGGGCCACTGTCCGGGCCGCCCACCTCCTCACGAAGGCAATGGCTTCCAAACTCCTGAGTGCGGACATGCTCAGGCTGTGTGGCTTGGACAAGGGCACTGTGTGCCAGAGGATCGCCCAGAACTTTGGCCTCCAGCATCTCTACAGTGGTCACTCCTTGCGTGAGAATATCAAGACCAACACCGAAGTTGGTGACACGGCAAAGCAGTGCATAGAGAAAGGTCTTTTGGTTCCATGTCATGTGATCACACGCCTACTGCCGTCGGAGTTGGAGAACAGACGTAGCCAGCACTGGCTACTAGATGGTTTTCCTACGACATTAGGACAAGCTGAAGCCCTGGACAAAATCTGTGACCTGGATCTAGTGATCATTTTGAACATTCCATTTGAAACACTTAAAGATTGTCTCAGACGACGTTGAAGTCATCCTTCTAGCGGAAGGGTGTATAACCCGGGCTTCAGTCCACCACATGCACATGGGATCAATAACATCGCTGGTGAACTGTCAGTCCAGCAGGAGGATGACAAACCCGAAGCAGCTGCTGCCAGACTGAGACAGTACAGGGACGTGGCAAAGCCAGTCACTGACTCGTGCAAGAGCCGAGGAGTGTGCCACCAATGTTCTGGGACAGAGACCAACAAAATCTGACCCTATGTTTACACGTTTTTCTTGAACAAGATCACACCTACTCAGTCCAGAGAAGTGTGTTGACCCTGCCGAATGCAAGAATCAGGAAGATGTGGTCATTCATTCAATCGTGTGTGTGGTATTGGTGCTGCGTCCAAATTAGAAGCTAGCTGAAAGAGCTTGCAGCATCTTTTCTTGTTTCAACGGTGAACCGATAGGAAAGCTACTGAGTAGAAAGAACTCATGAAGAGGTCCTCCTCTGTCTTTCAAAAGAATGGTCGCCCGCGCATGTTGAAGATGTCTCTGCACACGTCTCAAGCCTCTCACAAGAAAGCAAGTATAGGCTTGATTTGAAATGGTATACCACCTGAGCTCTAGCTGATTTCCGACAGCCATGTTGTTGCTATAGTATTCTTTTTACACATTATGGCGGTGGTCTCTGGTTCTCCCTATCCCTCCAAAGACTGTTGAACCACAGTACCAGTAAGCCTGAGAATGCCAAGGGCTCTGGCCCAGGCTTTCTCTAGTGTATGCCCTCCTGGTGACAATGAAATTGAAGTCAATTGCTCTCAGTGGTTGTTTCTCTGGTTTTGAGTGACTATATCCACAATTCATTTTCTGGTAGGAGTGACTCCTTCTTTCCTGCATCCATGCTCCATATAGAATCTCCTTTTCAGGCATCCTGGGATGGGAGGATTTGGCTTCTATTTTGTTAAGACTATATATTTTTTACTATATATGTTTTCTCTCTTCCTAGGCTATTAAATACAGGCTATTAAATAACAGAGGTTATTGGTTATTGCTGTTATACCTCTCAAGTTCTTCTAAGAACGGAGAGTGAAGGGACGGTATTGAATCTCTTCGTGCACCAGAAATTGAGTATGCAGAGGGTCTTATTTAAACTTGCTAGTCTGACTCTCAAAAATTGACTCCGCTCCTTTCTTTTATTATGAAAATATTAAACCCCTAGAAGTCTTTTGGGAATCCGCAAAAAAAAACCGTGGGAAATATTTACCTACGCAAATGCTGAAAGATCATATCTTATGTATAGAAGTAATAAGACCATATGGAATTACTGGACTGATAGAATAAATAGTTAGGCTTTTTATTCAAGACAACAACATGTATTTTGAAAGTGCTGCGTATTGATGCTGACAGAGTTTGCCTCCTGTGAGTGACCCAAGCACATTATCAATAGTTGTTACAGGGAACGGAGTCTGTGCAGTTGAGTGAAATGCTGCATTGGCTGTGCCCAGATTGGGTATGACAGCTTTATGACTACGGGGAAACAAAATCTCTATTTTTTTTTCTGTTCCAAAGATGCATTCTATGGGGTAGCTATAAAGTCCAGAATTCGATACTAAAACAAAAACAAAAAACCCTGGGTGTTGTAGAAGACAGCACAGAGGTGGGAGGGCACCTCTGTACCAAGCTCACCATGGACACTGGAGGCAGCAGGCTGAAGGCCTTCTGTAAAACGCCGGGCTCGCCCTGTCATGAGCGCCTCTGCCCATCCCTACACCCTCCTCCCCTGACACTGAGGCTGACGGGCACTTACTTCCGTAAACACGTCCAGCGCGGCTCCAGCACACTGGCCAGACTGCAGAGCCCGGAGCAGGGCACCTTCGTCCACAATCCCGCCTCGGGCACAGTTCACCACACGCACCCCCTTCTTGCACCGGGCAAAGGTGCTGTCGTTCAGCAAGCCTGGAAGAAAGGGAAGCCTCTGCTTGCTGGGGTGGTGCCTGGATCCCAGGCGGCCCAGAGGCCCTCTCTTCCTGCTGGACGACAGCCTCTCTGCTCTCACCTCTTTTTTCTGGCATGCTCTGGGACAGGAGTGCTGTTGTGGGTCTAGACTCAGTTTAGGAACATCCTGGAAGTTCTTGAGATATTACTGTTTGGAGTGGGTACAGGAATCGGAAAGCCCCTCAGGGGCCGTAGGAAGCACCCACAAGGGTCACAGCTTGTATGTGAGCCCAGCTCACCCAGACACTGCATTTCCGGCTGGCTCACCCCACCTCCATCTGACGCAGGGGCATCTAACAGCATCAGTGCGTTCTGCAGGACGTGGGGGCGCCTCCCCACAGCTGGTTACCGGCCTCTGCAGAAGGCCCAGACCGAGGGCCCACGGTAACTGGTCTGTGGCTCCTATGGCCAATCCACAGTGCAGGGACACACCTACCTGTCGTGGAAGGCAGCAGAGGCGTGTGCACAGTGATGAAATCACAGAGAGGCCAGATCTCCTCCAGGGGCAGCTGCTGAACTCCGAAGGAGGCCGAGACCTCTGGAGAAATGATGGGGTCATACCCTACAGTCTGGTCAGAAGCAAGAAAGAGGGAGAAAGTATCATTATTCATCATTAATAGTGTTAGTATCAATAAGAGCAACCATTTATCGAGCATAATTTAATTCTCCATTTTAATTCTCGTGACAAAACAATAAGGCTGATACTACTCTTCCGTCTGCTTTAGAGCCAAAGGAAGCAGGGCTTACTCAACATGGAGGGCACAGCCAGGGCTCAGAGGGAGGTCTGTCTGCTTCCAGACTCTGATCACGCACACGAGCAAGAGCAGCTCATGTGTGGCTGGACAGGGGAGCAGTGGCGTCTTCAGCGAGGGCAGCCAGGAAAGGGGAGAGATGGCAGATGTAGCCAGGGGGCCCCGTAGGGCCAGAAACCAGGCAGGTGCACCAAGTATTTCAATAGAGCGAGCAGAAGTGAGGCAGGAGGACGGCAGTGGAGCAGGGCAGGATCAGGAGACAGGACCTGGGTGTGCTCTAAGCCAGAAGACCTGGGCCTGCGTCCTCCCTCAGTGACTGTCAGCTGTGCGCAAAGGCACAAGTCGTCCCCCTCTGGACCTGGACTGGTGGGTGACTTTGGTCATCCCCTGCTCTAACCTTCACTCATTCAGAATTATTTGGAGGGAAATTCCTCTTAACCCTGAGAGGGCAATGTTCAGAGCCGGCTCAGGGTTAAACACAAACAGAAAGAACACCCAGCATATAATACTTTAACAGCGCTTGTCTCTGAATGGTGGGATTATTTTTCCCCTCTGTGCTTTCCTGTGCTTTCTAAGTTCTCCACCCCACCGTTCTGCAGAGCGTGCTGGCGCTGTTGGATGCCCCTGCATCAGACAGAGGGAGGCAAGCCGGCTGCAAGTGCACGGCGTCTGGGGAACAGGGCACATGTACGTGAATTATTTTCAAGACTAGAGAAATATAAAAGCTACTTTGAAACATAATGGAGAAGAGGACTTCTATTTAAAATTCAGTACTTCTAGGGAAGAAACTACAAATGGTTGTAAGGTAAAGCTTCTAGATCACATTTTTCATCTTTAGCCTTGTGGAATACAGAAGGCCAAGAGGCCCTACCCAGCCATAGGTGGGGGTTTTGGGGAAAAGATGTCCCACTCCGTGTCCTGTAAGGGCCACCGGCCCACAGCACCAAGAGGGGCTTCTTCAGACATTGCCGTCTCATCACACACAACCTGCTTATTTCCTGTGGGGAGAAGCCAGCGCCCAGGGGAGGAGGCAGGCCCCCTGCCCTTGTTTGTCTGCTGGCTCTGAGGCTGGCTGGAACAATGGCCTGTTCATCTCTAATCCAGATGTATTTTTTCTCGTGTGGTGTGGGGAGGAGGGCACAGCAACAGAGACCACAGGCTGAGCCTGACTAAGCGAGTTCGCAGAGCCCTATCGCCTGCTCCCTCTCGGCGGGCAAGAAACAGCTGGGGCTGGCAGAAAGAAGGTCCCACAGGTTTCGCCCAGCCCAGGGCCCCACGGGCAGGTGCCCGGGGCTGGGGGAGCAGATGAGCACCTTCCTCAGTGGTCAGTGAGGCACTGCCCCAGCTCCCTTCTTTCACAGAGAGAGACTAACTTATCCGCAGACAACTGCAGGGAAAGAATCTGGCTCAGAAAACCCCTCTTCTTATTCTTCATTTGAGAGAGCCAGGGCAGAGGGGAGCTGCACTCAGCTGGGGGTTGGGGCTCTTACACCAGGAGACCATGTTGGGCAGGTGGAAGGGATGACGCCAGGCCCAGAAGACGCGTCCCTGCCAGGGTGCTGCAGTCGAGGGCATCTCCTAGCTGCCGGCATGGGAGGCAGCCCTGAGAGGCTGATCACGCCGGCTCCAGGGCCCTGCTGGCTCAGCAGAGCACACGGGAGGGCAAGGAGGCCTTCCCGTTACAGGCGCTCCAATAAACCCTACGGTCACACCCCCTCTCCAGCCCATAGCCAAGTTTTCTGGCTTAGCATTAGAAATCTCTCTTTCGCCACAGTGGAATCTTAAACAGAAACCCGAATTAAAAACAGATCAATTCAAAGCCGCAGAGGGGAAGGCCCAGAGTGCTGTCACCTGCTGTCTCTCTGGGCTCCCTCCTCGCTCCCACCTGTGTCCCTAGGGCACGTTGCCAGAGCCTGAGGCCCTGAGAAGAGTGAAAATTCGTACTGCTCTGGGGCGGTAAGGATTCCAGGTACCAGACTGAGACAGGAGCTGCCTGCCCTGGACCGGACAGCTGAGCACAGTGACGAGGCTCAGGGACCATTTACTATCACGGATCATGAATGAAAACAGTGGCACTGGGCAAAGAGCACCAGACGGGAAGTCGGGAGAATGACCGGGCGGGACTCCACCACTCATATCATCTGCAGCGCATCATAGAACGTTTCTGGGCCTCGCTTTCCTCATCTGTAAACCTGGGGTAATAATATTGACCCCGCAGGTCCTCCTGAGCACAGAAACTGACACAGAAGACCTCGGCAAATGCTAGCTGGACCTGGAAGAATTGGTGACAACTGGTGCTTTGGGTTCAATGTCCAGCCCTCTGAACTAAAGTCAGATTCACCACAACACTGGCCACAAAGAAACTGTCAAGAGTTGCTGGTCTGCTCCCTCATGGAAACTCTCGATAAGACAGTACGAGGCTCGGCTCCTGACTGGATTGGGCCCGTTAACACATTCTCGGGAACACGCCAGCACGAATGAGTCGAGTCTCTAAGGTTACAACCTGCTATCCGGCAACACTATCAAGAAAAAGTTTCACAGACAGAAAAAGCATAGAGAGCGGGACCTGTATGAACACCAGTAGGCTGCGGTGACAAATGTCGCCTCCCTTGCTCTGGAAACCAGATTTCTTTTAATGCTGCCAAAAGTCACATTACCTTTTCCATCAGCCACGCCACTCTTAATCACATTGCTCTGTGGTCAACCAAAGCCCTCCTCCCCCAGAAAAGCTTTTGACAAATGCTTCTATTAATGCATCTAAAACCTGTCAAGTCGCTTTTTGGGCCTATGTGTAGGGCACTGAAATGTATTCTAGCTAAATTTCCTGTTAGGGTGACCAATCATGCTAGCCTTCCTGTGTCTTTTCAGCCCCGATTCTGCACTCTTAAGTATTAACTGCCTCTTCCCTGCTTCCTGTCATCCTCCAATGACACATCATCCAGGCTGCTGATGAGAATGGTGGACAAGGCAGAGCCCCGCACTGCTGTGTACAACCTCCCTCCAGACTGGCCCATTCTTCGCCCAGTTACTAACCCTACTAATCCCTTCAACAGCCCCAAGCTCAGGGGCTCCATCTTAACCCCAAGGGAATCATGAGTGATGTCTTGCTGAAGTCCACATTTGCAAACAATCTAAATGCCCATCACTGGGGGAATGGCCAAATACAAAGCCATTTATACACGCAGAATTACACAAAACAGTTTAAAAATACGGTAGATCTAGTTATTCCAAGACATATCTTTTTATCTTAACACCATGTACAATATTATATTCTCTGCAGGCGCAGAAGCCATCTATAGGCATGGAACTATTTGATCTATGCATTCTGTGTAAATGCATAGAAAAAGTCTGAGATGACACATGCCAAACTGATGTTAACATGAGGAGCCTGGGATTGGGACGGTAATCAAGAAGATCCTTCTCTATATCTTAATTTTAATGAGAAAGCATTCATTTATTACACTATTAAAATATCGTTTGAAATAATCAGATATACGACATCTAGGGATTTCCATGTTCTACTGTTTAATAATGGTTTCCAAAGAGAGAAGGAAGCTAGTTTGCAACAACTTGTGTTTAATAAACACTGAGCACTGTTTCCTGTCTGGATGCTTGTGAACTATCTCTTTCATAATTTATTCAAGATTGTTCCTTTCCCTTTAGAAAATCTTGCTCTCCATGAGTGCTAGAACATCGCCAGAAGTTGGGATGACACAGGTTGGTGATCTCTCTGCCCTGAGACAAAATGCATCTGGACCCAGAAAAGCGACAGGGCACAGGTCAGGGTAAGCAGCTGATCAGGGGGCCAGGCCACTTGGACCCTGCGGAATGACCAGGTCCAGGTAGCTCTGGAGGGGCTGAGCATGAGGGGGAACATTTCAAGCCACATTTCTGGGGTTATGAAGACATTAACCAGAAGCAAGACAACAGAGAGTGACCCTCCAGAGGCATCTGGACGGAAGAAACCCAAAGCGAAGGCACCAGCATCCTTAGAGCAGTGCCGGGCATGGGAATAAAGCACTCAGGCCTGTCACTGGTGATGTGCCCTGAGCCACAGATGACCACTGCAGTGCAGTGAGCAGGCTCTAGGTGTCTGTTTGAATCAAACACAGGCCTCCGAGGTGGGGGTCACTTCCTGATGTCGATACTCCAGGTCACACAAGCCCCTGTGCCCCCGGAAGCAGCCTGGGGCAGCGGCTCAGCCGAGTGGTGCTGGAGGAACAGACGAGCTTACCTATCACCTCAATTAGTCAGGATGAGGAGGGGCTTCTGTCTGGTTTAAGTCACTGCCAAAGTCTCCTTGGCAATGAATGGTCCTGAACCAGAGTAGTCTGATATGCAGCAGCACCACAGGGAATGAGATGTGGGGAAGGGGAGCCCTGGGGAAGAGGGTCCCCAGAGAAAGGGGAGCCCTGGGGAAGGCGAGCCATGGGGAAGGGAGCCACAGAGAGGGAGAGTGGGAGCTATGGAATGGCCACCGGCCTGGAGCCTGCCTTCGAGTTGCCGCTTCATCAACGAAACGCTTACCAGTTTGGCTACTTGTGCTCTTAGTTTCACTTAACCCTGAGCCCTGCTTTTAGAAGATGAGAATTCTCCATGGGCTAAGCCATGACTTTGATCCCTTACGAAAGAAGAAGGAGGAGAAAGTGCTCTCTGTGGCTTACGGCATCCCTCTACTCCTGCACAGAGGGCAAGGCTGTGGCTTGTTTTCAAAGGGCTCCCGCTGGGCCACACACTGCTCTCAGGGATCCAGAAGAATATAGCTGGCAGCCCCCCGTCCCCCACCCAGCACTGAGGTTTAGGAAAGACATCTGACTCACTTACGTAACTGAGGTGGGGAGTAGGGGCAGGAGGAAGAGGAAGATGTTCAATGTGTACAACAGGACGCCCACCCAGGCTCTCACTACCATCCATTTGCTAGGAGGCCCTGGGCTTACGAATTCTGGATGGAGGTTCCTTCATAAGGTTCCTTCTTCATAAGGTTCCTTCTAACTCTAAGCAGGTAGGAGGCATGGAGAGGAAGAGAAAATTTCATAGCAGCTGTATGTAAATTTTTCTAGACCTGAGATGATCTGATTGTCAAACTATTTTCCTCAATGTTTACCTAAAGCCTTCCCGGCTGCAGTTTGAGCCCATAATCCCTGTAATTCCCTCAACAGCCACAGTGAACATAGAGATGTCAGATGCCCGCTAGCCTCTCCTTAGCTGCCTCATCTCTCTGGCCTATCTGGGCAGCTCTGCCTCGCCTGTTTGCAAGATTTCCTGGATTGGCCCGAGGGGGTGGCATTGCTATTGATAGCAACCCTCCCTCAGCCAGAAGCCTACTGAGCTCCCACAGCAGCAAAAGGCAGTGGTCAGGCATGGTTTCTGAGACACACGTTGAGGTATGTCGGCCACTGTGGCTCTACAATCACGTCACGGTGTATATACAAGCACCTTTAAGTCTTTTCTGGAATATGGAGGGAAACTAAAGGATGGACAGGCAATTGCTCTGTTGTAAAGCTATAAATTTGCTCTTGTTTTCTTAATTATCACAAGACAGCAGACACAGCAAAACCAGGAAGCCCTCACAGCAAGAGAGGAAAGGAGGGGCAGGACACAGAACCCTGCCTGGTCTCTGGGACTAAGGGCTGTCACTCACTCTAGAGCTGGAGGACAGGAGCTCCACCAAGTTCTCCTAGCTTTGGAGTTCAAATGTCCACATCAGCAGGCCAACATTCTCTCTCTCCCTGGCTTCACCATCTGTTTAGTCAGGGGCTCTAATGGATGGTCAAACCTCCTAGAACAAAGCCTTTGGTTTCTCCTAAGCCAAGCTGCCTCTTCCAAAATTGCTCCAGAGAGTCCCACGTCAAAGGGGTGCAGCGATCTCTTACCTTCATCCCAAAGGACTGCATCCGGGTAGCCACCTCTCTCCCAATCCTGCCCAGGCCAAGAATTCCCAGTGTCTTTCCATTCAGCTCTGTTCCCATGAACTGTAACCAAATAGGCAAAAGGCAAAGAAGTTGAAGTCAGCACTGCGAGTGGACCTTGGAGCCTGAGCGCAGAAGGGGTGGGGCAAGGCCAGCTGCTCACCTTCTTCCGCTCCCACTTGCCATCCTTCATCGAAGCCGTCGCCTGGGGAATCTGCCTGCAAGCACAGACACAGGTTCAGCAGGCCCACTCAGACGCCGCCAGCAAAGGAAGTTAGGTGCGATATCAGGCCTGCACAGCCACCACCCACGACGGTCACTGCCCCAGGAACCAGGCTCAGACTGGGTCTGGCGGTCCAGGTTCAGAAACACCAAGCGGGTAAAGGAGGGTATGAGAGGGAAACCTTGGGCAAGACCTGACTTGGGAAGCCTGGGATTCTGTCTCCAGCCAGGTGTCTGGGAAGTTCTGATTCCACCGTGGCCACTGAGGTCCCAATCAGAGTGACTCTAGGAGTTCTCTCCTCCAGGCAGTCGTCAGTCCTCCAGGTTTGCAGGGATAACTGAGTGGGCTGTTGGGTGATTCTGGTGACATCAAGTGCTCCAGCAGTTCAAGGAATTATTTTGATCTTCCTGTCTCACCCAGCACCACAACTTACAATGTCTTCCATCTAATTACTCATTCTTCCTTGAGAGTTTCTTAAGCCACAAGGCTCTTACTCTAGTCTGGGGTGGGTGGGTGCCACAGTCCAGACACTTCCCTTCTGTCCTGAATGCCCGGTCCCAACACTTCTAACATCCTGGCCCACTGCCTTCCTGGCCCACCACCAAACACACACACACACACACACATACACACACACACACTCACACTCACACTCACACACACACACACACACACACACACATACACACACACACTCACACTCACACACTCACACTCACACACACACACACACACACACACACACACACACACACACACACACACACACAGAGCCTATGGTTCATACAGAGGTCTGAGTCTCCATGTGCGTTTTCTGGAGCGGACAGAGAAAGTGGCAATTAGGGCAAAGTTAGGGTAAGATATATCATGTGGGACATGGGTCAGCAAGGCATCTCTGGGGGCAAAAAAGGGAGGGATGAGAAACATTGTTTAAGGACGACCCTCTCTACTCTAGATATTGCACAAGAAATGTTCAGACACATATTAGCTCATCTAATGTTCACAACTGCGTGGAAGGCGGCACCAGCACTAAACAATTTGCTGCCATCATCCAGCCGGAAGCACCTGAATAGGTTAAAAGCCAGGAGAGGCATCCCTGCCACAGTCAGCTTCCTAAGTACTGAAATGCAGGCCTTCCTGCCAGCCAGAAGTTCAGTATGTGAGTGTGACGGTGTATGCGTGTAAGAAGAGAGATTCCAAACCCTGTTCCTGTACCTTCACTTGACTGACTGCTAATGAGCAAACATTCTTTCGTGTCTGCACATCGCCAGGAGACAGATTTCCATCCGAGGGTAATGCTGAGCGTGGAATGTGTCCCCTACATCACAGAGCCCCGTGCTCTTATGGTAAACTCAAGGGGGCTCAAGTGATGGGCCTCCTGGGGAACGAGCTCCACCTCACTGCTCTGGGCCAACAGGCCTCGGGAGAGGGGCCTCGTTCCAGGAATGTAATAAGGGCAGTGACGTGCCTCGAGGATCTGCTGGCTTCTGAGGAAAGCCAGCTTGATAAAATGCCCTGGACCTAGTGAGACGGGGCCTGCCTGCCTCTCTGTCGCATCCTGTTCTCTGCCCACCTGACTCCACAGTGCTGAGCGACGTGCGTGCGACATCACAGAGCACAGGAAATCCCCAAGCCCCCCCTTCGCTGCTGTACCCAGCTGGTCACGGAGCCTCCATAGGTCTCAATACTTCCAACACTTTGGGGTCCTCACCAGGCCAGACTGGGGAGGGCCACGATGCGGGCAAGGGGTCTCCTGAGAGTTAAATGTAGCTGGCCTGACCTACACGAGGAGGAGAAGGTGAAGCAGGCAAAAATGGTGACCCCTGCATTTGTTGCACTCTCCCTTTCCCCCGACCTCAGGAGCTCCTGCCGTCTGCTCAAGGTCCCCACCGTGAGGCCCCGTTGGGCCTGCTCTGCACCTGCACTGCCCAGCGCGACAGTGTGCAGCACCCCTTCCCTCCTCTGCTTCCCTGCTACGAAAGCGCCTGATGACACCAACACGTAACAGCTTACAGGGCAAAAAAGGCACTGGTGATGGCTTCTCAACAGGGCGTGTATTCCTGAGTTCTCATGCATATTTGAGGAGTGAGCTCATGGACACGAGTGGTTGAGAACAGAAAGCTGCCTTTAAATCACAGCACTTCACCTGTTCCTTTAAATAAAGCCGGCCCTGGACTAGCAGGCTCCCAATCCCTTCCTTCCACCTCCAGAAAAAAAAGTGAGGTCCTTACTCAGATAGGAAGCTGCACTGAGATCCCTTCCCACTCAATAAAATCAAATCACTGAATTTAACAGCTCAGGTGAAACCAGAACACCAGGTTTCTGTACTTCCCCAGAGGGAGATATACTCAGCCGAGATGGTCTGGGAGATCCAGTTGGCCGGCTCGGGTCCCCTAACCCTGACCCGAACCCTAACCCTAACCCTAACCCTTCTGCTGTGTAAGCTGCCCTGTGTCTCCTTTTCCCCACCGTCCCCCTTCCCTGACCAGTGAAGATCCGCGCATATCTGGGATCTTAGGTAGAAAGCTTGAGGAGGAGTTAGAGCAAAGGTTAACTCCCCAGATCCTCCCCCAGCAGGAGGGAAAGCAGGTCTTGAGATGGGAAAAAGGTTATTTCTTGGTCTAAGAAGGTTTCAGGCCTGAATGAAGTAAAGAGACCTCACTGCTTAAACCCACTGGTTTAAGTTTCCAAGGATCTTTGAAGGGACCTAGAACAGCTTCCTCCCCTGTTTATTGGGAAGGTCACCCTTCCCACCGACCACAGAAATGCTCGAACTGCCTGTTCAACAGAAGCGCTCAATGCAATCAGTTTTGCCAAATTACCACCTAACACAATAAGACTTGTGCATATTATGCACCAAATCCATTTGGTTTCCAGGCTGTCCCCTCTACTCGAGAGGCCCATAGCCCCCAGAACTCCTGCTGGAAGAGCAAGAGATTTGACCATTTGCATTCTATTGTGTTATGGAGCCACAGGTAGACACAGGGATCCCGAAACAGGTTTTTATTCCATTCTGTTACAATACAGGTTTGTAACGACAGTGACAGAGGTAAGCCCTGGGGGCAGAGGAATCAGTGAGGAACACAGCCCAGCTGGGGAAGCCAGAGAGAGAATCTTGGATGACGAATAGACACCTGAGCTTAATCTTGAAAAATAAGTAGAGAATACTAGACAAAGGTAATGGAGAAGGATGCTCCAGGCAGCAGGGTACGGAGAGTGTTTGCAAAGGTTAGAGGCTAGAGAAGGAACAGTGTCTGTGCGTGGAGTGGAAAATGACTGAGGAGAAACAGAAGAAAAATCACGCCACGCAGGCACTTACTTTCCCAGTGAGCCTGCTCCTGGGTAACAAGCAACGGCCATATCTACTGCCCTCCCCGTATGCAGTCACTGGATGCCTGAGAAGCCTCGCCACCTAGGCTTCATGTACTAGGGAACCTGTGTAATGAACGTTGAGAACAGGACTGATGGCCTTGAAGGTTCTCAGTAGTCCACATGTCACCAGGCTGAAATGTTTCTAAGTTTCTCTGAATCAGTTTGCTGGGCAAGGGGTAAGAATCGGCACACCAGAGATTGGCTCTGCTGAGAAGTCAGGGACTTACCTGGCCAGGCACATGATCATCCCACAGGTGAGCTCCGCGGCACTGAGGCTGTTCCCATTGGGGGTGCTAAAGATGGAAGAAAAGAGGTGACATCAGTGGGCCAAGACCCAGTATTCCCACTCCCACCGCAAGAGAAAGCCTTGAGTGAGGCTGTGATCTCTCTCCTGCACATGAGCTTACCAGTTCTTAGTACAAATCCCCAAGCCCATGCTGTCATCCTGGATTCTCTCACATACTCCTGCCCCACGCCCAGGCCTGGAAGGAGAGCCCCTGGCCCTGGCTTTATGCTTCCTTGCAGAGGGACCTCCATTAGAGAAACACACCTGGCCTCTCTACCCAAACTCACTCGCTCCTCCCGAGGCAGAGGAGAAATGTCTCATGTGATCTGGAGATTTGTGTGTGGCTCAGCGCTTTCCTCTCTGCTCTCATCTCAGGATCTACCTGCCCACAGACAGCACAAATTCCCTGCCGCTCCACGCCATCGATCTTACCCAAGCTGAGCCCGTGATGACTGAGCAAGCGTCTTGAGTTTGGAGCTCGGCCCACTGCCCACAGACCTTCATCAAGTTACCCAGCATGGCTTTTATTAGTAACAAAGCTAATATTTTCATCTCCGCCTGTTTGACCTCTCCTCCTATCTCTCAACAAGTTCTGAACTAAGGAAAGCCTCCTCACACCCTAACACACGGGCAATGCAGACTGCCCATTTTATAGAAAGGAGAATGAGGTGGCAATTCACAAAACTGTTTTTCTTTTCTCAAAGGTCTTTTTATGTTTTTTAAAGAATTTAACCTACATGTTCACCTTCCTTCTTCCCCTACTGGGTCTGTCTTTTCATCTCTAGAATTGAAGATTATAAGGAGAAAAAGTCAAGAGATGCTGTATAAGATAAAAGGACTCTCAGAGACTGTCTTTCTGCAAAGCCACCTGGCTTCCCATTGTCCCCCAGTGACCAGGCTGCATAGGGGAGGGGGCAGAGGTGTGGAGGCTGGGGGCTGGCTGCTTTGGGTCCAGGGCAAGAATGTGGGATGGGTTATCGTTTAACATTTCTGCTGTCCGATATTGACCTCAGTCAGGTGACCTGTCAATTAACCCCTACCCTCCAGGGGGAAGTGCAAGGGAGAGTTAGACAGCGGGGTGGGGTGGGGGGAGTCTTGAGGACAGTGAGGTCCCCCAGGGAAAAGGCTGAGGACACAGAAGAGGTCTGGGGATGGCCTTGCCACGCCATTTGAGTGCCAGAAAAGGTACAGCACAGCACAGGCACGCTGACAATGACCTCTGTCCCTGGCTTCTGCAAAAACAGCTCTAAAGGAGACCCTTCTCCTTTTGGCCCTGGAACACTCAAAGAGAAACTGAGGTCTCAGCTCCAGAAGGGTGCAGGGAAATGAGGAAGAGGACGAGGAAGAATGTAAAGTCACTAGTCTACTAGCAAAGGTTGTACATCTGTAAACAGCTAAAAAAAAAATCTTCCAGGAACAGAACAATGGAGGCCAAGGGAACAGAGCTTAGGCAGAGAATGCAGATAAATTCACTAACGTGCTTCTGACTCCCGAGCCAGGCTGCAGAGGTGCAAGCACTGCATGTGGGGTGGGTTTGTGAAACGTGTTGAGATTACTCAGAGGGCCTCCATTTCAAAAGCCTTGGGAACCACTAGGCTGTCAGTGTTGCCCACCTGTCTGGACCCAGGCCCTAGACAAGGCCCCCTCCTGGAAGCCCTTCTAACTGATTCTGCTTTCTCTACTGTGAGATTCCCTGCCCCTTCCTGGTTAGTCTCCACACCTGCCCCTCCAAGACTTACTTCATGACCAGGACGCCCTTCCTTGTCGCGGCCTCCAGATCCACATTGTCCACGCCTGTGCCAGCCCTGCCCACCACCTGGAGCTTCTCAGCCGCGTTGATGACATCAGCGGTCACTTTGGTGGCTGAGCGCACGATAAGGCCTTCGCAATCCTGAGGCAGAAGAAACATTTGGGTCCACCAAGTCGTTCTGTGAGACTTCCTAAAACCTCAGGCACATCATTGCTTATACTTGAGTAAGAGGTGTGCTCCCAGAGCCATGGGAAGTCATTGATGATGGATGCTCATAGACATCTCCGGCATCCTCAGCACAGACTGCAGGGAAGGGTGGACTAGGACTCATGCCGATTTTCATTTCGAGGGGAGGAGACTGCAGCTCTATCATACCAAGTATGTTCCCTGGCATTTTCCCAAGCATTTTCCCTCAACAAGAGGCAGCATCAGACTCTGGGCGCCCAGCGCATCTCTCTAGACAGCACCACAATACCTGCAGCCTGGGCAGTGCCCAGGGCCAGCCCATCCTGGATGAACACTTGGCATGTCCATCAGACGCACGATGAAGTCAAGGACCATTTCCTACTCCTTTCTGCACACCCTATCATTCCGGCACACTGCTGTGCTCAAACACAGCAGTGTTCTTTGTTTCTCTGAAAGAAACAAAGGCAACGTCATGTGTATTCACATCTGAAAGGCCGGCCATCAGTCAAGCCTGGGTTCAAATCCAAGCACCATCCCTTACCAGCTATGAATCTGAGCTTCGGCCTCCTTAAGTGTGTGAGCAGGAAATGAGCTAGGACAGGTATAGCACCTGGTACAATACCTGGCCGTGCTTAATGAACATCATTTCCTCCATGAGACGCTCGCTGAGCTACTGACAGGCAGGGGGGATCTGACTCCACTTTGTAAGTCCCTGCGCCCCACACACAGAAGGCACTCAATAATTGGTTGGGTGAATGACTAAATGAAGTGAATGAAACAATGGTTGAATGAAAAACATTTCCCAAAGTTGAGACCAAAGTAAGGGGGGGGGGTGGGCAGGGCAACCAGAGCCATTAAACTCATCTGCAGATGCTCAGAGACCTAGGCAATATTAGATTAAAATATATATATGCAAAAAATAAGACACTCAATTCATTGTTGCCACTATACTTGGGCTAAGTTAGACCCTAAGACAGTCTTCCTCAGACTCACCCAGATCCCTGGGGTATCTGGTATCTTCCCAGAATAAGGATGTTCTTGCCCAAACACTAAATGAGAAACCCCAAGAAATGGAGCAGGTGTACAAGTCCACCCTCTGTCCCAAACTGGCTGTCCCAAGTTGGTGAGAAAACAGTAAGCATAGTTGCAAAAGCACCAAGCCAGGAATCAGGAAGCCAGGGTTCTAGTCCTGGGTCCGCCAATGACGGGGTAGGTCACCGTGGCAGGTCACTTCACTCCAAGGAGAAGAGGCATAATTATCCCCATTTTCCAGATGAAGAAACAGAGGTTTTGAGAGGTAATCTGCCCAAGGTTGCTCTTATAGGTCAAAAACTAGCCCCAAGAACTGGAAAGTCATTGCCATTGCCAAATCTGAGGCTGTAACCAAGGAAGAGCTGGTGGGCCTGCCAAGATGTCAAAATGATAAGGCCAGAGCCAAGGCGACAGCCAGCTGGGTGCAGAAACCAAACTGTAAAATCTCTTAGAGGGATTTACTAGTCATAATAGCTACCATTTTTTGAGCAAGTACTTTATGTCAGGCACTGTGCTTCACAACAATCCTGAGAAAGATATTATAAATATCTCCACATTACAGAGAAGTAAGCTGGTATGTAAAGAATTTAGCTATGTGACCTTGCTGAGGTCACATAGCTAGGATATGGCAGAAGCTGGAATCAAGTCCAAGACTCTTAAGTGCCAAAGTCCAAGTTCTCAACTACCTCCCAAACACAGCATTTAACCACAGCTAAACCTAGAGAGACAGACTCCAGAAATCACGTGGCTTCTCCAAGATGGCATCTAGGGTCCCTAACAAACGTGCCCCGATCATCTGGTAACCTGCTCCTTCCAGCCAGCCTGCCCATTGGGGGACAGTAGAAACAGGCACAAATGCCTCTAACTAGAAGAGCAACTTGCCTTTAGGTTATAGGTAAGCTCATGGTTAGTAATAAAACACTCCCACTGATTAAATGAATTCGGTGATTTGAGAGGCTCATGGAAACCTACCCGCACCAGCTCCCATCCTCACACCTACCGTCCTTCCCCAAGTAATGGAAACACTCCGTGTGCCTGAAAATCCCCCATCAGAAATAAGAAAATTGATAATATTCAGTGTTGGTGAGTGTGGAGGGGAACAGAAGTGTATACTGCACAACTGTTTTGGAGGGCAGCTGGGCAGTGTATGAGCACATTTTTAGCATGCATATCTTTGCAACCAGTAAGGACACCTTAGGTAATGGGTAACACACTGAGGAAATAAACCCCCTTTGAAGTGGTCAATCCAGGACCAAGGGTCAAAGTTCAACTGATAAGGGGGGAGGGAGCAAGTGAAGCAGGGACCACCCAGAGTCATATCTTATCACCCTGCCTCTCTAGTATCAAGTTCCAGGGCCCACATCTCAGGCCCCAATCATTCCTTTGGACCCTTCAGTGCTCTCTCCAAAACGGCCGCCATGCTTCCCAAACCTTGCCAATCTGCCCCCAGAGGAAACACAAGCTCTAGGGAGGCAGACACCCCAGCAGTCCACCCCTCCTGGCAGCCACTGAGAACACAGAAACAGCACTGTTTTTCTTTATAATGATCAGTCTCTCTGGATGGGTCTCCCTTTCAGAGATATACCCTGTAGTCTCCACTTTTCCCTCGAACCAGCCTTCTTTGATGCCAGGGAATCTAAGAATCTCCAATCAGGCTGGTACAGACATGTGTCAAAGCTCACCTGTCCCCAGGGTGGAATCTGCCTTTGGAGACTCCCATTCAGGAGACCCTGACCCCCACATTAGAGCCGAGTTTCCACACTGGTTAGAGTTAACTGGCTTCCACAGCCTGTTAGAACCTCAACCACCTGCCCTATCCAGTCATCCAATCAGCACATATTTACTGACAGCCAACCCCTCTCCCGCTGAGCCCTCTAACCCCTGCACTCCAAGGCCCCTCCCACCTCAGGCCATAAATCTCCTTCCAAAGACTTTGCTCCCTGCCAGCTCTCTCCTCTACTTCTGCAAACTATCAAAAACCCACATCTGCTCACATCCTCAGTGCAGTTGGCGATTAGAACTTTCTTCTCCAGGACCCTGAGGTCCTCCCATCTTTTTGGCACTTCCTGGCTGAGAATGCAAGTCTCAACATTCTGCAGTTTACTGCTCTTTGCATGTGGTTTCTGTATCCCGCTGCGGCTGGAACGGGCACTTCCCGCACTTCCTGCACATCGTCCTCCCCGTTCCCTCTGCCCTTAGCTGCCTTTCGGCTGGAAAACTGCTTGACTGAAGCCAGTTCCAGACAAACTATGCTAACTCAGCAGTGGAAACCCATTCTTGTTCCTCAAGTTCACACAAGCTTTCTTTCCCAAGAGGACAGACTTGGCCTTAGGGGTAATTCTAGCATTGCTCCTGCCTCTGTCTTAAATCACAAGCAGTCACTGAAATGCTCCAAATCATATTCCCCAGCTATAGAGAAGGCAGGTATACCGTATTCCTGATCAACCAGGTGGCTATTTAACTTTTATAAACTAGACCCTGTGTAAAAGCTGGGAACTTGTTATTTTAAAAGAGCCTTTGAAAAGATGAACTCTTGCATGGAAAGATTTATTCCCTTCTTAATCTTTCTTAAAATTCTGAGATATAAAGATATAACTGTGTTTCAGTAAGTTAAATGCATTACTATTGTTCAATTTAGTGGTCCTGACCAGCACTGTTATTTAACCAAACAGAAGAAAATATCAGAATGCATCAGATGTAGTATCACTTCATAAAATCTGTGTGTATGTTATGTGTATACACTATACGTATGAGTATAGTGAGTTATGATATAAAAGGAATTTCTTATTGTGGATCATGGTCAAAGTTGAAAAGCCACTGAAGCATGGTAAGATTAAATAAATGTTTTTCTGTATATTAGGTTTAAGAAGTGAGCTCCAAACAGGGTGCTTTACTATTCTAAGCCGGTGTTTTCCAAATGTTTTTGACTGAGACCCGCAAAAAGAAATATGTCTTTAAATTGTGATTTTATACCCCCCATGCACACACATAATTGAAACAAAGTCCGTGAAACAATACTTATAGCCTTACTATCTGTATTGCTCTCCGATATTTTCTACTTGGTTCTTTGAAATGCTGATCATGACCCATGAAACCCAGCTGTGACTTGCTTCAAGTCTGAAAAGCACCACCGAGGGGGAAGGGAGGAATAATTATACTTCCTGACTGGGAAGCGAGAGAGCAAATGTGGGAACCAAGGAATGGTGCTAAAGCGTCTTCAGCATTAAAAAGATTTAAATGGGGGAGGGCAGGAGACGCTATGCCAGATAACTCTACATGCAGAATAAAAAGGCAGAGTGTGCAAATGAGGACCTTTCAGCGGGCTGCCCGGGGAGACTCATTGGTATTCTGAACCAAATGGTTTACAAAGACAGGCACGAAAGCTGAGCCCTCCCAAACAGTCCAATGAAGCCCAGCAGTCCAGTTAGCCAACAAACACCCCCCTCTCTCCTGCCAAGGGTTTTAAGTGCCTTTAAAAAGTTCTCCAAGTTTCAGCACCAACTCCCAGCACCCACCCAGCCAATTCCTGACTTCATGGAACCCATGACTGGTGAGGCCTCCCATTCTTGTCAATTCTTCCCTGGCCCCTTCAGGTCCCTGCCCCTTCATTGGGGCATAAGATTTCTAATTTCCATTAGAGAGCTGCAAAGCCCCTAATTGAGGCCACTCTTCCCCATCTGGTGCTTTGGTGGAGTCTGAGGGTCTGAAGCTGGTCTAGAGGCCACGCCCCTGCCTTCGTGGTCATTGCCCAGAGCTATTGCTACCTTCACACAGGAAAGGAGGTGACGAGTGTGAAGAGGCTCTCCTCTCTCCGCCTTTCCAGCAGGGGATCAGGCAGCTGGACGGTCTAATTCCGCTGTCAGCTGGATGGTCACAACGGTTCAGTTGCCTCCGTGTGTCCTCCATGCTCCCTAACTAGCCTGCAGGCTTCTCAAACGCACTGTGCAGCTGTGGGGAGAATACCTCCGAAGGGGTGAGGAAGAGGCTCTGGGCAGCTGGGTGGATCATAAGAGGTAGGAAGTGCAGGCACTGGAGTGGAGAGTTCACAAAATAAATGTACTGGCCAAGGCCACCAAACCTCGCAGAACCTTTTCAAACAAGGTAAAGATTTGAAATAGATTTAACCAATCATATATCACAACAAATGGAGATATGTTCCTAAGATTTACTAAGACTATAAATTTCCTTGGGGGGTGAAGGCGTGTTGGGATCAGATTCTACTCCAGTATGAAGCCAAAGGTAAGGCCATCGGCCCAGGGCCCGCATGGAGGCTAAGCCTGGACCGTGGGTCCCCCGCCCACCCCCATTTCCTCCAAGGGCTCCCGGAGGCCGAGGGGCGGTGAAAGCTCGCTGCAGTCTTGCATCAGACGAGAGGCGGGTACGCATTTGCCGCCCCAGGAGGGCCTTCCCCAGCAGCGCCCCAGCAGCCACGAGACTGGCTGGGACTGCGCCGGCGCCCTCCAGGGGAGGCTGGAATCCGCTGGGCGGGCCAGGACTTGGTTCGGGAAGAGTCGTCGGTCCCCGGGTTCTGGGTGGAGAGGCCACTTTGGTGCCCCTCCTCCGATGCCCTCGCGCGTGGGGGAGGTGGAGGGAGGCGGCACCCGGCTGCCTGGGCCGCTGCGCACGAAGGCGCCCGGAGCCGCGCTGGCATCCCGCGAGCAGCCTGCAGGACCAGTTGGAGCAGCCTGCACTTTTCAGTGCTCGCGGGAGGCAAGCCAACGCGAAACACGCGGTTGCAAATCGCACGGAAAAGTTTGCATCCTGCAGCTCGCCGCTGTTCGTTTCTTCCTCCTCCCCTTCCCCTCGCTATCCCCCAATCTCTGGAGGCCCCGGAACTGACTGACACGGGGACAGGGGAGGGGGCGTGCTGGCCCGAGCGCAGCCAGCTGGTTTTGGCGGAGGTTGCTCTGAAGACCTCGCTTTTCTCCCGCTCGCCTTACCTGCAGCTCGGCTATCAGCTCCTCTTTGCTCAGGTTCTGCTTCTCCACTACCTGCAGCCCTCCATCTTGCAGGATCTTGCGGCAGCAAGGGTCCAGGCTGTCACTTATGAGCACTTTCCGCAGATTTGCAAAGGCCATTGCTGGGGTCAGTCTCGGAATCGGCCGCTGTCCGTGGGCACAAGCACCCAAGCTGAGAAGCTGCAGTTCGAGCTGGCGGGCTAGTGTAACTGGGCAGGATTCTCGAACTCCCGCTCCCCCTTTCTTTACCTCCCCCTCGGGCTCCTACCGGCTCCTTTTGATTGGACAGAAAGGCTCAAACTCTCCGTGACTCCGCCTTCTCCTCGAGGTTCCGAGCCTTCCAGATCCCCGCCCACTTTATTATCCTCCCGCGACGAATTTCTCAATCTCGGCCAAAGCTCTTACCTACACCTAGTGAGCATATACAAGCACAATTTACGCTGACTAGCTGATTCATATCCGAAATAAACGGAGAAATGCACGTTCTCACCGTAAGAGAAATAAATGTCACCTTTACATCTTTCCTTCCAAGGATTATTCATTAATTCCTTATCAAGAATTTCTTGAGCAAGGCACTGTGCAGACGTTGAAGGGAGATCTAACATCAAAAAGATATATCCTCTTCCCTCTGGTAGCCTAATATGCGAGACTACCGAACACACAGACATAAAAAGTTGAGTAGTTAAAAGCAACACGAAACTATTTCTGAGATGTCACAAAGCTGTGATTAATTTCACATGAATGATGCCATGAGAATTACGAGTTTAAAAGAGAGCGAGGACCTGGTGCATTTTAGAAAGCCAGACTTTGTGTTCAAGTTATGTATTCTCCTTTCTCTCCACTTCCTCTTTTGTGAAAAAGAAGAAAAAGAAAATGAGGTTTCAGTCTTTCTTAATTTACATACTGACCCAGAA
The DNA here is from genome assembly GCF_000956105.1 of Propithecus coquereli. Classification (NCBI taxonomy): domain Eukaryota; kingdom Metazoa; phylum Chordata; class Mammalia; order Primates; family Indriidae; genus Propithecus; species Propithecus coquereli. Next base: position 2,100,185 of record NW_012144633.1, on the reverse strand, counting down.
GGCACGTCCCAGCTCTTAAATCCTTTATGTTTAAACCCCACAACAAACTTGCTATTCCATGCCCCATTCAACAGAAATATTGGAAAAGTCACTTTGGAATTAAAGTCACCTACGGTCAGAAACAGAATCAGAGATGCTCATATTTGAATTAGAATTCAGCTTAATGGACCTATCCAACCAGTTAACCATGGCATGCCATGCGTTGTCCTGAGATATTCACGAAACTCAAATGATAGATCCTACAGAACTATGCAATATCGATCCTCTAAAGTAATGAAAATTCTGGACTGATAATTCCTAGGCACAAATCAGATTTTAGACCAAATGCTCCCAATGGGAAAGAAGATAATTTTTCTAGCCCGTTTACTTGTTTGGATGATTTGTTGTTCCCACATTTCAGGACTCACAAATATTTCATTTCTTTGCCTCCCAGGAGATGCCCAGAAGTCCTCATGGGTCTTGGGGACAGACAGCTGTCCCAGGAGGGATCAGGGAAGCATCCATTTTTGTTATCACTTTCCTTCAACTTTTCCAGGGCTCACTGCTTGCTTCCTTTCAGTGTAGAATCTAAACGCTGCTACCTCTAACTTAGAATCCCACCCCTTAACACCAAGTCAAACTTTTAGGATACTGTCTGAGCCCACAACTCAAAGGGCCTTCCAAGCCTGATCACTTGGCATTGGGCATTATTTTCTTTATTTATTATTTATGCCCCACCTACTTGCAAAACAGATCCAAGATAGACAATGAAAGACACTTCTAAACCCATTTAGAAAACAGTTAACAGGTAAGAGTCAATTTCCAGGTGAAAAGGAGGGTATGTGGTAATTGTTATTACTATAAGTAAGTCAGAAATGTTCCCTCCCTCTTTTAAATTTCTATAGCATTGTCTTCAGGTTATCTCACGGTGCCTCCTAGAATACATTGTCAACATTTCGTGTCTTATTCCCCATGAATGGTCATTTCATTATGATCAGAGACACGTGTTTATATCCCCCAGTAGTGCTTAGTACAATGCTTTCCACATTGTAGAGGTTCAAAGAGCTTTTATTCAAAAATTAATTTATCATGTACCTACTATGTGCTAGGTACTGTGCCTTAACACTGGAGATATGTTGATGCATAAGACACAACCTCTTTTGTCAGAAAAAAAGAAAAACAACATTTAAAGTATAGTTTAAGAATTATAAATAGAGATTTATAATTGCTTTGAGTGCTTTGAGAACCACCTGCTGTGGGTTCCAGGAAGGCTTCCAAGCAAGGTTGCCTTTCAGCCAACTTCTTGAAACTCATTCAAGGCAACCACTCTGAGAAGCCCAGGGTTCATAACCTGCCTTCGAGCTGCTCGTGGTTAACTGCGTGATCTTGAGAGCTGAATAGGAATTAGTCAGACAGGGAAGAAATGACCTGCACAATAGCTTACAGATGTGAGGAACTCTAAGGTGTTTATGGCTCCGCCACCATGGCTGTGGGGGATGCCAGCAGGGGACCAGGAAGTAAGACTGCAGAGGGGCTGGGGCTGCTCAAGAAGGGCCTTGCCCAGAGAAGGAGTTTAAACGTGACCCTAAAGGTAGTACAGAGGAGCCAAGTGATTTTTTTAGAAGTGATACGATTACATGTGTCGGCTGAGCTGAGCCCTGACATTGCTAGTGTAGATGATGTCCCTCACCACCGTACCCCAGAATCTCCAACATCAATGGCACGTTCAGAGTTTTTCTCTTATAATTGAAGGCTGAAGCTGGGGAAATTTCTCCCTTTCCCTGCGTTATTGCCTCCATCCACAAAACAGGAACTTTGGCCCTCTTGGACGTATTAGGAAAACAGTTTTGCCCTTTTCCTCAGACACCTCCTTCTTTTACCTCCTCTGGCCCCAGCCCCTTGGGAAGAGAGAAATTCTTCTGATCAGTGAAGTTTGGGGAAACGTTCCTGGTGCATGCCCAGGCCAGCCCGTCTTGGCTCTCTCTTTTGGAGCTGGAAGCACTCTCCCGCTTCCTGTGTGTAGTGAGCCCATCAGGGCAGGCCCTACCCCATGCACCTGAGGTTGCGGGAGGTCCAGCTGTCCAACTGCTCTGCCTGTAGCCATAAGGATAAGGTTAATGGCCTAGTGGGGGACGGTGAGTGGGGAGTAGGAACCCTATTTTTCTACTTGGCATTATGAGAAATAAAGCAGATATTTTAAGAGGTAGAAAATGAATTGTCATCCACAAAACAGGCATATCTGGATTTGCATTCCAGCTTTTCAAATTATTAACAATGTGACAAATGACATTGTCTCTCTAAGACTTAGTTTTCTTCTCTGTGATATGGAACTAACTAACAGTATAATAGTGCTTACTTCCCCCAGTTGTGAGGATTAAATAAGGCAAAGCACACAAATGAGTGCAATCTGTAGTGCTTGACTTTCATTCACCCATCCATTCAGCCAAAAAACGTATATTTAGGGAGACCCTGTAATGTGCCAGGCACTGCCAAGGGCACTAGGGATGAAGCTTGGATTAAGACAATCTCTGCTCTCATAGAGCTTATATTCTGTTTGGGGACAGAAAATAAATAAATAAATGGAAAATTGAGCAAAATAATCTCAGGGCATGATAAGTATGATGAAGAATATAGAACCAGACAATGTAATAGAAAGGATGGGAAGAGAGGTGTTTTTTTCAGAATTTATGATCAGGGAAGGCCTTCCTGAGAAGATGGTGTTTGGGTTGAGATTGAAGGAAGAAGAAGCTGGCTATGCAAAGAATTAAGGAAAGAAAATTCTAGGCAGAGGGAAAAGCAGAACAAATATGGCACATTCAAGAAATCTGCCCACAAATATTTCTGTAGCATTTACTATCTACCAGGCACAATGCCAGGTGCTGATGTAATAAACCTGAACAGGTCACATGTAGTCCCCGCCCCAGGGGAACCTGCAGTCTGGCGTGTGTGCTGTGTGTCAGCATTACACAGTTAGGGGGCCTCTGAGGAGGTAGCACTTAGGCAGAGATCTGAAGGTGGAGAAGGAGCCCATGAAGGACATTTGGAGGAAAGAGAATAGTAAGAACAAAGTCCTTTGAGTAGCAAAGAGTGTGGATTTTTTCTAGGAACTGACAAAAGGTCAGAACAGCTACAAGATAGAGAACAAGAGGGGATGTAACACAAGATGAGGGGAGAGAGGCAGGAGCCTGTCCACTCAGGCCATGTGAAGAGTCTGGGCTTTGGGGGATGCAAGAAACAGAAATGAAATTTAAACTGGTGCAAGCAAATAAGGGAATGTATCGGCTTAGGTGTCTGCAGAGCTCAAGTGTGGACAAAAACACACTCAAATGGCATCTTGGCAATCTGGGTCTCTCTCATCTGTCTGTTTTCCTCTGGGTTTGCTTCATTTCCAGAAAGGTAAAATGTGGCAAGAAACGTCACAAGTTAGTGAAGAATATACAATTCAGCCATACATTCCAGCAGCTTAGCAATCTTAGAAGACTTACTAGATTCCTAACAATTGCCATAAAATTTCCAGACCTGATCCCCATTGGACCGACTTGGGTCGTGTGTCTGTCCCTGGACCATTCACCATGGAAATGATGATTGCTCAGTCCCCAAGTAAAGCACCCACTTCAGATCTGAGGAAAGAATTAGTTCCATCTAAAGTATATGCTAAGATTAGGAGAAAAGTGGGTCCCCAAAGAAAAATTCAGGGTGCTGAGCCAAAAGAATGGAAATGGGGATTGGAGGGCAGGCTAGGAACACCAACAATGAGCACTCCACCTTGGAAAGAAGTTTAGATTTTATTCTAAGTAGGAAGAAAAGACGGAAAAGTTAATTATAGGAAGGGAACTAGTATTATCTAAATCTTTAAAAGATCTCTCAATATTAACACACAGAGAAAAGCTCCATTTGACTGTGCTGTTTTCTTTATCATGATGATAATGGATGCAATGATGATGATGGTTTCCTTGTTTGGCACATGAAGGAACTTGGTAAGTACACCTAGAACTTGAAAAAGCAACTCTCCAACAGTGAATACTAGTAAGAATCAATGAATAATGAATAAAAGTAACCACCTGAGACAGTAACCTATCCTGAGAGAAGGGAAATGCTTGAAAAAGGAGTTTGGGGAGACGCCAGATCGAATTAAGGGAAGAAGATAACTGTTTCATCAAAATGAAACCAAACATTAAAAAGAAAAAAACCTGTAACATAATGGAATGTATTATAATTCTTTTGCAGAAAGAATATATTAATAGAAAGGGCTAGTTTGCATGTTCAACAGAAACGAGCCAAGGGAAGTTTGGCCTTTACCCGGCACTGTTCCAAGAGAAAGAGAGGAAGGCCACGCGTGTGACAGACAGGGGTACTGTGGTCATTTGTGAGTAGCACTTTGACGTGGTACAGACAGAATTCATCAGATTTTATCATAGTCTGCATAACAGCATCTGGTCTGGTTCTGCAACTGCCTTTCTTTACTGCTTTTCTTAATAGTTATTTATTTTCCAGATACCTTGATGCCAGTAAGGGGCTGCTCAGTGGATCTGTTTCCTGCCAGTTCCCATCGTCTTTAAAGTGTTTGTGGCAAAAGGAGAAAACAGGCAGAAGCTAAAAGACCATTTTTAAAGGGCTCCCCATCAACAGCGGGGTGCTGCTGAGGCACCCCCACCCAACAACAGCGATGAGGAAAATTGGTATTGCGGTCACTGGACAGGCAATCCCCATTCACAAACATGGTGACATTCTGGTTTGTACACTGATCTTGTGTGAGTTAGTTAGTCTGAAACTCTGCTCAACACTAGGGGCTCTAATAAAAATCACATTCTTAAACTTACTGACCTGAGGACTGAGCCTGAGTTGCTACCTTGGAACTTTAGTAATCAGAGAGCTTCCCTTTACTATTGTAAGTTGAAGTTCTTACCTTCAACTCCAGTGCATTGAAACTTATTAAGGTCATTGAACTCTACAAAACTCTGAAGAAAGCTACAAAACCTCTCACCTAAATTATGCACACAGTTTGGGGATTCATGTACCTCCTGAAGCCTATTTGAGGGCCTCCTAGAATCCCATGGGTTTTGTTGGAAACCCATATTTTAGATGGATTAGGCATGGAAACATAATGCAAAAATAGCCATAATAATAATACAAATATTTATGGATCTTTTTGAAGTACAAATCAGTAAATACAAAAGTATTTACTGATTGTAAATAGTACAATGAGTACAAATCAGTAAAGTAAGTACAAATCAGTAAATACAACAATCCTATGGGGTAGGTAGCATTACTATTCTCATTTTACAGATGACAAACATGGGGTACATCTTTGTATTTACCCAGACTTTACAATTTAGAGAAGTAAAATGACTTACTGGAAAGTTACACAACAAATAAGTAGCAAAGTTGAGATTATTGCATTTCTTCCACTCTCTAGTTAACCTTCTAACTGTGCTGCCCTTTGAATCTTTCATAATGAAATCTAAGGTTTCTCAATCTCTAAAGAGTTATATTAAATTTGGAAACAACAACACAAAAGTCTTCGATGTCATGGTGATGACGGGCAGAAATCAGGGATTCTGTGTTGCCTGGGAAGTTGTCCAAGACGGTATTTACCAGTAAATGTGAGTCCTGCTGTGGTGGGCAGAATAATGGCCCAAAAGATATCCATATCCTAATGCCTGAAATCTGTGAATGTCACCATCTATGACAAAAGGGACTTCGCAGATGTGATTATGTTAAGGATTTTGAGATGGGGTGATTATCCTGGATTATCTGGGTGGACCTAATATAAACACAACGATTCTTATAAAAGGAACACGGGAGGAATCCGAGTCAGATAAAAGGCCATATGATTGCAGCCAGGTAGTGAAGCTCCCCAGCAAAAAACCGGGTCCCTTTGGTAGGGTTGCAAAGAATAAGAAAATAATAGAAAATGGAAAATAATGGAAATAAAAGAATACACAGAGATGAAAGCATAGTTTTATAGATTTATAAAGATTATAGGCAAAGCGGGTGCTCAGGGGGCCTGGATTTCTCCGTCAATCTCAGAGGCCACGAGTGAAGTTTTACATGGTCATTTATAGGTACAGTGATCAGTTGCCAGGGGTAACAGATTTACATAACAGCAGGTAGTTCCTCTTAGGTTAACAGTTTTTCAAAAGGCTTCTACAGATCCCTTAACTAATTCTATCTACGTGAACAAATGGTTACAAAATCTTTCAAAGGCTAACTTCTAAGTTCTAAGGTAAATTTATCACTTAACAGAGGGGTTAAACAGAGATATATCGGCTCCATATTTTCTTTATCAGGTTATTGTGAATGGAGACAGGTAGTCCGGCGTTTTAGGCAGGAACTGTCCCTTGGGCTAATTGCTTATAGCCATAGCTGGCTGTCTGTTTGGGCGGGCACTCTTTGATCAGCTCTCATCCTGTAGTTTTTAACAGACCTGCTTTGCTTTACAAAGCAAATCCAAACCTTTAGGTCTGAGAATCGTGGCGCCTTGTGGGATTCAGCTGCTACTGCCTTTCAGAGATGCCCTCCTGAGGTGCAACAGCTTTCGATATGCAAACTAACACGTTCACATATTCCTTCAGGGCAAAGCTCTGCAAAACTCCTGAGACATTTCCTATCTCCGGTATATTTATATTAATTCATGGAGAAACATATGATGATGAAGTGGAACCTGGAGTGATGTATTTGGAAAATGTCAGAAGGGGCCACAATTACCCAATAACTTAATGAGGTGCAGATGCTTAAATATCCCCTTTTTCAGAGGGGGAAGGGAAGATGGAGAATGTAGACAATTCTTTTGTGGGGTAGTCATGATTATTAGAGCTTCGGTCTGCACGGATTGGTACCAGCTTTGGCCATGGATTGGTTGCAGTCTGCGGCCTGTTAGGAACCAGGCCACACAGCAGGAGGTGAGCAGCAGGCAAATGAGCAAAGTTTCATCTGTATTTATAGTTGCTCCCCATCGTTCACATCACTATTTGAGCTCCACCTCCTTTCAGATCAGCAGTGGCATTAGATTCTCAAAAGAGCATGAATCCTACTGTAAACTGCACATGTGAGGGATCTACGTTGTACACTCCTTATGAGAATCTGATGCCTGATGATCTGAGATGGAGCTGAGATGCTAGTGCTGGGGAGTGGCTGCAAATACAGATTATCATTAGCAGAGAGGTTTAACTGCACAATAAATGTAACGTGCTTGAATCATCCCGAAACCACCCCTAACCCTTATCCCCAGTCCATGGAAAAATTGTCTTCCATGAAACCAGTCTCTGGTGACAAAAAGGTTGGGGACCACTGTATTAGAGAGAATGAATGGACCTGGGAGACAGAAATTAACTTGTAGAATTTGAATGATCCTGAGAGGTGGACATACATTATCTGTGGAAAAGTCCATCCAGGTGTGGTGCATTCCTCAGTCTTCTTTTCTGCCATAGATTTCAGGGAGATGATGAAAGGAAATTGTGTTCTCCTTGGCAGATCCAGTCTTGAGGTAGATAAGGGAATACCAGAGTAAAGCCTGACATTACTGAATAGTAATGGGTAATGACACAGAACGGAAGCTGGCCAGGTCAGGAAGAGCTGTGCGATCAGATGGGTATGTGTGTTATCAAAAAAGAGACAGGGCAGCATTGACAGACTAGATAGTATGATCAGGTTGGGAAGGGAGTTTATCTGGAATACATAAGAGAGATTCCAGGTGTGGGCATGTTGACAGCCAATCAATTATGAAATATTGAGGAGCCTTTGATCCTATTTGTATTGTTTGGTCTTTTTACTTCTCTTATTGGCCGTTCCTGCTGAGTGTCTTTTGACCATTTCAATGTTGGTTATCTCTGTAACAAGAGTAGAATGGGGAAAGAGATAAATTAACTTTGAGCATTTTACTCTAACAAGTGTGTGAACAAGTGAAGTAGCTCTACCACTGGTCATCCAAATGATTCGTGTAATGGGGAGTGGACAAAATAGAAACAGTTTGTGAGCAACAGTGCCCAACAAGTGCTAGCTGTTATTATTATTATATATGCTTTGTTTGTAGCTGCTTTTAACAGAGAAATGATAATGTGGACAGCATTCCCAATCCACTTGGATAATCAAAGGACTATTACAAATAAATCTGGCAGCACTATGCAGGGAGGCAGGAAACCCACTGAAAGGTCAAAAACACCGATCTGTGAACAGCTCTAGGATGGGATGCTGTGAATAGTCATGAGTTTGGTGCAGAGACATAGCAGAGAGCAAAGAGAGAGCTTGCAAATTAGAATCTTACCCAAACCCTGGAGGGTGAACAGAAGCTCATAAATAATGACCCAGAGAGTGGAAAAACTGGCCTCTTGAAGTTTAGAGAATGTTAATGCTCTGATTCTCCAGTGATCCTTTCCCTCTGTGGAACAGACAGTGCTTGGCAAGCAGCCTGTTTCTGCTGGGCTGGCGAGATTGGAGGTACCATGAGACACACCATCATACAGCAGTAACAATGAGAGGTACGGATAGTCCCTCCTGGGCCACACCAAGAAATCAAGTCCATTCAACAATCAAGAAATGTTTATAGAGTCTATATATGCCTGGTGCACAGTAAGTGCCCAATAGATGTTAGCCTCAGTTATTGTAGCTCCATGTCTAGCGTATGGTGCCATGATCAGTTTTGTGGAAGGGATCTAGAAATAGACTTACCATGTCCCTGGGCCAGAACATCTGCTTCTGCATGTTCCTTCTAGGCCCCCACTTGGATAGGGCTAGCTGATCAATCCTGTTCTCCCCCAGGGCACACTACTCTATGGACACAGATAGACCACATCTCCCAGCCTCCTTTAGAGTTAGGTGTTGTCGCATGACTGAATTCCAGACAACAGAAGGTAAACAGAATTGATGAGAGCCAATTCCAATCCTGTCCCTTAAAACCCTCTTCATAGTTTCCATTTCCCGTAATGATACAGTAAGATCCTATAGGACCACTTCCCCGCAGAAAACAACTATCAAATCTGAACATAACAAAAAAGCAACACCTAAAGGTATTGGAAAGTACTGGATAGTGAGGAGTATTCTCCTTGCTTGTATACAGAATATATAAAGAACTCTCTCAACTCAATAATACGACAAACAACCCAATGTTTTTAAATGGGCAAAATATTTGAACAGGCACTTCACAAAAGAAAATATACAAATAGCCAATACAATGTCTATTGGGTATATCAGTAGGGGTGGAGAAGTGATCAGCATTCGTTCAGAGATTATGGAGGGATGGTTGACTACCAAGGGACAGCAGAGGAATTTTTGGGGTAACAGCATTCTTCAGGGTCTTGACTATGGGTATGTAGCTATGTACATCCGTCAAACCACATAGAGCTCCATATGATAAAGAGTGAAATTGACAGTATCTAAAATTAAAATACAGTAAAAACTTTAAAAACACACAATGCCATTACATTCACACTAGAATTGATAAAATATAAAGACTGACAATACCAAGGGTTGATGAAGGTGTGGAACTTCTGGAATTCTGGACCATGGCTGGGAGGAGGGGTAAAAGTAAAACCAGGTGGACAATAGTTTAGCAATTCTTACTAAAGGTATAAACATATAATACCTATATGTTTAACTTTGATCTAACAATTCCTCTTCTTGTCTATACTCATGAGGATAAAAACATGTCTATAGAAAGACTTGTGGCCTGGTGTGGTGGCTCACGTCTGTAATCTGCAACACAAAGCCTGTAAAAACCACATGGGCAGTTTCGCTAAAATCTCCACATTTGCACTGCTTGGTAGCCTGTGCCCCTGTTCTAACACAGCGCCTTTGCTGATGGATACGGTGCATACGGATGGATAGGAAGCTAACCACGAGCTGAAGCTGCCCTCACTGGCTGGTGGAAGAAGAACGTAGAGGGGGTCACACCAGGGACGAGGAGTTGGACAGCCTCTGAGAGCTGAGGTTTCGGTGGCCGCATCAGCCACAGGATTTGTTTCTAAAGGGAGATGCTAAAAAGGAGAAGAAAACTGGAAATGACACATGATAGCTGGGAAGATTAGTTCCTGAGAACTCAAGAACTGGTAGGGAGCGTTTTGAGGAGGGTTGGAATTTCTGCACGAGTAGGGGTAGAGTGGGAGACATATTTACTGATGACTGTTAGTGTGACCTGATGTTCACCCCCTGGCTGGTCCAGCCTGCAGAGAGGTAAGATTTGTCTGTGTGTGTTTTTTTCATTATATCTTTGAAAAAAATAGGCAAACACAAAATATGAAACAGAACATATAAAAATTAAAATATTGTAAGATGACAGGATTATAGATAACTTTGTTCTTTGTTTTGATTGTTGTACATGTCATCACTGCTTTTGTAGAATGTAATATGATACAAAATTCAATCCTGCAGTTTTTTGTTCTTTAATTCCTGCATAATATATCCCTTCTGTTCTCATAGCATCGACATTACAGGAATAGGAAAAACAAGACATCATGATCTCCTCTGGCCAGTGTATGTTCTAAAATAAACATAGATCTGTTATAAAGGATATTTGGGGGGTTCAAAAGGTTTTTTAAAAAAATTTAAATTGTTTGCATCTTGTATATCATCTCAATAGCAAGTTTACCATTCTCCTGGAGTTTGATCATGGCCCTTTCTATAGAAAGAAATTTAAGGCAGCAAACAAAGGGCCAGCAGTGACATTGTGAGTCAGCAAAGCTTAGAATTTATTACGTGTCATTTCCAGCCTATCCTGAAGCCCTGGCTCCTTGATGGACAGCTAATGTGAGTCTTAACAATAAGGGAAAGACTCTCATGACATTTGGAGATTCCATATGTTTATGGTTAATCCTATCTAGTTGAAGCCTCAGAAAATATTTTCTTATCATTCATTCATTCAATCATTCATTCATTGAGCATTCATTTACTTATTCGTTCAACCTGTATTTCTGGGCCTGCCATTGTAGTCAAAGCTGAGGATAAACAAGTCCATTAAGCAAATATTCTGAAGAAGCATATAGAAATAATTAGATATCAAAAGTATTTCATGTGTGTTGTGGAACACAGTTGAGAGAGACATTAATTTTTCTCTAGGAGAAAAGAAGGGAGAATGGTATGTCTTGCACAAGGCTCACCAGCTTTCTGGGCCATAATATCTGTTCTCGCTGCCAACTCCTGACCGCGAGGATGATGCTATATATATAAGGTCATTTTATGGCAGCATCCATTCCCAGGTACCAAAGGTTTATATTAGTTAGTAAAGGCTAAGCTGCTGTAACCAAGTCCCCAAAATATAGTGTTTAAAAAAATGAAGTTTAGCCTGAGTACGGTGGCTCACACCTGTAATCCTAGCACTCTGGGAGGCTGAGACAGGAGGATTGCTTGAGGCCAGGAGTTCGAGACCAGCCTGAGCAAGAACAAGACCCCGTCTCTACAAAAAATAGAAAAATTAGCCAGACATAGTGGCGCGTGCCTCTAGTCTCAGCTACTCGAGAGGCTGAGGCAGGAGAATCTCTTGAGCCCAGGAGTTTGAGGTTGCTGTGAGCTAGGCTGATGCCACAGCACTCACTCTAGCCCGGGCAACAGAGTGAGACTTTGTCTCAAAAATAAAAAAAAAAGTTGAAGCTTTTTTTTTTTCATACACATAAAAGCCTCACAGTGAGCAATTTAAGTTAGTAGGCAGCTCTGCCCCATGAGGTCATTCAGGACTCATTCTCTTTCCACCTAGTTGCTGCACATTTCCTTTGGTATTGCCCTTGTTTTCATGATTAATATTACTTTGATGTAAAAATTTATCATTATTCCCCAATGTCCAGTATTTTCCAATATAAGTACACTGGAAGTATGTGTTAGAAAAGAGCAGCGGAAAGATATCTTCTTCAAAATAAGGATATAAGAACAATAGGGTGGCTCACACCTGTAATCCTAGCACTCTGGGAGGCCGAGGCGGGAGTATCCCTTGAGGTCATGAGTCCAAGACCAGCCTGAACAAGAGCGAGACCCCCATCTCTACTAAAAATAGAAATAATTAGCTGGGAACTACTAAAAACAAAAAAAATTAGCTGGGTGTGGTGGCACACGCTGTAGTTTCAACTACTCGGAAAGCTGAGACAGGAGAATCTCTTAAGCCCTGGAGTTTGAGGTTGCTGTGAGCTATGATGATGCCACTGCGCTGTAGCCTGGGCAACAGAGCAAGACTCTGTCTCAAAAAAAAAACCAACCAAACAAACAAACAAACAAAAAATCCTAGAACAATAGGTTATTTTTGGTTTCAGAGGAGCTTAGAGCCAGTGATGGTTCATTTTATTTGTCAATTTGGAGGATGTTTTTGGATGAGATTAACATTTAACACAATTGCCATGTGAGTTGTACTTAATTCACACTAGTTGTGAGCCCGGGGCCTTATGAAATTATGAAGATTGAATTTTCTGAAACAAATTCGATAAGTATGTCGTAAGTCACAAACAACTCAATTGGTGTGCAGTGTAAAAATTGATTGTAGTGCCATGTGAGTTACATGTAACTCGTGCACAGAAAAACAATAAAAAATAACAAATTTTTCATTAAATTAGAAAGGTTCGTTTTGTTTTCGAAGTTTTTATTCTATTTTTATAATAAAACACCGTGGCCCCAGGGAAAAATTTTGTTTTTCTAGTGTGACAGTCGATGTGTTAAATCTGTGGTCTCTGAGTAAGCATCTTGCCCTCCGTGTTGTGGGTGAGCCTCATCTGGTCAGTTGAAACCCTCGGTGGAATACAAAGACTGGCCTTCAAGAGCGAGAGAGAATTCTCCAGCAGACTGCCTTCGGGCTTCATCTGCACCACTGGCAATCCTGGGTCCCTAGTCTGCCAGCCGCCCTGCAGACCTGAGACTTGCCAGCCTCCGTAATCTCATGAGCAATTCCTTAGAATACATCTCTTTCCATATGTATATGCACACGTCCTGTTGGTTCTGTTTCTCTGGAGGACTCTGGCTAATACTAAACCCAATGCTACTCTGCTTAACAACGAGCTATTTAACACACAATCACTGGATCAGAATCCTTCCCTTCTTGACTTTCTTTTTTCTTTTTCTTATTCTTCCTTTCTTCTCCCATTCTCCTCTCATGACATCTCCCTCTTTTTCTGAGGCAACCCCTACTCCATTTATGTTTGTTGCTTAGTCTTTCTAAACTTGTTAAAACCTGAACACAGACAAACAAAAACTGTACTAAATGCTTTCACTTTTTGTCGCACACTTGATTCGACAGCTACTTCTTAAACCTTTGAACAGTACAGAACCTGTCCCATGTACAGCGGATACAAACAAGAATTGAATGTTGTCCTAGATCTGAAGAAACTGAAATCAACTAGGATAAAATGATATTTGAATATACCATGTGTTTCTTTTTCACCTCCTTAAAATTTGACAAGTCTAAGGGGATTGTGTTGTTTGAGACAAATAGCATCAGTTCTATTACCTTATGAATTGTCCTAAATAGTTGCTTCTCCCTGTTGATGTATTGACTCTAATTCTTCACTCTTAGGCAGAGATTTTGCATTATAGAAAACTAAATATATTAGGGCCAAGTCTCAACGGGACCCTTGAGTCCTGTGGTCTTGCCACCCTAATATAACCCTCATTCTGCACAATTTCTTGACTATCTCCTTGTCCACAGAGATTTCGCTTGAGACTTGGGACTCATACTGAGGTGGCCTGGGTCCTGAAATGTTTTTAATTGCTTTATTTATATTTCAACACAGATAGAATTTATTATATGCCAGGAATTATTACAAGCACTTTTATACAATTCATTCATTCATTACTCATAAGAACCCTATGAGGTGGGTTTTCTTATAATCTTCCATGACATAATAAAAACTATATTAACCTCTACATGAGGAATATACAGATTTAAAGACCTGCCAATGCCAAGCAGCTAATCTCATGGCAGGGCTGAGATTTGGATCCAGGCAGTCTGGCTCCACGTTCATATTTACAACCACAACACTCTGTTGTCTTTCTGCTTGCTTTATGGAAAATGAATAAATAAATAAAACCAAGAAAATATTCCTAGACTATCTGTCTCTGGCCCAGAATAGATTCAGCACCAACTTTCCATACTGATTATTATTTAAAACACTAACAAGGATGCGGATGCTGATGACATTCCTATTGGTTTGTACCTAGCTTTCTGCTCTCTGAAGATCTCCAAGACCCAGAAGATCCCTTTGATACCCCTTTGTAGGTTCAGCTCCATCCTCACTCAGAGATGCATTGATCCCCAGAAAGAGTGTTAAGAAGCATAGGGCGAAAGCTCATTGACTTGGAATCAAGTCAGCCTTACTGCTAGCCCTGCTTAGACACTGTACCTTTATTTATGGAGTATTTCCTTATTTTAAATATACCACGTTGTGCCACAACACTGGTGACTGGCTGCCTGCTTTGTTCCCTTGTGTCAATTTCCTACCTTGACTGCTGGCTTCAAACTCTAGTTTCTGTCTTGTCCTTTCAAATTCTAAGGATTAAAGTCCTGGCCCCGAACTTCAGTCCTCTGGCTATGTTCCTGCTGCCAGGCATCTGATGCCACCTGCTACCCTGCTGAGCTGTTTGGAGGCTCTGCACTGCCCGCCTGCCTGGTTATTTACCTGCTGCAGTTCCCTGGATGTCCTCGTGTTACCTACTATTGAAGCTGGTCCCAACCTGGTATAATGATCAGGTTTGGAGGTCTTAGCCTTCTCCTGGTTGACCCATCTCCAATGCCAACAGAACCCTGGTTCTGACCCTAAACCCAATTCTAATCCATCTAAAGAGAGAGAGATACAGATGAAAGGAGGAAATAGTACCCAAGCAAAAAGTCAGAGGTGGGAATGCTTAGTGGTCATGTATGATCTTAATAGGCCCAGAGGGCACAGGAAAGATGTGATAGTATAAAAAACAAAAATGTATTTAGGGCCTTTGTCCCAGATTCCTGGCACAGATTTCCTAAAACTTTTTGAATTTCCTGAGTGATAGGAGTGCCTTTTGTTCTTCATAATGAGTTCGTTTAGATCACACTAAAGTTTATGCTAATGAGGATACTTCGGGTAGTGCCCTTAGACAGCTCCAGAACAGGACTGGTCACAAGAAAGACCAAGTGATAGTGTTCGGCTTTCAGCCGTGTCCTCTGACCTTTGGGAAGTGGGATTATTGAGATTGAACTCTATAACAACTCTTGAACAATAGACTCCGAGAGCTACCAGGTGCCGGGAGGTGGCCCACCCTGGGAGGGCATGGAAGCTCTGAGCCATCCCCCACACCTTGTTCTATGTATCGCCTCTGTTTGGCTGTTTCTGAGTTGTAGCCTTTATAATAAACCAGTAAACATAAGCAAACTATTATTCTGAGTTCTGCGAGCTGCTCTAGCAAATTATTGCCCCTGAGGAGGTCTTGGGAAGGCCTGATTAATCTATAGCCGATAGGTCAGAAGTAGGAGTGGCCTGGAACGTGAGGCTGGCATCAGAAGTGGGGGCAGCCTTATAGAACTGAGCCCTCAACCTGTGGGTCTGCACAGAGTCCCAGCAGTTAGTGTCATGGTTGACTTTTTAAATACCCCGTTGATGTCAGAGAGTTGATTGGTATAAGAAAGCATCCCAGAGAAACTATGTATGGTACAGGGTGTCTCAGAATCTTGGTTCAGTTCTTCTGGAAGGTGTGATGTACTGAGGGAGAGCTTCTGGTCAACAGGCCACCTTCAAATCAAACTACACCTGCAGGCTCTGAGCCGTTGCCTTGCCCCTCACCTAGATAGCAGGGGCTCTTAACCCAAGGCTCATGTATGCCTAAGGCCTATGTACAGGCTTTGGGAAA
>NW_012144633.1:2071890-2072924 GCF_000956105.1 Propithecus coquereli | reverse complement strand
TTCTATAAAATGGAGATAACAGTAGTGCATATATCTCATAAGATTTGTGAAGTTTTATTAATTAATGACTGAAGGATTTTAAGAAGATGAAATCAGATTGTACATGTAAAGCCCTTGGCACAGGGCCTGCCACACAACATGTGCTCATGTAAAATGAGTTTTATTATTATTAGAAAAATTAACTATTGAATTATATTTACCTTGGGTCTTGCCATTGTTCTTATTAATTTTAACATTGTTTTCAGTTTATTTCTTTGAATTTTGTAGTGGATACTATCATTTGTAAATAGGAATTATTTACTATTATTCGTATATAGTAATTATTTACTTTTAGGAAGGAGAACATCTTTGTAAATTACTTTGGGCAGTATGGACATTTTAACAATGTTGATTCTGCCAATCCCTGAGCATGGGACACTTTTCCATTTGTTTGTGTCATCTATGATTTCTTTCATAAGGGCTTTGTAGTTCTCTTTGTAGAGATCTTTCACCTCCTTGATTAAGTATATTCCCAGGTATTTTATTTTCTTTGCAGCTATTGTAAATGGTACACAGCTAAATTCTACCAGACCTACAAAGAAGAACTGGCACCTATCCTACTGAAACTGTTGCATAACATCAAGAAGGATGATGAGAGGTACGCATCCTGTTTCAGTCTTCTACCTGTGGCTATCCAATTTTCCCAGCGCCATTTATTGAATAGGAATTCTTTCCCCCCATGTATGTTTTTGTCAGGTTTGTCAAAGAACAGATGGCAATGTGATGATGGTTTTATATCCAGGTTCTCTGTTCTGATCCATTGCTCCAGGTCTCTATTCTTGTGCCAGTACCATGTTGTTTGGGTTACTATAGCATTGTATTATAACTTGAGGTCTGGCAAAGTGATGCCTCCCTATTTGTTCTCTTTGCTTAAGGTTGCTTTGTCTATTCAGGGTCTTTACTGGCTCCATATGAAGCATAGAATTATTTTTTCTAGATCTACAAAAAATGATGCTGATACTTTAATGGGGATTGCATTGAATCTGTAAATCACT
>NW_012144633.1:2069970-2071840 GCF_000956105.1 Propithecus coquereli | reverse complement strand
TTTATTGTATTGTGATTTTATTTAACCTGGTATCTCCTATTAATGATCATTTTTAATTTTCTTTTACAAACGTAGCTGGGTAAAAAAACATTATTTAAAACACAAGCTGTCTGTAGCCACTTTTAAGTGAGAGGAAAGGCATACTTCATAGCAGAGGAAAAACAAGTATCTATTCTGCTTCCCTTTTACTTATAAATCTTGGTGGGTACAAGAGAAAAGGAAGTCTGAAACATTTTAACCTCTACTCATTTTCTGTATTGCTCAACCTGAGGCCCAATTAATGGTCCTTTGAGTAGTATAGACATTATCAAAGCTTTAGAAATGCAAGGATAAGGTCCAGGACTGGGCAGGGCCTAGAAAACAGAGTTACTCTGCATACTGAGACAAAGTAGCAAACGTAACAAGCCCTGTCTGCTGGTTTCTGCTTGCCAGCAGAATTTCCCAAAGTCCCTGACTCTGAGACTGCAGCTCTCAGGAAATATACTTTGAAGATAAAACTGGATAGCTCACACAGCCCCCACATCTCTAGCCTGAGTCACTATATTCCTTAAAAGAAAAATGACCCTAGTCCTTGCCTTTTCTCACACATAAGATCATCTCATGGGGTTAGTGATCATGCTTCTGCAATCTATAACCAAATGCGCTTAGTAAACTACAACCAGATGTCGTCTTGGACCCAAACTTAGACGTGATTTTGCACATACTCGACCTCCACCGCCACCTTTGTATGAACAAGGGGCTGAAACACTGCTCTGGGAGAGTCTGACAGAACCTCTCTGAAAGACTCCTCCGGGGCTATGGGCCTCCCTCTGTAGGCTCAGGAAGACTTCTGAGTAAAACTAACTTTGATTCTTTAAAAGCTTGATTTCTTTTTTCTTTAGTCAACAATATCCAAAGCGAGGCATTTTGACTGTCCCTAAGTAGTCCAGGGGAAAGCAAGTCCTGAAAACGCAGAATTGATAAGACGTGAGGACATTGAAGTGGGAAGAGAAGGTCAAGTGACAGTCAGGCTACCGGAGCCCGTGGACAAATGCAGCTGGTGAGAAACTCTTCATGGGAGAGAGGACTAAGGAGTTTTATTTCATGTCTGAGAATGTCTAATATTAATTTTTGAATGAGTCTATTTGTGTGGTTGTAAAAATCCCATTTGTCATCATCAAGCCTGTAAAAGAGATACATGTTCACATGGCTTGGGTGGTGCTTTTGTTGTTTTGCTGTGTCTGGTTTTGTTTTAAGAAGATAAAAGGTTAAGGAAAAAAGGACTGAATTCCACATGTAGGCTGGTTCAGGTCAAAAAGACAAGACTGGGTATAAGAGATGAGATGCAAATGGGATTCAGACAGAGCCCGAGCAAGATAGAAGTAACTATGAGAAGATAAAACAGCTGAAACTCACAGAAATCTCGGGGAGGGCAATGAACATTCCATAGCGTTAGGATTCCCCAGAGAACTTCATTTAAACCTCAGGCACTGGGTGGCTGCTGGCAACTGACTTACACAAACAGGACATCCTTGAAAGTACGCCCTTAAGTGTTTGTGCATCATTTCTTAAATTCATAAATATAGATTGAATTCCTGCCCTTCTGTAGATGCAGCAATAAGCAAGCAGGTGAATTGCCTTGGATCCATAAAGATGAAGTTTATATTCTCTTAAATTACTGGGTCAAAGAACGTGTTAATTTAAAAATTCTGAAAAGCTTTTTGAAATGTTCCCTATCCAGAGATTAGACTTTCTTCCAGGTTTTGTTTATATTTGCTAATGGTTTAATATGTTTCTCTATGTTTAAATCTTACCCGTCAAAAGTGTATATTGATGTATCGTGTGAATCCCTAAATTGATTTTTTTCCCCAAAACATCCAACTAGTTTTTT
>NW_012144633.1:2065056-2067302 GCF_000956105.1 Propithecus coquereli | reverse complement strand
CACCGTGGGGAAGCGATCAGAATGCAGAGTTCAGATGCATAAAACACATCGTGCTGCAGAGGTTTGTAGCAGAGAGCAGCACAGGAGACAACTGTATTCAGGTGAGGTTGGGGGATGGGGAGCAGGGGGCTGCTCTAGAAGACATTTTACCCAAAGGGAACCTTGGTCTTTTCCCTAAAGAGAAGCTGATTGTCCTGACACTTCAAAGAAAGAACACTCCTGACGTCCTGGTTTTTGCTGACCTAGGATTATCAGTTGACCTCATTTAAAAATTAGCCATGCATAGATGTGAACAGAGGTCAGAGTTACAGTGCATCAGAAATGCTGAAGGAAGCTTAGAGATCCTCTTTGACGGGTCACAAATTGTTGGACACAAACACATGTGTTTTTTGGACCATGGAGTGTTTCAAAAGTCATTGGAGCCAACATTGCAAAATTAAGGGATTTCACATGATAATCAAGATTGCCATTTCTTTGGAAAAATCTGAAGACATTGCAACACTAGCCGTAAGTACCCACTGAGACTGTTACAGCAAAGCTGACCAAGAACAAACCGAATGGCATGAAAAGGGCGGAGAGAACCAGGTTTATTTATGCTGGCAGGCTCAGAGGGGGCTTGCCACCAAACTCTGAGCCCCGAACAGAGCGTGTTGCAGTCTTTTATACATTTCGTTTTAGGGAGGGTGTAGGGCACAGTTACAATGTGGTTATCTTTAGTGGGGCAGGGTCTCAAGCAACCCCAGTTCCTGGTATAGAGTTTCTGTAGAATTTCTTCCTGTCTTCTCTTACCATGGCAGAAGTTGCTGCAAGCAGTTTACAGAAGCAAGAGTGGCAGCAGTTTAGCAGTTACATAGGGGGTTGTTCATGGGGAGGGGGTTTGCTTAATGGAATTTTCTTTTTTTCTATCAGTACCACTCAGTGGCTGCTGTCCTCTTAGAAGCTGAAGTGCTTCCAAGTTCCCCTGGGGCCCACTCTTGGAGGCTGGGAATTGTGCTATTAGGAGAAGAGCTGAAGAGACAGAAAAGACTCAAATTACATATTAGAGCTCTTTGTGCACCTCATGGTGTCTCATCTGGGGAAAGGTCCCAAGTTCTCTGCTATCAGAAGTTGATGAGGCTTCCAGCAAATTGTATCAGGCTCGCCGTGTATCCTCAGGGAGTCTGTTTGGGATTTCCGATGATCTTTGGCCTGGGGTTGGTTTTATTCTTCAGTTCGGGGCATTGCACTCACCCTTCACAGCCAAGACAGCCTTTTCCTGGTTTTCAGCTTGCCTTTTCTTACACACCAGTTCATACTTGACTTCCATATTCACGCCCAGTTTATAATGGATTGATGTTTACTCTTTCAACACTTTCTGGTTGCCTACAATGTGTCAACTGCACACAGTGCTGGGGAACTGAAGACAACATGGTCCTGCATGAGAGGGTCTTTAAAAAACAGATAGTGGCAGTAAAGTGGCTAAAATTGATTATTGGTAAAGCAGGAGACCACCTGATTGGTGATGAAAATCTGTCCACTAGATGGCGCTCAAGAGATGCCAATGTAACAAAACATCTACAGAAAAATAAAAAAGGGAAATTTACCCCATGTTAGAACAAATCGCATTGCGACTTCTGTTTTACATGTACTTAAATGTTAAGTTTATGTTCTGTGAAGCGTCTAATAGTTACATTCCCCAAACCCCTCGGACAGGGAGGAACACAAGCTCCCCCAGCACGTCCCGCTGCCCTTCAAACATCGCAAGTCTTCAGTGCGAGAGTGGAGGAGAACAGGTGGTGCGTGGGCTCATGCTCTGGAGGAAGAAATCCCTCCAGTGCAGGGAGGGCTGATTCTTAACTGAGTGCATTACCCAGCCTGCATCGCTCTCCTCTCCTAGCTGCCCTGCCCTCTTCCTGCCTGCTCATCTGCTGTATAATTTGATTATATTGATTTTTTTAAATGTGCAAACTCTTCCAACTGTTTATATCTTTTCGATTTTTTTTTTGGTTTATAATAAACTCATTAAAAGAAATGCAAACAGATTAATGATTTGAAAGAGTATAATTTCTCTGTAACTCAACTCTTGCGAATAACCCGCTGTTAAGTTTGGTATATTCATCTAGAACGGGGTTTCTTAATCTCAGTACTAGTAGTATTAGGGGTCAGAAAATTGTTTGGAAGGCTGCCCTGTGCATTGCAGGATGATCAGCGGCATCCCTGGCCTCTACCTGCTAGATGCCAGGAGAAGCACCACCACAACCACCGCC
>NW_012144633.1:2052300-2055626 GCF_000956105.1 Propithecus coquereli | reverse complement strand
CAGAATCTTTGGGGTTTTCCAGATATGAGATCATATCGGTTTGCTAGGATTTTATTGAGAATTTTTGCATATATATTCATAAGGGATATTGGTCTGTAGTTTTATTTTTTTATTGTGTTCTTTCCTGGCTTTGGTATCAGGGTGATATTGGCTTCATAGAATGGGTTGGGGAGGATTACTTCCTTCTCTGTGTTAACAGACTTAAACCTAAGGTTTGAAACTCTAAGAATTCTAGAAGAAGAGGTCGGAAAAACTCTTATAGGTGTTGGCTTAGGCAAAGAATTTATGAAGGAGATCCCAAAGGCAATCACAGCAACAACAAAAATAAATAAATGGGACCTGATTAAATTAAAAAGCTTCTGCACAGCCAAGGAAACAATCAATAGAGCAAATAGACAACCTACAGAATGGGAGAAAATATTTGCATGCTATACATCCAGTAAAGGGATAATAACCAGAATCTACAAAGAACTCACGTGAATCAGCAAGAAAACAGCAAACAACCCAATTAAAAAGTGGGTAAAAGACATGAACAAAAGCTTTTCGAAAGAAGATAGACTAATGCCTCATAAGCATATGAAAAAATGCTCAAAGTCTCTAATCATCTGGGAAATGCAAATCAAAACCACAGTGAGGAGGAAGCCCCAAGATGGCGGATGAGAAAAGTCGCCAGCCAGAGTGTCTCTGCAAAAAAGACAGATTTTAGAAGAAAGTGAAAAAAGTAAACTAGCAGAAAAACATAGATTGGATGAAGGTCGGAAGAAAGGGTGCCTGAAACTACAGGAGACTCCATGGGAAGATGTTGCGGAGGACAACTGGAAGGAGAAAGGCCCCCGACAGGCTTGGAGACCAGTGACAAGGGTAGGTGGAGCAGATAACTTTCCCTTCCCTTGCATCTCGGACTGCTGGTGGGCTCCTGAGCTGTTGGAGAGACCTGCCAACACCAGCCCAGAGATGGCTGCTGCCAGTGAGCGGTGGCCTCCTGCGGACAGGGCACCAGGCTCTCAGCTCCCTCGGGGTACCTCCCCAGGTGCAGACCTGAGCCTATCGGCAGGCGCCATATTGCTCCGTTCTCTCCTTCCCCTTCCCTACCCATGGGTGCCCAGAGAGACAATTTAGCTATCACACGGAGGCATCTCCAAGGAATGGGACCTTTCTTTTTGGGGCCCTATAGCAGACTGAGGGTTACTCAGACTGTGAGCTCCTTACCACCAGCCCTACCAGGTGCTGCTTGCCTGGTGACTCCAGGAGAGTGGGGCAAACCCCAAGGTGGAGTGAAATTGATCCAGTTTGGGCACCCCGTGGGTGACTCAAGATCAGCACCCCTCCCCCTGACAGGGTGAGGGATTGATCTCCAGAGCCCAGGGGACAGGTCTGCAGACCAGACCCCGCACACACAGGTCTTGATTGCACTGCCCCAGGGCACAGAATGGATATTTGTGAATGAGCCTACTGAGGAGTGTGTGCCTTCAGGGGCAGATCATAGTGCCTGAGGGTCAACCCTCCTCCCAAAAGAGGGCCGTGCACCCAGCTCAGGCTGCGATCCTGGGCAGGGAACCTCCCCCCCCACGTCACAGCCGGGGGAGATCCACTGGCCTGAGGTCCTGCCTGCTGGCAGAGGCCTGGGAGAAACCATGGAATAGGGGAGGGGGAAAAGGAATGAGACCTGCTCCAGAGTGCAGGTCTCAGACAGTCCAACATACCCCACACACAGACTTTTCAGCTGAGTGGAGCCATTTCAGCCCCTCCCTGGCAGCTTTGCATAGAAGCAGAGAACAAACCTTTGATCCCTGCTAACAGCATTTGTGGAGCTTGAGGGCAGGCTTACCCAACCCAGCTCTGTCCAGACTCACTCCTGGACCTGCCTCCACTGAGGTGGAAAATAAGGACACACCTGAAAGTCCCAGGGCCCCACCCACCACCTGAGGCACAAGAGGGCCTCTCCAGAGGAACAAGAGCTGGTTACAGGACCCCAAAACAACACTGCAGCTCACTCCTCCCAGCAAGTGCCACCTACTGACAGGGAGGTCATTCTACACACCCTTTTACTGCATCTACTGACTCATCATAAAGGGTGTGGTCGAATCTCACCCACAAACACCACCTGCTGGTTCAGAGACTAAACAGGGCATGTCATTATCCAAATGAAAATCTAAAGGCAAGAAGGAACAACTGATCCAAATGGGAAGGAACCAGTGAAAGAACTCTGGAAGTATGAAAAATCAAATGGAAAGCACACCCCCAAAGAGGAACACCAGCTCTCTAGCAATGGACATTAACCAAACTCAGAACACTAAAATGACAGAAAAAGAATTTCGAACATGGATTGTAAGAAAACTCAATGATATGCAAGAAAAAAATGGATGACCAATACAAAGAAACTACCAAAAAAATCCAGGACTTGTAAGAAAAATTCACTAAAGAAATTGAAATATTAAAGAAATATCAAACTGAACTCCTGGAAATGAAGATTTATTCAAGGAACTACAAAACACAGTGGAAAGCCTCAAAAACAGGGTAGATCAAACAGAAGAAAGAATCTCAGAGATTGAAGACAACACCTTCCAATTAAAAAAGTCAGTCACAGAGATAGAGCAGAGAAATAAGAGAAAAAGCAAAGCCTACAAGAAATGTGAGATTATGTGAAGAAGCCTAAGGTGAGAGTTATGAGCATCCCTGAGGGTGAAGAAGAAAACACGCAAGGGTTGGATAAGCTATTTGAAGATATGATAGAGGAAAATTTCCCAGGCGTTGCTAAAAATCTAGATATCCAGGTACAAGAAGCTCAAAGGACCCCTGGGAGAGTCAATGCAAACAGGAAGACACCACGACATGCAGTCATCAGACTGATCAAAATACCCACGAAAGAGGCCCTTGTACGAGCTGTAAGGTGACAGAAACAGGTAACATACAAAGGAAAGCAAATCTGAATAATGCCAGACTTCTCAACCGAAACCTTACAAGCAAGAAGAGACTGGGGTCCCATTCTCACCCTTTTGAAACAGAATAATGCCCAGCCGAGAATCTTGTACCCTGCAAAACTAAGTTTTGTAAACGAAGGAGAAATAAAGACATTCTCAGATAAGCAAAGACTGAGAGAATTCACCAAGACAAGTCCAGCCCTCCAAGAAGTACTTAAAACAGAGTTACACACAGATCAGCACAAGAAACATTCATGATGTAAATCCACTCAAAAGCTAAAGATCAAAGGCCAGATTCCACAATGGCTCAAGAGAGAAAACAAAACAGCACATTTCAACCCAATAGGATGAGCAGAGATTTGCCCCACCTATCAGTTCTCTCAATAAATGTGAATGGTTTGAACT
>NW_012144633.1:2050167-2050815 GCF_000956105.1 Propithecus coquereli | reverse complement strand
TGCAGAAATTATTCCACAACATCGAGAAGGATGGAATCCTCCCCAACATATTTTATGAAGCCAACATAACCCTGATACCAAAACCAGGAAAGGATGCAACAAAAAAAGAAAACTAGAGACCAATATCCCTTATTAATATAGATGCAAAAATTCTCAACAAAATCCTAGCAACTGAATCCAGGTGCTTATCAAGAAAATAATCCATCATGACCAGGAGGGCTTCATCCCAGAGATGCAGGGATGGCTCAACATACACAAATCTATAAATGTAATTCACCATATAAATAGAAGCAGAAACAAAGACCATATGATCCTCTCAATAGACACAGAAAAAGCATTTGACAAAATTCAACACCCTTTTATGATAAGAATGCTTAACAAAACAGGCATAGATGGGGCTTACCTAAAAATGATACAAACCATTTATGACACACCCACAGCCAGCATCAGACTGAATGGGGAAAAATTGAAAGCATTCCCACTTAGAACTGGAGCCAGAAAAGATTACCCACTATCTCCACTTCCATTCAACATAGCGCTGGAAGTCCTTGCTACAGCAATTAGACAAGAGAGCGGAATTAAGGGCATCCAAATGGGGGCAGAAGAGATCAAACTCTCACTCTTTGCTGATGATATGATATTATATCT
>NW_012144633.1:2044761-2047317 GCF_000956105.1 Propithecus coquereli | reverse complement strand
ACTACTGGGTATTTACCCAAAGGAAAAAAAGACATTTTATAAAAAAGACACTTGCACTCGAATGTTTATAGCAGCACAATTCACAATCGCAAAGATGTTGAAACAACGCAAGTGCCCACCAATACGCAAGTGGATCAATAAAATGTAGTATATGTATACTATGGAGTATTATTCAGCCATAAAAAATTGGTCAACTAATACCTTTTGTAACAACCTGGACTGAACGGAAGACCATTCTTTTAAGTGAAGTATCACAAAAATGGAAGAACAAAAACCATATGTACTCACTACTAAATTGAAACTTATAGATCAACACTCATGTGCACATATGGTAGTAAAATTCAATGGAAATCAAGCAGGGGGAGGGGGGAGGAGAGGATGGGTAAATTCATACCTAACAGGTATAATGCACACTATCTGGGTGATGGACACACTTATAACTTTGATTCAAACTGTACAATAGCAATTCCTGCAACCAAAATGTTTGTACCTCCATAATATTCTGAAATTAAAAGAAAAAAAAGAAAGAAGGATGGAATCCTCTGTAACTCATTTTACAAAGCCAGCATTACCCTGATACCAAAGTCAGGAAAGGACACAACAGAAAAAATGAAAACTACAGATAAATATCCCTCATGAACATAGATGCAAAAATCTTCAACAAAATATCAGCAAACCAAATCCAACAGCACATCAAAAAGATATTAATAATTCACCATGATCAAGTGGGTTTCATCCCAGAGATTCAAGAATGGTTCAACATACACATATCAATAAATATGATTCACCACGTAAACAGAATTTTTAAAAACTCATATGATCATCTCAATAGATGCAGAAAAAGCATTCAATAAAGTCCAGCATCCCTTTATGATTAAAAACCCTCAACAAACTAGGCATAGAAGAAATATACCTCAAAAGAATAAAAGCCATATATGGCAAGCCCACAGCCAACATCATACTGAATGGGGAAAAGTTGAAAGCATTCCCCCTAACAACCGGAGCAAGACAAGGATGCCCATTGTCACCACATCTACTCAACATAGTACTGGAAGTCCTAGCCAGAGCAATCAGGCAAGAAAAAGAAATAAAGGGCATCCAAATTGGAAAAGAGGAGGTCAAACTCTGCCCGTTTGCCAATGATATGATTTTATATCTAGAAAACCCTAAAGACTCCACCAAAAGACTCCTAGAATTGATAAATAAATTCAGTAAAGTCTCAGGTTACAAAGTTAATGTACACAAATCAGTAGCATTTCTATACAATAATAACAGTCAAGCTGAAAGTCAAATCTTTATCATTTTTAAGAATGCATTTTTCTGTGAGTAGTTTTTTAAAAACCTTATCAGAAGGAATATTCTATCAAATGCTGTTTTAGCATCAATTTAGTTTATATGACCTTCTTTTTTTACCTGTTGTTGATATTAATAGACTATTTAATAGTACTTTGTTCTTCATTATGCTAAGTGAAATAAGCTAGGCACAGAAAGAGAAGTACTGCATGATCTCACCTATTTATGGAGTCTAAAAATGTCAAACTCGTAGAAGGAGAGATGTAGAAACCTGTGGTTATCAGAGGCTGGGTGGGGTGGGGGAAAGGGTGGACAAGAAAAGGAGAGATGTTAGTCAAAGGACACAAAGTTCAGTTAGACAGGAGGAATAAGTTCTAGTGATCTATTGTACAGCATGGTGACTATAATTAATAATAATGTATTGTATATTTCAAAACTGCCAAAAAGTACATGTTAAATGTTCTCATCACAAAGAAATGATAAGTATGTGAGGTGGCAAATATCTTAATTAGCCTGATTTAATCATTCCACAATGTATACATGTATCAAAACATTACACTTTAGCCCACAAGTATACAAAATTATTGCTTGTCACTTAAAGATAAAATACAGTTTTTAAAAATGGTACTTTATCCTTTCATCCCTGAAATAAACCTGCTCTATCATCATGATTTTTCTGTCACATTTGATTCACTGGTATTTTTGGTAAAGATTTTCATATGTAAGCTTATAAGTGGGTTGGGCTGCAATTTTCAGTTGCCATCTGTCTTGTCAGATCATGAAAAGAGTGTTCATGAGAGCCTTCGAGACAGCTAAGCCATTCTCTCCTCAGAACTTGAACTGGGGGCTTTGTCTTCTTTCTATTTAAAAAATCTGACAAACAGTTTGTCCCTTTCAGGTTACAAAGAGTATACTCTCTCAATTTTTCTCATGGTTCTAGCAAACATTTTTATTTACTTTTTTTTAAGTGTTGGGGGCCTTGCCATGTTACCCAGGCTAGAGTGCAATAGCTATTCACAGGAATGATCATCACACACTAGAGCCTTGAACTCCTGGGCTCAAGTGATCCTCCTGCCTCAGCCTCCCAAATATCTGGGACTACAGGCATGCACCACCCTGCTTGGCTTCTAGCAAACATTTTTAAAAAGAATTAAATGAATTGCTCACAAATCCTTTCAAAAAATAAAATAAAGGCCGGGCACGGTGGCTCACGCCTGTAATCCTAGCTCTCTGGGAGGCCGAGGCGGGCAGATTGTTTGAGCT
>NW_012144633.1:2017640-2044480 GCF_000956105.1 Propithecus coquereli | reverse complement strand
GTAAAAAAAATTATACACCATGACCAAGTGGGAGTTATCCCTGGAATGCAGTTGTTTTAACATCCAAAATGTAATTAATATGATATACTACATCAATGGGCTAAAGTACAAAAATCACATGATATCTTAATAGATGCAGGAAAAGCATTTGATAGAATCCAACACCCTTTCATGATAAAAACACTCAACAACCAGGAATAGTAGGAAACGTCATCAGCCTGATAAAGGGAATCTGTGAAAACCCCACAGTTGTTAACACTATGCTTAATGGTGAAAGAATGAATGCTTTTGCTCTGAGGTCAGGAAGGAGACAAGAATGTCTACTCTCACCACTTCTTTTCAGCATTGTACTGGAAGTACACAGCAATTTGGCAAGAAAATAAAATAAAATGAACCCAAATTGAAAAGAAAGAAGTAAAACTATCTCTATTTGCAGATGACATGATCTTGCATATGGAAAAAATTAAGAAATTGACTTAAAAAAACTATTAGAACTAATAATGAATTCAGAAACATTGTAGAAGTTAAGATTAATATACAAAATGAATTGTACTTCTATATACTTTATGAAAAATCTGAAAAAATTAGAAATACAATTCTATTGACAATAACATCAAAATAAATAAAATAGGAATTATAAAATAGAAATAGGAATAAATTTAGCAAGAGAAGGGTAGATCTTGTACTCTAAAAACTATAAATTAATGTTGAAAGAACTTAAACAAGATCAAAATAAATGGCAAGACATCCATGCTCATGGATCGGAAGACTTGATGTTGTTAAGATGACAATTTTCCCTAAATTGATTTACAAAATTGAGAGTCCAGAAACAACCCCTTACAATTATGACCAATTGATTTTTGACGAGGGAGTCAAGAGAATTCAACAGGAGAAAGAATAGTTTTTTTAAGAGTTGTTGTTGGGACTAATGGCTATCCACAAGTGAAAAAATGAAGTTGGACCCTTCCTCCCACCATTCATAAAAATTATCTGCAAATAGACCATAGATGAAATTTAAGAGCTAAAACTGTAAAACTCTTAGGAGAAAATACAGGAGTAAATCTTTGTGATGTTGGTTCAGGTAAAGCCTTCTTGGATATAACACTCACAGCACAAACAACAAAGGAAAAAGCAGACTAATCAGACTTCTTTAAATAAAAAACTTGTTTCAAAGAATATTATCAATAAAGTGAAAAGATAGCTTACATAATGAGAGAAAATATTTGCCAATCTTAAAGTGTATAGGAGATCGTAGTGAATTCTTATACTTTTATGCTGCCTTGGCATCCGTTTTAAATACACTTTGGACTTTTTCGTACCAGAGGGCTCTCCATGTCCCATTGGTGTGCTGCCCTCCTCTCTCTGCGGTCTGTAAGTATTATAGTATGCTGCTTCTGTTATTTCATGCATTTTGTTGTGCTGCCTCTCACGTGTCTCACCTGACTGACATGCCCAAATAGAACTTCTCTCCTGGTCAGGGATCTCCTAGAGAGTGGTTATCTTGGTAGGAATTACTGCACGCAGGTCAGATAGCAACAAAAGCATTTGCCGGTATAAACAAATTTCGCGTAAGAGGGACACCTGGTCACAGGTCAGATGCTTAGGCATTAGGCTGTCCAACAGGGTAAAGACGTATCCTGAGAAAGGCACGTTATAAACATCCACAACCAAATTCCCTGGAACTCAGTCAGGGCAGGGCTAGAGTTCCGCAGAATAATTTTTGTCTTTACGCAAATCATCGACTTATCTGTCCCCAAAATATTAGCATACTTAGATTGTGTATTAAAGCATTGAAAAGATTGAGAGGGAAAGAGAGATTCTCAAATTAGAAATAGAATTTATTCTCAAATTCTCAAATTCTGTAGCCACTCTGCTAAGAGAGATCTCAAAACCAAATTAGAGGAAAATACAACAGGGATTGTATCCAGAATACATGATGAACTCTTACAACTCAACAATAAAAGTATAAATAACCCAATTTGGAGACTAGACCTATATATCTTTAGGTAGGCTCTGCTTTGCCCTCTCTTCTGCCCAGTGTTGCCAAATCTCTGACCAGCAATGCAGCGTGGTCAAGTGAGAATGTCCAGAGCTGTTGCAGGAGCAGAGGTCTAGTTGAAGCTATTTCATCTAATTTTCACTCATGGAATCTTAACCACCTACTGCTAATCCCATGGAAAAACTGATCACCTGCTCCCTGGTGCCCCTTTGTATCTAATGCACACATCTAATGAGGCATCTGTAGTATTTTCTTATATTTATTTAGTCACTTTCCTATGTTTTTCTTAGCAGTCTAATGACCATTAACATGTTTATGTCTCCAGTACCTGGCATAGTTCCTGGCACTAAGTGGAAGCTCGATAAATGTTTGTGGAATGAAAGTATTTATGAATGAAGTGACATAGGCCAGCGAAGAGTTGGACAGGCAGCCTGGAAGGGTCTGAAACCTTCAAGTAGACACATCAATAGAGTGGAGCAGTTGGAAGCAGAGGTGGTTGACTGGCTCCAGCTGCTGGGAGAAAGGTCTGTTAGGCAGAACATGTGTTCAAGCAAGCAACAGGTGCTGGTCAAACAAATGGTTGGCATCACAGGGCCTAAGCAAAAAGTACAGGATATCTCTAGAAGAAGAGAGTGTAGTTCCCAGGAGTCCACGAGCAGGCCTGAGGCAGGGATTCAAACAGGTGGCTGGCATAGGAAGGCAGCCTATGAGGGCAGGAAGTATCATCTTACCATCCCCAGCATCTAGCGGGTGCTTAACAAAATTTTCTGAGTGAATAAATTGTCCCTGCCCTCCAAAGGATTATAGTGTGGTTGGGGAACGAGGCCATGAGAAATTAAGAGCTGTTAAGAGGGAGTCCACCTGGATGACTATGACCCTAATTCTCTCCTTGCAGCCGAAGTAAAAGTTTCCTACAAGGCTTTATGATACCCAAGTAATTTTGAGGATAATAATAATAATAACATAATTCTTAAAAGTTTTCAGGTCACTTCTTTTCTGTTTCATTTCCTATCCTTCCTCATTTACACAGTCATGTTTTTTAGTTTCTTTCTTTCTTTTTTTTTTTTTTTTTTAAAGAGACAAGGTCTCACTGTGTCTCCCAGGCTGGATTGTAGTGGCTGTTCACAGGCACAATCACTGTGCAATACAGCTTTGAACTCCGGGGCTCTAGCCATCCTCCTCCCTCAGCCTCCCAAGTAGCTGAGACTACGGTTGCACATCACCAAGCCTGGCTTTGTGGTTTTTTTTTTTTTTTTTTTTTTTGAGACAGAGTCTCACTCTGTTGCCCTGGCTAGAGTGAGTGTCATGGCATCAGCCTAGCTCACAGCAACATCAAACTCCTGGGCTCAAGCGATCCTCCTGCCTCAGCCTCCCGAGCAGCTGGGACTACAGGCATGTGCCACCATGCCCGGCTAATTTTTTCTATATATATATTTTTACCTGTCCAGATAATTTCTTTCTGTTTTTAGTAGAGATGGGGTCTCGTTCTTGCTCAGGCTGGTCTCGAACTCCTGACCTTGAGCCATCCACCCGCCTCAGCCTCCCAGAGTACTAGGATTACAGGCGTGAGCCACCGCGCCCGGCCGCTTTGTGGTTTCTTTACTGTCCTTGTTACCAGTTCTGGAAGAATGGAGCCCATTTTGCACAAAGGTATAAATCTGGTTTCAGGAAGAAGAAGAAGAGGAAGAAGAGGGAGGAAGAGGAGGAGGAGGAGGAGGAAGAGGAAGAGGAAGAGGAAGAAGAAAGAAAAGAAGAAGAGAAGGAAGGAGAAGAAGGAGAAGAAGGAGAAGAAGGGAAGAAGAAAAGAAGAAGAAAAGAAGAAAGGAGAAGGAGAAGGAAGAAAAGGAGAAGAAGAAGGAGAAGAAGAAGGAGAAGAAGAAGGAGAAGAAAAGTTATTATCAAGCCAAGTGAGAGAATCCTCCCTTCCAGGTAAACTGAGACCAGTAAGTTGCTCACAACAGAAACTTGCCGATAGAATTTGGGAATCCCTCATTCCTTCTCAATGTTTTCAATGCTCTGATACATGCTCTAAGTATGCTAATACTTTGGGGACAGCTAAATCAACAATTCATGTACGGATAAAAATTATTCTGCAAAATTCAAAATTCCTAGGACAAGGGTGATAATAAACAGAGAAAACCAATCATGCACATTTTATATATTGATCTCTAGAGTAGAAATTCATGAAATCCCCATGCCACCCCCAGATTTGTTTTATTGTCTGAAACTTGGTCAGAGCATATTCCTTCCACTTCCATTAACACAGCTGCCCCTACAGAAATGGTCTATGGGAAAATAATCTTCTGTTTTGAGATGAAATATCTGAGAAGACTTGCGGTTCTCCCACTAATACTGGCTGCAGGTCTCCAGTAATAATCTTCTGGTATGGTTTGGATGTTTGTCTCCTCCAACTCTCACGTTGAATTTGATCCCCAGTGTTGAATGTGGGGCCTGGTGGGAGATGTTTGGGTCACAAGGGCAGATCCCTCATGAATGGCTTGGTGCCCTTCCCACAACAGAGTGAGTTCTTGCTTTATCAGTTCATGCAGGAGCTGTTGTTTAAAAGAGCCTGGCACCACTTCCTCCCTCTCTTACTCCTGCTTTTGCCATGTGACACACCTGCTCCCCCTTCACCTTCCACCTTGATCATAAGCTCCCTGAAACCCTCACCAGAAGCAGATGCTGGCGCCACGCTTCTTGTACAGCCTGCAGAACCATGAGTCAAATAAACCATTTTCCTTTATAAATTACCCAGCCTCAGGTATTTCCTTTATAGCAACACAAATGGACTGGTAAATCTTCTCTGCTCTGGGAATGTAGAGGTTAAATGAAAGGTTCATATGTTATGCTGTTGTAGCCAGACATCTGAAGAGATGACATGTACTCTGGTAGAAAGGGTGTAAACATCGAGCCTTACTGTGGATATCATATTAAAGAACCAGCTCAGGAGGGAAAGGCCATGTTCTAATATGGCCACTCTACCATCTGCCTTTGGTTTTGTTTTTATTTTATTTTTCCTCTTGGATTCAGAACAGACTAAAACCTTGAAAACAAGGAAATGCATTTTTCTCTAAGCCAAATCTCTTACAAACATATTCAACTTCCTCAGAATAAGAGAACCCATTTGGATCTCTATATTGAGGACTCCATTTGGCCACATTCAAGAAAAATCTTAATAACTGGGAGTCACAGAATCTGCCAGATCTAAAAATAAAACAAAGTTTTATGTATAATTCACACCCACCAGAATGGCCAAAGTGAAAGAAAGACAGTGTTGAAAAAAACATAAAGCAACTGAAACTCTCAGACATCGTTTGGGGAAGGTAACTTGCAGGATCCGTTCAGAAAACTCTTCAGCAGTATGTTCCAAAGCTGAGCATGCCTATGCCTTGTAACCTAGCAATTCCACTCTTAGGTATACACTCAGCAGGAATGCATCATATATTTACCAAAATTTATGTAGTAGAAAGCCCATGACAGCACTATTCATAAGAACCCCACGCTGGATATAACACAAATGCCCAACAGAAGTAGAACGGATGAATAAAGAGTGGTATATTCATAATGGAATCCCATTTGGCAATGATAATAAATAAACCACAACCTCATGTAACAACAGGAATGAATTTCATAAACATAATGTTGAGTGAAAGAAGGCAAACGAAATAGCTATGTATGTTGCCATTTATCTGAAGTTCAAAAACAGACAAAACTAATGTATGGTGCCATAAATCAGGACAGTGGTTACCTTTGGGAGGGGGCATGAGGTGGGCCTCTGGTATGATATTAATGACCTGTTTCTTAATCTGGATTTGGGCTATACAGGTGTGTTCTCTTTAGGAAAATTCATTGAGCTGTACACCTATGATTAGTGTGCTTTTCTATAAGTACTTCAATAGAAAGTTTACTTTAAAAAGTAGTTTAATGCAATTATAGCCTATATGTCTGAAGCTTTACCAGGCAGTTGTATGTCCTGATAGCTCAGGGTCATGTTTACAATAATAATCGAACTCTCAATCCTTCATGCCTGTAACTGCTGGTCAGCAGGCTTTTATTTTTTTGGTGTTCAATGAATTCTTTAATGATTTCTGAGAATTCCCAGAAATACATAATTTTGGCAAGCCACTAGTTTTTGGTGGTCTCTTTCTCTGAGATTTCTAGAAGTTAGGCCACAGCTGCATGTATAATCAGAGCCTCTGCTGACCCTCTCCTCTGTTGTCCACCGTCACTTTCATCATCTCGGAGTGCTGGTCTTGCCACTGCTGTCCTTCTGTGGGCCTCTCTCTCGCCCAGTCTCCTGTGCTCTCTCCTCTCTGGCCAGTACATGCACATGCTCAGTTCTTTCAGAGAGGACACCCTCAGCTGTGCTATGTGATCCCTTAGATACAATTCTAGCATTTCCACTACAGCCTCACCCACCCAAGGCTCATGGGTACCCTGGGAATGATGGGGACTGCATGGAGGGGTAGAAATAACCACTGGACATTATGCCTGGAGCCCCTGTTCCTTCTAACTCCAGAATCTGCTGCTTGGTTGACCCCACTCTAGATACATTTCTTTATACCTGGTCATTTGCTCTCAAGGGACCAGTCGAGAGCCCCTACAGCCTCATCTCCCTCAGGGTTCTTCAGTTCATGAGATAGCTTGTGTACTTCCAAACCTCAATTACAGGCAAGGTTCTAGTTCTTTCCAACCAGTAAAGTCACCAACTCATCCTAGTTTACCAGGACTTTACCAATTTTAGCACTGAAAGTCCCATGTCCCTAGAGACCCCTCAGTCTCAGGTAAGTCAGGATGGTTGGTTACCTCACCAATCTGGCTTCTGGGTCCCAGAATGGGTCCCACTAGAGACATCTGGACATCTCTTTAGTTTTCCCCCAATCTTCCATGGTAGTTGGGAGGCTAATATGCCCAGAGCACACACAGGACCTTCAGGGGACAGTATTGCTTATGTCCACACACAAGCGTTATCAGTGAGGCCTTGACAAGAAAATTGAGAAACTGAGAATTAAAAAAACAAACAAAAAACCAAAAAACTTGGACCCACAATCCATTGAAGAGTCTGACTTAAGTCTGGAAGCCCTAATTCTTCCTGGTCAACATGTCTGGCCAACACATCTAGCGTGCCAGCCAGTTCTCATGTGCTGGCTTCCCAGACTTGGCCATTTGCACAAAGGCAAGGCTCACAGGGAAGTCAGTGACATGATAGGGACTATCACTGAGCATGATCAAAGAGAGGTAATTGGACACGGAATATCCTGGCGATCCATCAGGAGAGATCCCAAGACCAGGTGGGAGGCCCAATTCTTTAGAATGGATGTCAACCAAGGAGAGAAAATTCTCGTTTTAATGGCCTGCCGAGTGGAGTAAATAAAAGGTTGAATTGGCAACACTACATTCAATTGGGAGACTCACTTTTTCTAAAGTTGAAGAATAATGAAATACTAGCTAGCCCACTGTTCTCAGGTAACACACTGAACAGTGTTGATCTTAGGCAGTGGTCCTTAAACTTGTTCAGGTGAAGAACAGTCTGAAGTGAAAGTGCTCTTTACCAAAAATGAAATTTAAAAAATGTAATAAAATACTGCTATGTTAAAATGTTCACTAAAGGGACACTTTAGTTCTGACACTAGATTTTAGTTTAAGTTAACAGTAAACAATTACAGATAGAATTGAGAAAATTTTTCCCTCTAACTTAATTTTTTTTCTGGAAAAAAAATATCACTATTTGATTAAAATTCAGTTCAAAAAAACATTCCAGTTTACAGAATAAGTAGGAGCTGAGTTTGAGAACCACTGCTCTAAGGAGCAAGACTCATTAGGATTTGTACTTTAGTTTGTTTCAGTATTTTTGTCTGTTTTCTTAAGCTAAAACATTTCCTACAGCAATCTTCGTTTTACTCTTAATTTGCCTTGCAAATCCTATTATTCATACAGTTAAAGAGGAATCCGATGCCCAATTTATTGAGGTTTTCCCCTATAGAGCAGGAGCTGGTTTCTCCTTCCTTAACACTGTCCAGCTTACTTCTTACCCTTGCACTTCTAGTCTTCCCAAGTGACTACTGGAGGAGTCCAGGATGACTGTATACAGGCTACCACGCGGAGCCCAGGGATTTGGTCCCGTAGCCAACAAGACTCACTCAGCAACTAAAGAAGTGATTTACTGTCGAGGGGAGAAGAGGTTGAAAAAGAGCCAGTTGCAAATGAGTGTCACAGGGTGGTGGCTGGGAAGGAGCCATTAGGTCATCCAGTTGGCTGGCTTGGCTTACCAGCTGGAGGGCTGCTGTTGAAGCCTTCCAAGCTCAGTTACAACTCTTGCAATGCGAGAGGTTTCCATGAGAAGAGCTGATGATTTCTTACTGTAGTTCAGTTTGTGATGGTGTTGGCAACAGGTCCTGCATAAAATTGTGACCACCGTGTCCACCTCCAGCACCCAGCCTGCTCTCCGCATTGCCTCACCTCGTAAAGGGCAGCCTTGGCCCCATCCTTAACCACTTCTTTTTCAATATCCTTAGGAGTAAAATTATCTCACAACACAGTTGTTGATCAAATGGGGTAATATGTGAGAGGCTTGGAAAGAGTAAATTGCTCACAAGATATATTCATCTTGGTTAATCCTAACCTGGAGTAGTGAACCAAATAGAATTCAACTGAATTCTGTAAAGCTCCATTAGGGGGCGCCCTTTCGTCCCAAATTCCCTGTACAGTTCTATTCCAAATTCAACGGGTTGAATTACAGTGCTTTTTTCTTATAGCTTTATAGTGCAAGAAGGGAGGATGCTGCTTTATGCCCTCTCAGCCTAGAATTGGACATGGTTCTCACTTATGATTATGCTCAAGAAGAGTCTCTTTTCTTTATGCCT
This sequence comes from Propithecus coquereli, assembly GCF_000956105.1. Classification (NCBI taxonomy): domain Eukaryota; kingdom Metazoa; phylum Chordata; class Mammalia; order Primates; family Indriidae; genus Propithecus; species Propithecus coquereli. Next base: position 2,035,618 of record NW_012144633.1, on the reverse strand, counting down.
TTTGTAAATAGTACCCATAAGAACCTTCAAAGCCCGGCATGGTGGCTCATGCTTGTGATCCTAGCACTTTGGGAGGCTGAGGTGGGAGGATTGCTTGAGGTCAGCAGTTCTGGAGCAGCCTGAGCCACATAGTGAGATCCTGTCTCTACAATAAAAAAAAAAAAAATTAAGAACTCTATTGGTTTTGAAGTCCATTTAGAGTGTGGTAATGGGGGCGGAAGCCACTTGGGTGGGTGTCAAAAGGAATTGGCAAAGATTGGAATGACTATTTAAAGTCTATTTTGTGCTAGGTATGCTATAGATATTATTTCACTTCTGTCATGGGTTGGCAAACTGTGGCTCCGAGGCCACATTCAGCTGGCTGATGGTTTTTGTAAATAACTGACTATGGGAACATAGTCATGCTCATTTGTTTACATTTGTCTTGTGCTTTCACCATACAACAGCAGAGACTGAAATATTTACAATCTGGCTCATTATAGAAAAGGCGTACTGTAAATATGTGAGGTGGGAATTATTTACATTTTACTGATGAATAAACTGAAACTCAGAGAAATTAAGTAGCCCAAAGTCACACTGCTAATAAATGACAGAGCTAGAATTGGACTCAAGGTTGACCTTATTGCCAACGCCCTTGCTCTTTCTATTGTTGCAGAACAACCTCCCCAGTTTACCAAGTGCCCTCACAGGCCTGGTGTTTTACGTCGTGGATCTCATTTATTGTAAAGAATTCAAACTACTGTGCATTGTTGTCAAGGGTCTGCATGATCCAATTCCAGCTTGCTATTCCTGCCTCATCTCTTACTTCTCCGGTAGTGAGCCCAGCCAGAGCCAACCTGGTGTCTGCACCTTTCCCAAACACACTTTTTAACTTCCTCACTCTGTGACTCCCTTTCACAATTCCATTACCCCCAAATAAATGCCCTCCCTCAGTGTTCAGAACCTGCTTTGTCCTCCAAGAATCCTACTTTAACCACCCACTCAGAAGTGACCTCTCTTTCCTCCAACATGGAGAGCTGTTACTCTTCCTGGTGATTTAACACTTATCATATGCTGCCTTGGATTATCTTATTATATGCATGTCTTATCTTCTAAAGGAAGTTATAAATTTCCTGAGAGTGAGGACTGTGCACACCCCACTCCACACCCTGGTAGAGTGTATCACCCATGTTGGTGCTATATAAGGGCAGGTCAATTTGATTGTTGGACATTCTTAGATAAAACTAAACCTCGTTTGCCCTTTTACACATCTCAGCATGTAACGGAAAGCACAATATAGGCATCTGGATATGGGGTATAAAACATGATAAAATGAATAAAACTGGGAGAAAAAGTGCAAGGAAATAAGCATCTTATCTCTCTATTCTTAACCCTTTAATCTTCAGGGTTAAAAAATGCAGCATTAGCTTTCCCTTCAGCCATGTGAGCTAACGGTGCCTTTCTTAGGAAAGCAAGGTGATGGGCAACATGAGCTATGGAGGCAGATCTGTGCTGGAAACCTCTCTCTGCTACTCACCTCCGCTGTGTGACCTTGGGCAAGTTACTGAACCTCTCCTCGTATGTATAACACAGAAAGTATTAACTGCTTAATCGGATCATTGGGAGGAATAAGTGAGGAGATACATTAAAGACTTTTAGCTCAGTCTCTGGAACATACTAAGTTGATAATAATCACCAGCCATTATTTTCCAAAGCACTGTCTCTAGATGGGCACCAGATATAGAGATCTAAGGCCAAGTGAACCCCGTGTAACTTCTGTACATTAACCATCCATCCTGACCGTGTCACTAAATAACACTACTACAAAGTGGCCCACTGCAGATGGAGGAGTTACCAGGAAAGACAATGATGAATACCTTGCCTACAGCACCTATGTTTTAATGAGACGTGGGAAGCAGGAAAACAGATGTTTCATCTCCTCCCCTTCTCTCCAAACACTGTTTACAGCAGACATGTGGTTCCAAACTGGAAACAGAGTTAAGAAACAGTCATATGTCCTGGTCTGCTAACGTAATGCCTCCGGGTCTCTTGGGTAAACTCTCTTTGGTAACAATAGGTTCCTTCATCTGCCACCTTCAAGAGAATCCAGTACTTCTGCTTCGCTCTACTGATACCTTGGGGCTGCAGTTTAGTCCTGCCCACACATTCCTGTCTTCCTTACACTTTCTCAGCTGGTCGTCAGTCCGGGACACACTTGGGTTTTCAGATTTGAAAACTGACTCCACTGTGGGATGAGGAATTGGGGTTAATACAAACAGCCTGCAGAGAGAAGCTACCGGTATTGACCGCAGATATTGAATCTAGCCTGATTAGCAGAACTCTGGCTTGACAGCTCCTACCCTTTTCCCTTGCTACTTTATTGGCCAATTTTTCAATATCGTCCTTGGAAAGTGCAGTCTTTGTAGTCATCTAAACTCTTAGAATAGATATTCCCTTGGATTCTGTGCCTATAAAACCTGTCCCATAGTCTTTATCTTGAGAGATCCCAGCTTAGGATAAACTCTTGTTCTGAATTTCTAGTCTCTTCACACGGAGGAAACCCAAATATTACAACAGATGCAGCTGAGGACATAATCCCAAGTAATCATCCGCCTCCCACCTGGCCTTGCGTTCCATTCCCCTCCAAAAGGAAGTCTTGTCATAAGATGTAGTAAGTCACCATAACTCTTCCATTTATTTTTAATGAGTACACAGGGTGACTGGTTCCTTTTTTCAGTTGACCTTTTGAAGCTGTTAAACTGGTTTCTTTATTTGCTGAAGCAAATGACCAGGAATAAAATCTCGTAGGGAAAAAAAAAAATGCACGGAGAACATGCTGGTACAATCTAAGCACACAAGACACAGCCATACTGGGACAGAAGTTCCCGCTGAGGGACTTGAATGGAGGTAAACATACCATGGGCTGCTCTGGGTGATCTCTATAAATAACTACAAGTGTTAATAATTAAATTGACTATTAAAGAATCCATTGATAATGGATAAAGTGCTTCTGGAAGCAGCTAAAAGAAACCTAAGCTCAAATGGTAAATCCTAGAATAGGAGAAGGAAACAAAATTTGAGAAATGACAGTTAATGTAGCTGAACTTGTGGGCCAGGGATTTCTAGTTGAGAAGGGTCAGGAAGTTAAGCCAGGAACTGAGTGTACCTGGAGTACTAACTATAGGACCAGGTAAAGTCTACTTTGAGGATCAGGGACAGGAAGAGGCTTAGCGAGGTTGTGGGGAGGGAGACACACAGAGCCTAGGTACCAAGGACCGGCCAAGACTTACTGTACACCAGAAAACACGAACTCTGTTTCTGCTCTGGGCTGCTGCCCACCTCTGAAAAGTTTCTGCTGGATGAGAGTTGTGGCCACTGAGGAGTTCCTCTGAATTCTGTACAAGAGAAAGGGGAGGGCTACATTCCTCCAGGGACTTGTGAACTGCTCTGTGTGCAGTATAGCTCGGAGCACTCAGTGGGACAGGCAGGTAGAGGAGAAGTATGAGGGGACTTCCCTGCACTGAAGAGTTTCGAGTCCAGCTGGCGAGACAGAACCAACAAATTGCACGAAACAGCCCATGAACTGACGAAAACGGTGTAAAATAAGACATGAATGTTTTGTGGCCCAGTCTATCAGAACAATAGGCATTCACAGGGATGGCAAATGTGATAGCAGAAGGAAAAAGGAATTTAGGGTTAAATCAAAAAAACCCACCAAACTGTAGAGTAAAAAAACTGAGGCTCAACCACTAAAAGGAAGCCTCAGAGAGAGCCAGATCTGGCCCCTGGATCATTTGAGGTCCCTTCAAATTAATATCCTTTAATAGAGAGGTTTGGGAAAATCAGTGATAATTTCCATTGATAAAAGTCAAATCTCTGTGCTCAAATGAGGGATTTATTATGTGCACCAACGACAGCAGAATAGTTTACTTATTTGGAATTGGCTTTTGTGTCACAGCTTTTCCAACATGCATAGCTGGAAAACATTAGTCATGCACACTCACCAAGGGTAGAGATAACTTACTTGGGTATAGTTACACAGGCTTGTTCAAAATATATTTTCTAAAAATATATTTTTCTGAAATCACTAGAAAAGTAGCAAGACCGCTAATGGTATATGAAAAGTGACTTTTGCTTTTTAATCTCAATACTTCATTGTGATTCCTTAATAGCAAAAATGTATTTACACATCACTTGTATAATCTATGTATAGGAATAGAGTTTTAAAAAATTTCCTCTTTGTTATTTGTTTGTTTATTACCTTTCATGCCAATAAAACATTTACATTTCTATAGGTTTTTGTTCTCTCTTCAGTTTTCATTTCAATTTTCCAAACAGATGACCTCATGGGCAGTATCTTAAAGAGATTAAAGTTTATGTTTTAAAAAATCTCTTGTTCTCTGTGCTATGCATTGTTCAGTTTCAGAATTTCAGCGGCCAGCTTCTGATCTTGGGATTGAGACAGGACTCTAATTATACCAAGAAATGTACATGTATATATCACAGAAAATCTCAACAGAGATACATCTGCAGCCCTTGGAGTGTTTCTATATTTCCATCCAAAGACATTTCCCTTTTGAGTGGGAGTAGAACCAATTTACATTTCATCACTTGTGTTGGGAGTGTTGAGAGAAATCGGAGTTAAATGGCATAGAAACTCTAATTAATTCCAGTTATGTTTTAATGCCTCTATGAATTGAGGCCTGGGGCAGCTTAGCCAGTCCCTAGTCTGGTCCTTACTTTGTAACCATGTGCTTATATCACAGAAACTCTCTACAACTCAGTTTCGTCATTTGTGAAATGGGGATATTGATATCTACAGAGTCTACCTCATAGGGCCACCTGAAGCTCCAACGGGATAATGAATGTGAAAAGCTTTTTGCAAACTGGACAATGCTGACCACGTGTAGGCTGTTACTTCATGAGAGAGGGAGAATATTAGATTATTAAAGAAGTATTCCAGTGAGAATCCTGAGTTACAACACTCTTTGACTTCTTGTCAAACACTTCTTTTGAACCCATGGTTAATAGTTTATGAGGAAGTAGGATGTTCCTGGAGAGATAAATGGCCTACAAGTGTGTGACACCAGAAGTCCCCCACACTGTACTAAATTGAGATGCATGAATCACTTAACCTCTTTAGTTTCTTTATCTGTAAAATTAGACGTTGGACAAACCCTTATATACTCCACAAGTATGAATGCCATGCTTTTCAGACTAAGATACCCAGGACTTACTGAAATATGCACACTGCGAGCTCTAGAACCTGTCTTCTTCGCTGAAGTGTCCTCTGTTGTCATACACTAGGCCTGACATATAATAGCGCTCATGAAAATATATGTTGAACATAAGAGCGACAGTTCAATCATAGCATTAAGTCATTTACGAGGTAATTTCATATTTCTTTTAATGTAATTTTACTTCTTTCAACAAGGACGAATGACTCAATATCTAACCCTATGTAATTAATATGAAATATTTTTCTAAGACTTGTGATCTAAATAACTCCACAAGTTCAAAATATGATTCTAATTTTGGTTTGGAAAAAGGTCATCATGCCTTGAAGTGATATAATATCTAAATTCAGGATTTTCTGGAACTTAGTTCTATTGCTTTGTCCTTGCAATTTCTTTTTTCTTTTTTTTAACGCAGCTATCATTGTACACACGATTTCTTCTAGCACTAAAATGTTAGGCCCTAAAATAGCCAACTTTAGTTTTACCCCTTCTTACCCTCACCCGCACGCCCTCATCCTGGCCTCATTTTGGCCTTGCAAGATGCTCTGCAGTTCTTCTGAGTGATGAGATGTTTCTAGGCTCCTGGTCTTTGCACATAAGATTCCTTTGACCCAGAATCATCTCCCTCCCTTCCTCTACCCCTGGCTAACTCATCTTCCTTCTTCCAGGCTCAGATTGAAACTTTCTCAGAAAATGTTTCCTGACCCCTAACACTAGTGTTAGGGTGGAAAGGCTTAGTAGGTGCTCACGACACAGATGGAGAAAGATTTCTAACACAGAGATTAAGTTATAAAAGTAAAAAAAAACAATTTATTTCACCCCTTAGAAGGACAGAGAGAATGAGAGAGAGAGAGAGAGAGAGAGAGAGAGAGAGAGAGAGACAGAAGGGGGAAGAAAGCAGGGAGACAGCATGGCATCCCAAAGAAAGAGAAGCGGGTGCCAGCAGCGAGGCCAAGTGGCTCACTGATTTTAAGGGGAACGAAGAGAAAAAAAATAGTGACAGCTGTCAGTTGATAACAAAAGCGGCAGCAGGTAGATAACAAAAACTGCAAGGATGTCAAAGTACAAGACTTGGTTTCCTGCCTTTCCTTGGAGAAGGGATTATCACAGGAGATGTGACTCTGTCCTCCAGATATGGTTGAGGCTGTAACTTGTGCTGTTTACTCACGAACTCTGTAAAAGCAGATTCTCAAAAAAACAATTTTGAAAGAGAGAGTTACATCTCTTGGCCATCCATTCAGCTTTCTTCGAAAGTTGTACGAAACAGAACTCCTACAGGGTACCTGTTAGTGAGAGAACTCGTAGGATTGATCTTTATCCATTACTGGGGAAATTGCAGGATTAGGCATTTTCCTGTTATTTTCGCAAGGCCGCCCCTTTCACTAGGGTAGGTGCCAGGAGCCCCCTGGACATTTTTCCAATGCAATGTGTCAGTGTCAGGTCATTTATTACATTAGATTGTCGTTAGGCCGTTTGGGTGAAAGGGGTCTGAGCCCAGACACTGGAGCTACACTGCTGGGGTTCCGAGCCGACTAGCAGGTGCCTTGGGTGAGGATGATAACAATAGTATCTGCCTAGGAGGGTAGTGGAAGGTATTAAATGACGGAAGGATTCATACACAGAGCATACAGAACAAGGCTTGGCACGTAGGATCACACGATATTTACCGATTCTGGTATTAAACATTATTACTGTCACTTCTTTTGTCGACTCAAGCCTGCAAACTCTTCAAGAGTAGGAGCCATGTTTTATTCACTGTTGTATTCCTAGCACTGTAAATGCTCCATAAATATTTATTGAATAAATGGATTCATCTTTTCTCCTTCACTGAAGCCCCATGGTCTTACTTGACCGGAGAAAATAACCCTGGCGATGAAGCCACAATGCTCCTAGTGAAAAGATGGTGGGGTAGGGTGGTACTGGTCAAGTCAGCTAGATGCTAAAGCAGTTTTATTCAGAATACGATAAAGTTTTGGTAACATCATTTAAAAAGCTGTGAGTAGTAGTAAATTACAGGAAAATTAGCATGCCAATGGAAGTGATAATTGACACCACTGAGTGGAGGGACAGCAAAAGAAAACAAAGCAGTTTACTACCTCATTCAGCCTGCAGGGACCAAGGAATTTACTTTTCAGGCTGTCCACTGGAAAGACGTCTGTATCTCATATCCCCTGTGCCGGGTCGGTCTACTGTCCACACTCCTTAGCTCGGCTCATGATGTCATTCCTGGCCCATACCTACTTCTCCAGTCTCAAGCACTGTCATTCTGTACAACCATCCTGTCCCAGCCTCTCCCCTAAAGCACTGCAGATCTTTGCCTTTATCTGATGCACCCAGGTGCCCAGCTCCTCCTTCAGAAAACCCACCTAGATCAGGTGTCCCCACTGGAGAAGCTATCTCTGATACTTCCGATTTTTTCCATGCCCCCAAGGCCTGCTATGCAAGCTCAGTGACGGCACTATCTCCTCACGCATTATCAGTCTTCTGCCAGATGCTCTCGGGGCCTGCGTCTTCATGTTGTTGTCCCTAGCACGGAGCACTGTGCAGGGAAGACAGCAGGCTACACTGACACAGTAAATGTTCAACTACTGAAGGGATGGGTGGACGGACAAAGGGATGGATGGATGGGGCTTCCTGGCTTTCCCCCTCACACCCTCACTCTGAATGTTTCTGTTTTTTCTTCTTTTCTCACGGACTTAAATTCACCCTCTGGGGCCTACTACTGAACAGTCTTGAGTAAATGTAGCCTCTCAGAGCCTTATTTTCCTTATTTGTGAAATAAATAATATTTGTGGATATTAAATAAATGAGTTGGTTCCTGTTTTACAATAAGTTTCACGCAGATGTTCATATTATCTACAAATAGCAGTTTTGTTTCTTCATTTCCAAACTGTATACCTTTGATTGTCTCTCTTGTTGGGTTGGCAGAGATTTCCAGTACCAAGTTGAAGAATAGCAGGGATATGGGGCATCCTTTTCCTGCGTCTAACCTTGGCGAGAGGGCATCTAACATTTCTCCATTAAATCAGATACAGATTTGTTTTAAAAACTTAGCGAACTCAATATCTTTCTAGTCTTTAGAGTGTGGAGGTGAGTGAAATCCTAACCTATATTACCTATTTTTCCTGTGACTCACGACTGATATTCCTCCTCTCCCCATCCTTGAGGGTTTAGAGGTTTCAGGCATATGAAGCCCAGCAAGGAAACAAAGTCCTGGGCTTTTGCTAGGGGAAACATTTGTGGGCTATTTTAGAGCCAGACAGCCCTCACCCCAGCTAATCCCGGTGATAACATCCCCCGCTCCTCCCTCTACTTCCTTTGATCAGATGGGAAATACTTTCGCTTTCCTCTCCCCCAGATTCTCCTCTGGGGAATAAGATACACGTCAAAATCTGAACATATTAATGAAATATTCATTTTTATACATTACACTTTAATAAAAAGTTTACTTTGAAAAAGCATACCTAAGAGAAGTTGCCCACAAAGGAACACTGCTGTCCCTCACAGCTGCTTTAAAAATATTCATTAAGTGTCTTCAACAAATATTCCTATAAGTTCCTACTATAAAAGCTGAGCACAGTGTGGGACTCTTGGGACAAAGCTATGAATAAGATAGACATAGTCCCTACTGTCATGGAGTTGCCATGCTAGCTGCAGGAGAGAAACAAAAAGCTGGTAAACAAAATTTTAAGCATTTATAATATGAAGAAAACAAAGGACTAGCAGAAAATAAGGGAGTCTACTTTAGACAGAGTGGTCAGATCTCTACAAGGAGGGGACATTTAGGTTCAGGATGGGAAGGAGCTACCCACAGAAAGGGAGGTGAAGCGGTGACTCTACACATAGGAGGTGAAAAGGCCCTGATGTGAGTGGGAATACAAGTCTTAGGACGTAAGGAGCAGCAGCTAAATGCCACTGGTAAACAAAGCAAAACATAAGGCCAAAAAACCAAACTATATGTTACCTCTTAATAAACCAACCAGACTGTACAATTACTTTAAGGGTTGAAAATCTTCTTTTAAAGCAAGAGAACCAGTGCAAGGATGAAAACATGGCTGAGTTCTCCAACAGTCGAGCACTGACTGATCAATGCCTCCCTCATCATTTACATCCTAGCAGGTGGTTAGTTTAGCACAAGCGGTTGTAACCCTCCTGCCTAGGTCATGGAGTGAGAGAGCTGACCCCGGAAACAACAGTGTGTCTGCTGAAAAAAAGGAACATTTCATTGATAGCTAGTGTTCCTGTAAGTCTCCCCTATGTCTGCATTCTCCCCTTCTTTTCTGAGTAATTTACCATGAAAAACACTGGAAAACATTCAAATTCTCACAGTGCACTCACAACTATTTCTGTTGAAATAGGCAAAAATCCAATACAAATTAGATAAATAAACAAAATGGTGAGGGAGGGGAATTGAAATAAAAAGTACAAGGATGGATTAGGAATGGCTGAATGGAAGAGCTCCAATAAATTTCTTTCTCTTTCTCTGTCTCTTCCTCACTCTGCTCTTCCTTTCTCTGTATTGGCTCCACATTCAGGCTACACCTTCCAGCATGTTCAGATTGATGTTATCTTTTGGCCTAGCAGTTCCAACAGAAAGAGGGCTCTTTGACCTTAGCTTCCGGGTCATCTGCCCCTCCCTGACCCAATTACTGGTCTTTGGGTTGTAGGAAGTGCTGATTGGCCAGGGCTGGGTGACAGACCCAACCCCAGAACTGTGCAATGAAGAGGTAGAGGTGGGGAAGATAGCACCCTCTTCTAGATAACACTAAGGTTGAAGGAGGGGCGGTTCCTCAGAAGGAAAATTAGGTGGTTGTTACAAGAGTGGGAAGTGGATGCTGAGCCATTAAAAAACAGTAGCTGCACGCTATATGTAGTCCACCTCTTGCCTTCCCTTCTTCCATACATAGGGTTTTAAAAATGTCCCATTTAATAGCATGCAATTATTGTCCACATGCATGAAAATGCATTTACCCACACTCTGATGCATTTTCTCATGTCTAACTCATCTCACTGGGTCTTGTTTTTTTTGTATCCCGCTTCTCGTCCATGGCCATTAAGTGATTTTTATTGTCTGTTTCTGACAGCCTATGGCTAAACTACAAATCTGATCACTCCCCACACAGTCAGTGTAAAATGGTGGAGGGAAAAATAGGAGAACTCTAATAGGAAAGCAAAGGAAAGGGTAAATAATAAGTAGGGAGACTGTCCCACAGGATGTATTAAATTCTGCTAATTAGAAAGAGCAACAAGTACCTGCCCCACAGGGAATTGAATTTTTTCGGGGATTGAATTTTTTTGCCAATAGCCACCTTTGGTTTTGTTCTCAAGAAGAATTCTTATTGATTATTTTTCTTCATGACCACAACTGTGACGGGAATTGGGGAGGGTTCCCCTTCTGGGGACTGAATTGCTTCAGCCGCCTGCTTGATCTTATATTTCAGAGTATGGAGTCCATCTACACTCAAGACCCTGGTCTGAGGGTTTCTGTCTTTTAAGGAAAGGGCTTAGGGCTGATTCATTTTAACAGTCTTCATTTTAACAGCTACCATCTTGGCCTCTGCCTAGAGGCTATTTGAAATAACTATCCGAAGGTGAGGAGGGCTAATGGATTGGCCTTTTGATGCAAGGTTGTGTCCTAGTGGATAGCTCTTTTAATTAGGGTGACCTGCTTTAGAGCTGTCATCTAGGTATAATTAGTAATAGCACCCATACTCACACTCAGAATTGTCCCATTTTGGATAAGAAATTATATGGTCACCCTACTTAAAATGGGGTTAATTCTTCTCTTCTTCAGGCAGGGACGGCACAGCATGAGGAGTTTGATGCAGACCCAGGAGACAGTCTTTCCATCACCAGTTTTTTACCTTGATGCTTTTGCTGTCACTGTGCAAAGGGCAAAAAATTTCAGTTTTCCAACCTGTCATCACTCAATTTATCTGACTTGACCACTTGGGTTTTCTGGCTACAGGCAGAAAGGCATCTTTTAGTCAGGCTGTAATTTTTTTCTCTCTGCTACTACATAGGTCAGTTTCAACATTAGCATGCCTTTTTCTTTAGAACACTTATAAAAACTATAAGTAGCCCAAACATTCTAAAACTCTGACTTTGGTCAATCAAGACCTCTCAAACTCTACCTTTGAAACACTGGGGTCTAAACCTTTCATTCAGTTTTTTGGCTAGCATATCACAAGGATTTCCAATTCCTTAAGCCCAGGGGGATCTTTCCTACTCTCACAGTTCCTCAACTCATCCAATTGCACATTTAAGGATTGGTGCTGCAACATCCCACTTCCAGCTGTATAGAACTCTTTTGGCTGCAAGAGATAGAACTTAACTCAAAATAGCCTAAGCCCAAAAGCGAATGTTTTGGCTCATGTAACTAAGAAGTCTAGGGGTATCTTGGCTTCAGGCATGACCAAAGAATATCAAAAAATTTGCTTATGTATACTCTCTCTGTCTCTCTCATACACACACACACACACACACACACACACACACACATCTTTTCTCAGCTCTGCTTCCCTGAATAGCTTATCCCTCCTACAGCCCTGAATTGGCTCATTGGCAGGTCTTGTTCATGCACCCTCCATGTGGAGGTGAAGATAAGCTGTGCCCCTCTCTAAATCACAAGGATTGAGGATAGAAAGGGGTTATTTCCCAAAGGTTCTGGTACCAGAAAAAATAAAAAAAGAGAGAGATAGAGCGATGAATGCTTGCTAGGTTAAGGAAAACAACAGATGTCCATCTTATACTTGAATGCTTAAAAAATGCAAGCAAATCTGTCCAGGCTCAACTCCCCTTTTGAAAGGTGAGAATGAGGATAGTTATTTACTCTATCTCAAAGTGGTGAAGAAGAAAAAAAGAAGGCAAAGGAAAATGTTTAATTTAAAAATCAAATCAAACCAAATAAAAATCCACAGGCTTGAAAATTCAGACTTTTCTGAACTTGCTGTATGCCTTTGGAACCTATTGTCGAGCTAGAAAAACAGTGTGTTCTCCAACAGAGGAGGAAGCCTGGATTCCCTCCTTTCACTCACTGTCCATCACCTTCCCCCAGGACATGAAGGGTGGGGGAAGGCACATGACGAGGGAGAAAGGAATGTCATTTCTGTCTGGTCTCAGACTCTGCATATCTCAGCTGGGAATGTGCAGTTTATTCATTTCGATCTCAACTTCTTCAACAATGATACATTGCAAGAATTAGTTAATTCAGCAAGTATTTGTTGAATGTTAATCCCTTATCCGTTCCCTCTCCTCTGTCTTTGCCCTCTGCCTCTCTCCCAGACCTTTCCCATCAGCATTGAAATATCCCCAAGGAACTCCCATCTTAAAAACCAAACAAATAAAAAGCCCCACAAACAGAAAACCTTCCTTTGATCCCACTTCCTTCCCAGCTACTACCCCTTCCCAACCAAATTTCACACACCAAGTGTCCCTCTTTATTGCCTGCACTTCCTCCCTTCCAATCCCTCCTCCAGCTCCTGTCCACTCCTGCCCCTCATGGGAACAGAATGCTTATAAGAGCACCACTTTCTGAGAACACATCCCTGGTGTAAGGCTGTTACAGCACTTAAATATTGTGCAGTAGTGGTCTGTGCTGTGTCTGTCTTTTCAACAGGAGTTTGGGCGCCTTGAAGGTAAGACATAGCTTGTAGTTACTCAGTAAATATCTTTCTGTCAAATGTTAGATACCTACTCCCGGCATGGGTGCTGGCATGAATAAGTGTTAAATGAATCTCTGTTAAAGTAATGAATTAACTGGGATTGTAATCAAAAGAGAAGGGACAGGTTTGAAATGGGGTGGGGTTAATGAGTGAAATTTTAAGTATCCTGAGCTGAAGTTAGAAATGTAGGACGATATTGTATTAGAAGGCAGAAAATATAATAGCTTCAATGGGGGCATAGTAGACAATGTTAAATGCTACAGGCAACCGTATCATCTTTTTAAACTGAACACTATTAGAAGCTACTCGATTTGTCAAACAACAATCATCAATTCTTTTGGGGAGAGGGGGATGCAGTTTCACTGGAATATTATCAGGCTGAAATATGAAGCCTTACACCAGTAATTCGTAGGGTCCAGAAAATGCAAGGACCAAGCACAGTCAATTTAGGGGCATAGTCAACAGAGTGACAATGCAATAGGAACTTTTGGGAGGTGGACAATCCCATCTGCATGCTTATCATCAATTCTACTCTTTAAATTTACCCAGCCCATCTTATCCCTGTGGTTAAGGATCTCTAGAGAAAGAGAACTACAGCAATTCTGTGAGTGGATAAATCTTTCTTAAATGTAAGCTAAGCCTCTCACCCAAATGTTCTAATTCAGATGGATTCAAAATAGGAGATGACAAGTGGAGAAGATATGATAATTATAATTATGATTTTCTATCTGATTACTTTTCAAACACATTCGCATCCTAGAACTTGTCCTTTCCTAGCTCGTTTATTACAGTCTGCTCAGCTCCTTAAGATAACACAGTTTTCATTCATTTAGTCTCTACGTGGCCCTTCCTTGATTTTCCCACAAGAGTCCAGACAATGTAGTCTCAGAAATAGACAAAAACTTGTGGAGGACCTTATAGCGTCTTGCTGGGCTGGAAGCGGAGTTCCTCTCTTGGAGCCAATGTTCTCTTCCCTCCACATCGCCACTTCCCAAAACACGCTAGATACACAGTGGCCATCACGTCTGTTTTATAGGACCAAGGAAGCTGAATCCTAAAGGTGACTGAGCTTCCCTCGGATATGCAGAAAGTCCAGCACGTTCCGAATTCAGCGGCACATGGGTTTTTACGTGTCTAATATTTAATTTATGTAATTTATTTTCAATCTCTTAATTGCGATTCTTGAAAAGATGCCTGGGACGAGGCCAACAGTGGAGAAAGGAATGTCACCGGGTCAGGATCTGGAAACAATCAGTTCTGTATGGTTTTAAGGATGAAGCGCCAAGATCTCAAGGAAACTGAATTCCTGGTGAGCAGTCAAGTTCTTTAATCCGCCCCCAGCAGGATTCCGACGGCTTAAAAATCTATTTAAAAAACAAGTCAACTCCAAGCGAACCCACCACGAACTTCCTTATTGCTACAGAAAAGGCCGCTCCCGCCGCAGAGCCCTCCCGCACTCTGCGACGGCTCAGCGGCAGTGACCTGGCCCGCGCCCGCGACCTGCGCGGGGAGCGCAGAGTGCGGTGCGGGCATCACGCGTCCTCCCGGGCGGCGGGCGACGCGAGCGCCGCGGGGCGGGCCCGGGGCGCAGCCCACCGGCCGCTCCCTTCCCCCAGGCGCTTAGAGAAGGAGCGAGCGCCTTTCCCCGGGTCCTAGCCTGGCCGGAGCTACTCCCGGGTGCCCGCTGCCGTGGTGGCAGGAAGTCCCCGGGAACTACAAATCGAGGCATGCTGGGAACATTCCCCTGCTCCTCCCAGGAAATGTCCTTTGTCCAGCCCTACAGGAAGCCCCAGCGAGGAGTCAGTCGGGCAGCCAGCCAGTCGGCCAGCCAGCCAGCCAGCGAGCCAAGCCGGCCAGCGAGCGAGCCAGCCAGCGGCCGCCGCAGCCGCCGCCGCAGCGCAAGGGCAGACTCGCCGCGGTGCGGGGCTCGGGCCGGGCGCTCGGTGCCCTCGCTCCTAGCCGCGCCCGCCGCCGCGCAGGTAGGAGCGTGGCTGCGGCTGGGCTCCCCCGCAGCCTGGGATGGGACTGATCGGGACCGTGCCCGACCGCTGCGGGGATGGGGAGTGTGCCCGAGTGCGGTGGCGGAACGGCTGGGCGAAGTTGTGCCTCGTATACTGGACTGTTGTCCGCTCCTCCAGGGCGCAGCGGCCCCGGGCGCATGGGGTGTTCTCGCGCCCCCGAAGCCGGGCTGAGCTCTCTCTGGGGTCTGTGGCGAGGGGCGGGGAGGAAGAGGCGCTGCAGGAGGGAGTCGGACCGTCCCGCCGACCGCCGAAGGGGGCATCAGAGACCCTCGGAAAAACGAAGCCCAGGGAGGAGCTTGGAAGGCTGGGAGAAGGTGAAGGGCTTTGTGTGCAGCTGCGGGCTGGGACGGACTGCTCTCCCTTTGCCTCATCTGTCCGCGTCCCAGACCCACTGGGGGCTAACAGGCTGAGGGTGGGGGGCTCCGAGCAGGGGGAAGGAGAGAGGCAGCAGGTCATCTTGGGCCCTAGCTAAATTTGTTCTTACCTTTTCTCTCTCCCCTCCGTTCTAGCCGACTCAGATTAGCGGCTTGGGCTGCCATCAGACTGGGCGAATGGCACAATAAGGACGGTGGGTGGAGGGATGGGCAGCAGCTCGCCGCCCAAGAGGGGACACCGTCTAGCCTCGGTAGGCTTCCCAACCCCAAAGGTCCCTGGGCGGTGGGCGGGTGTTGGGGCAAAGCTGCAACCTGCACCCGGGGGGCACGCCGGGCATGCCGAGGCTCGGGATTGTGAGTGGAGGCGCAGGTCAGACGCGTGTTGGGAGGAGAGGGCGAGTAAGCAGCGACACAGGGGTGCCGAATGCACCTTATGGCCAGTGTACGTTATGGCCAAGCCAATCGATTACCACTTCCTCTGGGACTTTCCACGATTTTCCTTTCTCGTAACCGCCCTGCTACCCCCAGGAATGAATCACCCACCCCTCCCTACATGAGCGCTAGGCTGAATTCAATTTGATGTGGTATCCTTGCTCTTGTAGCGGGCCCATTTGTCCTCAACCTATCGGGTGACACGAATATTCCGCATCCCCCACCGAGTATCCACATCCTGCAAGACTGAGTAGTGGTAAACGCGATTGGATAATGGCTGGCAAGTTGGTGGTCTTTGAGGAGCTGTGGTAGATGAGTGGGTAGCTTTGAACACAGCCCGAGTGTGACTGTTGTGAATGAACTCACCTCGCCCAAGGAGCCTGTCTCTCCTCTTCCATGTTTTTTTGTTGCTGTTTCCAAGTGTCTACCTCCTTGTCTTAACAAGCCAACATACAGATATTATTTAATGTGGACTACTTTTTTATTTTTTTTGAGACAGGGTCTCACTATGTCGCCCAGGCTGGAGTGCAGTGGCACCATGATAGCTCACTGCAGCCTTGAACTTCTGGGCTCAAGCGATCCTCCTGCCTCAGGCTCCTGAGTAGCTGGGACTACAGGTGCCACCACACCCAGCTAATTTTTAAATTTTTTATAGAGACAGTTGTCTAGCTATGTTGCCCAGGCTGGTCTTGAACTCCCGGGCTTAAGCAATCCTCCTGCCTTGGCTCTTCAAAGTGCTGGAATTACAGGCTTTAATGGCATACATTTTAAGAGCCAAATGAGCCTTTAGAAATGCCACTTGGGTGGCAAGGCTCATGGTAAGAGGGATGCCACAGGGTACAGAGAGAGCCCTGTGCCCTGTATAAATGGCATGTAGAGGGAAACAAAACATTTTTCAGTGGCGTCTCTGGGAGAGATGAGACCTTTGAACTGAGATAAGAATGGAATGGAGAAAAAACCCAGTTGTCCAGGATGTGGGCATGTCAAAGTGAAGGGAGAAGGCTCTGTGAATTCAGAAGATTTTGACTTACAATGTATTGGCTGAGTGTGGGTGTTGGAGGTGGGGTGGGGGTTGTTGGGGGAAAGTTAATGTCAGAATTCAAGAGAGAATAAGATGGAACCAGATTGAACCAAGATCATAAATGGGGAGTCAGGCTGCCCATTACATTACACAATGGAAAACATAGATGGTCTTCAAAAAGGACTGGGATTGAGGGGTAAATAGATGCAAATGAGACAGAAAAACCAGCTGATGCAGCTGGATTGAAGTGGTAACCGGTGACCTCACCGAAGGCGGCATGACTAAGGCTGGTGGGGTTGCATCACATTTCCTCTTCCTCCCCCAGAAAACTCTTTGGATTTCCTCAGAATCTACACGTTTGCCTAATTATTAGTGTCCAGTGAAGGGAAGGAGAAAGGGTAAGGGTTGGTTATAAAGATGATAAACCAAGGCAAGAGTGAGCGTATCTGCTCATGTAGAAAGAAAAAAAAAAATGGCTGCAGCACCATTAAGAGGTCCGGAGCCTGAACCTACTCGTAGATCAGTGCCATTTGGGCTTTTCTTTGTATCTAAGATCCTGCTTCTCTTGCTCCATTCCCAACCTTTAGCGGGTTTCTTAGCACCACACGTTATGTAGTGTTAATGTAATCAACAAAGGTAACTCCTTACTTTGGCGTTTAAGACTCTTTCTGTACCTACCTCCTTTTGTCCTCCATTGGACCTGGGCCACCCTAATTTACCTACCTGTCCTTGCAGCAAACAGCTCCCCATTCGCAGAAGATGCAGCAGACATTCTTCTACCTCCGTGACTCCATCAGGTTAAACCCCGTGTCTGTTGGACATCCCTGCACCGTCCCTAATTATTTTTGTCCAAATCCCAGCCCAACTGATTTGCTCCCTTATAAATGTCTTCCCAGACTTCCAAGTCAGAATTAATTTTACCCCATGGAACTTTGCATTACTTTGATGACACCTATTTCGGTCTGTTTTGTGATATTCGTTTCCTTTTCTCCTTCAAACTGTAAACCCCTTGAGGTCAGTGACTCTCTCTACCCAGCACTTTATACCTAACAGGTGCACACAGGATGTTTGATTTGAAAAACATGAATAAAGGAAGAAATGAGTGAAAGAATGCATGCATCTTAATTCTCTTTCGTAAAAACGGGAATAGAGCCTGTGAGGATTCATAGCAATTGCGAAAGTAAAGTGTCTAGTACATGGTAGACTGACGCTTTCACTTTTGCTCCTGGATTAAGAGACCTGAAAGGGCC
>NW_012144633.1:2012874-2013935 GCF_000956105.1 Propithecus coquereli | reverse complement strand
AAATAAATAACATAAATGTCAATCGAATTTAACTAGACAGCAGCCACAACCTGAGCTAACCTGGAGTAACCGTAGGAATTTGTTTCTGTTTCCCCACTCCCTAATAGGTCTTGTGTTTGTTGATTGAATTGGTGGTTTGGTAAATATTTCTGGTCACCATTTCCTATATGGCATGTAATCTTTACAGCCTTCTTTAAGAGCATATGTTTGTTTCACAGCTTAATTCTGGACCCTTAGGAAAAGGGTTTTCTAGGCTGATGATTGTATGTAGATGAGAAGAGAAATCAAGAAATTCATGCCTTTCTTGTTGTAGTAAGAAAAGCAAAACAAAACCTTTGAAAACTGCCAGGGAATAAACTTCAGTCTGAATAGACACTCTTAATGTTAAATGCAGATTTCTCCTGTGTTTGAACGTGTTTTCTGCCCTTTGCCCACCCCAGCAACTTCTTATTTAGACTCATATAATTTCTTTACAAAGGTGGAGAATTGGTGTTTTTTCATTCATCATTTAATTTCTCTTATTGCTAGTCCCATCTTTCCTTGGGTGTCAGAGAAGCAGTTGTCCTGCCAGAGTAGGAGGGTCTAGTAGCACTTACCACACAAACACAAACAGCTCTGCGCCACCTCTGTTCTTTGCACAGCTGAATTGAGGGTTAAAAGCTTGGCGTGGAGGGAGAACTGCTACTCAGGGCCATTTGTTACAAACAAGGGGTGCTGACATTTGGCCAGGGGACGTGGAATTCTTTTTTTGAGAACGGTTTAACTTTTGAAGCTAATTGCCACTTTCTATCATGACTACTATTTAGCCGGATAATTAAGCATGTTTGGCTCCCGAAGCTGGCAGGTTATTGGATCCAGTGAGGAGAGCTAGGTTGTTTCCATGGCTCTGCCTTACCTGATGTGATCTTACCAGATTGCTGGATTTCCTAGTCTTTTTAGTTCTTTTGAGACACAGGGAGAGAAATAATCACACCTAATTTTATCCATTTCAAGAAATTTTTGAGGGGCCATCGTGTGGGGGAATCACCAAAGTGAATAAAACAAAACCTGTTCCCATAAGG
>NW_012144633.1:2010636-2012824 GCF_000956105.1 Propithecus coquereli | reverse complement strand
AAAAAAAAAAAAAAAAAAAGAAAAGACACACCAGACTTTCATCTTTCCCCAAAGACGTTGCAATTTAGTAGTCCCTCACCGATCTCTAACTGGGCAATTTTTCATGCTTCCTTTATATATGATTATAACAACAGTCACCATTTATTGAACATCTATATATCAGCTCTTAAACTAGATAATTTATGTGTGTTCCTTTTAATCTGATGATTTACATATTATTCTCTTCATCCTAAAAATGAGGAAGCCAGAGCTCAGAGCAAATTTAAGAAACTTGTCTAGAGTCCCAGATTCTGAACTAGAGATAGATTGGAATTTAGGTCTGTTGATTGCCAAGCCTGTTCAGAATTTGCTTTCCATGGGAGAAAACTGCCAGAACTCTATTTCTTCTTCCTCTGAAGTCCTCTACTTTCCAGATTTCCTGCCAGGATCACCGCTGGGCTTCTGAAATTGTCCTAATGGATCTTATTCTGAGAAGCACTGGTTTTTTGGTAAATTTGTTATTTTTGTGTCTTTAAACTCCTATGGCCATCAGTTAGAAAGACCAGGTTCAGAATACCTAATAAGAGCTTTGAGTACAGAAAGGTCTTATTTGTGTGTTTGGAATTCTTTTCTTTTTTTCTCCCAGTCTATCTGAATTCCTTCTGTTCCTTTCCCTAGGCCAAGTCTCACCTCTCCGGGTAGCCTTCCCTGACTATAGCAGGCCACCCTTAGCCTCTCCTCTAATCTGTTGCATTGTTGGAAATACCTGGGGTTCAGTGTCTCCTTAATGAAAGTACACTTGAGTGTGCCCCTACACGTGACAGGGACTGTATATCTAGAACACAAGCTGGCGTATGGTGGACTTTCAGAAACTGTGAGTTAATGATGAATTGGTAGTGACTAAAATGCAAAAATGTAGGCATGAAACGTTATTTGTATGTTGATAGTTTGCTCCTGTTGTACAAGAGGGATCAGAAGAGAGGATAATGATTTTCTTAGTTAATTTTCACCCTTTGCACGTGACTGCCAAAAGAGATAAGCACCCTTTGGGAATATAGCAGAGCAGATCTGTGTAATACTGAGTTTTGAGTTTGACTAACACCATCCCTGAATAATTGTAGAGTTTTAATAATTTTAGGAAGCATGGGTGGGTCCGTTTAGTACCTTCCCTTTTCTGTCATGCCCACCCTCTGCCAAATCTTCTAGAAAAGGCCTTTTTGCTGCATATGTGAGAAAATCGGAGGGGGTTTTCCTGACTTTGCAAGTTAGAGGGGGGAAAAGTCTTTAAGTGAGGAAGGAAGATAATTCATTTTGTTTTCACCAGAGTAGCAAGATTTGTGTGGGATATAGGTTTGAGCTTTATTGCATCATGTATTGATGGGTAATGGTAAAAAAACAGCCTCTCCTCTTTTGGTGGAAGAGGGCTTGGCCTATCACAAGATTGAATCCATCTCCTGAGGCTGATTAAACCTTCTTTTTCTTTGGCCTCAAGGCTGCACAGAACTTTGAAAGCCTTGGTATAAACACAGTGCGCTGCAGGTTGTTATAAGCACATTAATCATTTTAAAGGAGAGTAGGACAGTTCTTGGGATCCCTATGCCTATTCAGCAAGTCATGTCCTGTGCATCCACAGGCTAACAGTAGTGTTCCAACTAGGTGTGCAGGAGGGCCACATGTGATACTTCAGGTTTCTCCTTCCTGTAGAGGCTAAAGTCTGAGTCCTGTGCATGCAGCTCTAATTTGCTATGTGTGGTTCAGGAGAAAGGGCCTACTTTTATTCAGAGAGGAATTATATATATATTCCTTCTGAGAACTTTATCAGAATCTCACCATAAATTACAAAGTAGGAATTATTCCTTCTGTATTTTATTTGCTAAGAAACGTATTGCTTTGGTCTCACTGTCTCAGCACCAGGCATATTCATGTGGTTAGCACGTCTTTGACTCGATGAAGTTTAGGCAGGGCACTATAGGAGACTTTTCCAGTTGCTAATCTTTTTTCCCCCTACCTGGGAACCTTTGTGAATTTCAGAGAATCAGTTTTTCCTGCTAGTTTTTATGATCCCTCAGGCAGGTATTGACAATGATTGCTGGTAATAGTAGATGGTTTTGAAAGCTGGATTTTAAAAAAAAATTATTAGAATGTAATTTCCACAAAACAGAACCTAGAATAATGGCTAACACATGGTATGGGTTTCATAAATATTTGT
>NW_012144633.1:1999000-2008256 GCF_000956105.1 Propithecus coquereli | reverse complement strand
GAGCACTTAACAGTAAGTGCTACAAGGTAAGTTCAGTTGTTTTCCCCATTTTATAGATGAAAAAACTGAGGCTCAAAGAGGTTGAGCAAGTTGCCCCAGGTTAACAGCTAGAGACTGGATTGACACAGGTGGTCTGCTCTGGAATTTGGGCTTTTAGCCACTGCAGGTGCTGCTGCCCTCCAGGAAAGGACTGTATCACTTTTCTTGAGGAGGAACAGCATGTCAAAGGAGGGAACATCGGTGCCTTCCGGGGATTTAGCGCAACCCTTTGTGGCCGAGGGTAGCGACAGAGGTTAAGTAAGAGAAGTAAGAGAGCTTGGGCTGCATCGTGGAGGACCTGGGAGTTTGTACTTTTATAGTAGCATCACTTAGCGGTTTCTGAGCAAGAGGATAAATGAAGTGGCAACTGTTTGCAGATTGATTCGGCAGTGACATGTAGGTGCAGGTAACTAGTAAGAGTGTCTCCCGCAGTGATAGTGGCAATGGGAGAAGGAGGACAAAAGGAAAGGGAAGGCTGTGACACCTGATTTGATTGAAAGGGGTGAGGGACAGGTCAAAGTTGACTCCAGGGTTCTGAGCCTGTGAGGAAGAACAAAGGAGGCTTTAACAGCAATGGATGCTGTCTGGAGAAGCTGATTTGTTGCATTCAGAAAGAGAACTAACACTTGTTTTTTAATTTAACTCTGGCCAGATACATTACAAATGGAAATTTATTTAGTCTTTACAACAACTTTTTAAGGAAGTTTGTTTTCCTGCATTATAGACAAGGAAACTAAGATTCAAAGAGTTGAAAAAGCTGTCCCGAAGCATAGCATGTGTAAGTGCAAACTTCTTTTTGAACCCAGGTCTGTTGACTCCTTTCTTCCCTGTTGTGGCTGCGTCCTGTCCTTTGTCCCATGGGACATGCGGGCAGCACTTAAGGACTGGAAGGGGCATTCAGGCTCCTCAGTTGTGATGCTCGGGGCATCATGAGAAAAGTGGATCTGGAGTGCAGGTTAGAGGTTGAGTGAGGTTCAAAACTGTGAGGCCTCTGGACAGAGGAGATGTTTATTTAAAACGAGGCGAACACGCAAAACGATTCAGGGAGAGGGAGAAGGCAATGTCAAAAAGACCTTTGAGGGTGGACCTATTTTAGGAGTTAAGAAGAGGAGACAAGGCTGGGCGCAGTGGCTCACGCCTGTAATCCCAACACTTTGGGGGGCCAAGGTGGGAGGATCGCTTGAGGCCAGGAGTTCAAGACCAGCCTGGTCAACAGAGCGAGACTCCATCTCTAATAAAAAGGAAGAAAAAAAGAAGAGACAGGGTGGTGAGTGAAGTGTGAGAAGGATGAGTACAGTACAATATCATGGATGTCAAGCAAGGAGAGAATTTCCAAGGAGAGCATCTCAACAGGAATTCCAAGGTCATTTATGGAATTCCTATTTTATGCCAAGCACTTTACAACGTTGGTGGTGAGATCAAAAGAGAAGAAGAGACCCAATGGATTTGGAAGATAGAAAAATATTGCTGATATTGATATGGGCCTGGGTCATTAACTGAATGTGAGCGATTAATATTGTCTGCCGAGGGGGCTCACATCTAGAAGCCCAGCTTCACCCGGAAACTGGCATACGCCTGTGGTGGTGATGTTAGCTTTTACCTGGACTCACTGGCACCTGGGCCTCTTTTTTCCAATAGCTTTGTAGGATCTGTTTGGCCATAAAAGAGGGTACTGCAGGGGGAAATATAATGTAGTTTGATAACTGGTTTTAGGCATTTAAAAAAATAACACTGCAGGATGACAAATCTCTCCTTTTAATGAAAGGGTTTCATAGTTTGAATGGAAAAATGCCTCTAAAGATTCTTTGAAAATGGCATAACCAGTATTACTGAGGCTTCATGGACTTTCTTTTCTCTCTCTCTCCCCGTGACTTTTGTTTCAAATGCTATGCAAAGGACTTAAGTTTACCATAACACTCCATTAAGTCAATGTTAATTCAAACAACTGCCTTTTCCTAGCCAATAAGATGTTCTGTTTTTCTCTAGTAAAAACAGTAGATTATCCAAAATATGTTAAGTCAGATATCATTTTTGAGGATCCCATGAAGTTAAGTTTGAAGAATAATTTTCTGTGTTTTTTTAGAGGAAAAATAATTAAAATTACAATAGGAAAAAAAAATTAATAGGAATCTGGAAGAGAAGAAGAAAAATAGGAAGAAAGAAGACAACGTCAGTGTAATGCTATCACTAGAGCCAGAGCGGTAAACTCAAATACGACAGAGCGGGCTGGAAGGAATCTGGTTCATAGGACATTATACTTAGAAGGAATCCAGTAACTTAAAGGTAGTCCCAGTTCTGCGCTAACTTGCTACTTTTGTGAATTGAAACAAGGCCCTTGTCTTCTTTGGTCCTCATTTTCCTTATCTGTAAAATGAGGGATCCTTTAAAGGCATTTTCAAAAAAGTTGTGAGATTTTTCTCATCATCTGTGGATATATTTATTCTCTTCAGCCGAATTTACTTGTGGTTGTGCCGGCCCGCTTCTACACCGCCTCCCACACCGGGACTGCAAAGCTATTACAGCAGGATCAAAAAAATGGAATAGAAAAGAGGGTGAAGCTGAGACTGTTTGTAGTAAAGGGTCATGTTGGAGGAGCCAGGTCCTGATCCCGTGGTGCGCTTTTGTAGCTCGCTGGTGAGCGTGACCTGGGCCTCCCTATATTGCAGTTTTGTGTAACTCCCAGAACCCCCTTCTTTACCCGGGTATTTCCATGTTATTATTTGCAGGCAAGATGACTTTGTTAACACTTTGAAGATTTGTTAGGAATGAGTTGATGACTTTGGTCAGATTTAAATTCTTTTTCCTTCGAGAACAGAAGGATTAACTAACAAAGCATTTTGTGTACTGGGTAGGTTAGGGCTTGATTAATGTGATTTGACTCACTGCCCAAGTAAGCAGTTGATAGGAGCCGTAAACCTGGGGTCAAACTTATAAACGAGATACATTCCAGAGAGACAGTGCGTTAGAGCTTGAACAACTTACCTCCCTCTGAGTCCACCTGCCATAGAACACACAAGTGACTAGGAAGTGAAAAGCAGGTGAATTAATGATCTTGAGAGGCCCAAATTGCTGGCATGAATTAATGAAGCACCATAGGCTATTTTGGGTTGAATGACAAGGGGGCATTGGAACAGAAATTGAAATGCCACTGACTTAGGCTCATTTCTTCCCTTAACTGGTGTGTTCATGGTTAATTCACTTGAGTTTTCTGGGTCTCCGTTGCCTGACTCATCAGGAAAATAGAGACAGGTGAGATCACCAGACTGGATCAGGCAGGTTGCGTTTGCTAGGTCCCTCATTCTCCATCCCTGCTTGAAACCTACTGATACCGTACTACTGCCTACTTTTGGATTTACTGCCATTATCATCTCTACCAGTTCTCCAGAAGATCTTGTGGCACGGAGTGGTGAATTTGCTCTTGTCCCCATTCCTCAAAACCACTCTGGATGATTTCTGAAATGTTACGATAAGGAATGTATCATGAGTCCTTTGTAGTAGTTTATAACAGTGTTTTTGTTTGTTTTGTTTGTGTTCCATGGATTCCTTTCAGAGTCCAAGGAAAAGCTATGGGCCTTCTCATCAAAAGAGAGTGTCTACAGACTCATTTACATAAGGTTTCAGGGGGTCCATGGGCTCTGAAGGCCTCAGGCTGAGAATCCATGCTCAAGAATGATACCATTATTCTATTTACCAGCTTGTATAATGCTGTTATTCTCTTCCAGAAATGCTAGGATCTAGAGGTAAGGAACCCAAACGGACTGAGTCTGATGAGTGACTTAGTAAGACGACGCCCTGGTCATGTACACCCTCCTCTTGAGACAGATGCATCACTTCCTGGAGGAAAGCTGTCCTGTGACCAGCTCTGTGCACCATAGGCTTACTGTGTCCCATTGGTTGGAATGGAAAATATCCATGAGCTTTTGGTTTCTAACATAAAGTGGGAACATGATATCTTCTAGCTGTGCTCTTCATAGTGTGCTGTGAATAAATTTGGATGGCATCCTCAGAGTTTCTCACTATCTGAGAACACCATCTAAATTTAAAAGTTCTCAGTTTGGGCTAGTAAAGTAATTCTGTTCCTGTCAGAGTTCATCTCATGGAGATCACCGTAAGTCACTATTATATTATCTTCCTTTTCATCTATACACTCTTACATTTTTTATCCCCTTAGAAGATAATTCTGGGGAAGACTAATTATTGATGTACTTAATCTGTTGGACACGCACATCATTTCATCAGTTCGATTGTCCTCGGGATAAAACATTCCCCTTGCAGAGTAGTCACAACTAGGACCCCTAACCCAGTTTATTTCTTCTTGGTTTTGAGTGTAGAGTTGGTGAATTAATGGTAGAAATAAACAAGCTCTGGCGAGCAGCATCCTTTTTTTAGTCCTTTGGAAATATAAAAGTAGATGGAAGTGGAAACAGGATTCTGATTCTATTTTGGACATAACAGCTATTCCTCTATCTCATAAAAAGAAAAAAAAAATACTAAAAGCATCAAACTTAAGTTTCTTTCCTTTAGTCTCTTTACTAAACTGTCCCTTACCCCAATTCCCATGCACTCTGTTCAGTATTAAGTATAGTAACCACTCCGGATTTGGCATGATCTGTAGAAAACATTTCCTTTTATGGAAATCATTGATATTTTATTATGTTCTGCTCAGAATTTAAATGAATATATCAACCCCAAATTTCAGAAAAAAAAATTTGTTTTCCATTTTAAAACTTTTTATTAGTAAGTTTCCTAGTAAATATAAAAGTAGATAAGAGTAGTATAATAAACCTAGATATACCACCACCCAAGTTCAACGGTAGTTAATATATGACCAATTCTGTTTCATTTGCACCCCAGCCCATTTTCCTTTGCCCTGGAATTATGTTGAAGCAAATTCCAGACATATCATTTCACCTGTAAATATTTCATTATATATCTCTTAAAGATAAAAGAATTTTTGTACACTTAATCTCAATACATTTAAAAATTAACAGTTACTTAATATCAAATATCTAATCAGCATTCACAATTCCCCAATTACCTTATAATTTGTTTCTGCAGTTTTTCAATTTGAGTGGAGATTCAAACAAGGTCTATACATCAAGGTTGGCTGAGACATTGCTTAAGTATTTTGACCTATTGGTTTTCCTCCTTTCTGTTTTTTTCTTGCCATTTTTTGTCATCGTTGTGTCCTTGTTGAAACTGGATCACGTGTCTTATATAGTTTCTGATGATCTGGGTTTTGCTGATAATCTGTTATTTTCAAGAGTAACAAAAGTATGTAATTTTTTAAAAAGTGTTTTTAAGTGTATGCAAATGTTTCATTTTATGCTGAAAACAATCTAGCTGTGGAGTTTAAAGCTTAATTAGGCAGGAAAATTCAGGCATCCGGTGACTTCTTCACATTTTTATTCCTGCTTTTTCTTTGTTGAAAGATATCTTGGCAGATTATGTGCAGAGGTGTCACTTACCCACTGCTGAAATGTACTGGGCTGGAACACGCCAGTCATTCTTCATCAACAACACCAAACAGTTATTTTGGGCAGAGAATTGGAAGGGCAGTTTTTCCTGTTGAATCTGCACTGGGAAGCTGAGACCATTGAATGTATGCCTCAGATCTTTTGGCCCCAACACCCTTCTCTCCTTATTTGCTATGAGGAACATTCTCTTGAGGACTGTTCATGCCAGTGGAAATGTGATCACAGAATCATCGGGGTTGGAAAAGACCTACTGAGGTCACCTGGCCTCATCTGGCAACCGTAGCACAAGATTCCAGCATCAATTCTCCCAGAACTAGCCTGTTAACAACTCCCATATCAACCCCTTGTGCAGTCAAAGTCTGTTTTCTCTTTTGTCCTTCAGTGAAATATATTATTAAATTGCATCTCTTTCTGCTGTAAGAGTGTGTGCCCATGCACACATGTGTCTGTGTATTATAGATCTTTTTTTTCTTTTTTCTTTTGAGACAGAGTCTCACTGTGTTGCCTGGGATGGAGTGCCATGGCGTCATCCTAGCTCACAGCAACCTCAGACTCCTGGGCTCAAGCGATCCTTCTGCCTCAGCCTCCCTAGTAGCTGGGACTACAGGCATGCGCCACCATGCCCAGCTAATTTTTTCTATATATTTTTAGTTGTCCGATTAATTTCTTTCTATTTTTAGTAGAGACGGGGTCTCGCTCTTGCTCAGGCTGGTCTCGAACTCCTGAGCTCAAACAATCCGCCCGCCTCGGCCTCCCAGAGAGCTAGGATTACAGGCGTGAGCCACCGCGCCCGGCCTATAGATCTTTAATTGAGATTAATCTTGATTCTTCCCTGCTGTCCTCTGTAGCACATACACTCTGAGACTTCATTCAACTGTATATAGTAATAGTTTTCATGAAAAATAAGATGTTTTTATGGGTAAATTTTGAAGCATGATGGAATTATTACAGACTATGCTTTTGAGCTACAGTATTTATGGTGATTAATTTTATGTGTCAACTTGGCTGGGCCACATAAGACCAAGATGTGCAGTCAAACACTGGTCTGGGTGTTTCTGTGAGGGTGTTTTGAGATGAGGTTAACATTTAAATCAGTGCACTTTGAGTCGATTGCCCTTCATAACATGGGTGGGCCTCATCCAATCAGTTGAAGGCCTCAATAGAACAAAAATAGATTTCCGGAGCAAGGAGGAATGTTCTAGCAGATAGCTTTTAGCCAAGAACTGCATCTGCTCTCCTGTTGGCCTTTGTACAAGAACCTCAGCATTCGCTCTCCTGGGTCTCCAGCTTGTCAGCCCACCCTGTAAATTTTGGACTGGCCAGCCTCCATAATTGCATGAGCCAATTCTTTATGATAAACCTCTTTCTATATATAGACACATCCTGTTGGTTCTGTTTCTCTGGAGAATCCTCACTAATACAGTGTGCATAAAAGACAAGTAAGTATATGTCCTAGATTTATCTGACTGTCTGTTTTTGAAGTGGTGCTTTATATTAAAGAGAAAGGTCATTGGAGAGTCCATTAGACAATTGAGATTCTGGCCACAACTCTTTTAACAACTACCTTTCTAACCTGGTCACTTTTGTTCTCTCAGCCTCAGTTTCTTCTCTGTAAAAAGAGTTTGAACTAAGGAATTTTCAAGGTCTGTGATTCCATGACACATAAATGTTGAACATTTGAGATAGCTGCTGAGAAGGTATCTAAAGATAATTCTTCTGAGGAGTGCCCAGGGTTCACTGAGGGTGTATAAAGGTAGTGGCGGTGGTACAATGAATGCCAAGCAGGGGACAAAAAAGTCATGAACAGAAGGATTTCCTGTGTATCAGGTAGAATATTCTAATCTGTTAAATATAAAACATGGGCAAGTAAATGCCTGCATGAAAACCTTTAGCGTTTGTGACTTCTCATTTGAGGGCAGATAGTCTGACTTTGAGGGCCCTTCACACCTGTCTCTGCACTGCACTAATTCTTGGCATTGTGAGGAGCTGAGGCCCTCAGGCCTAACTGAGGGGCCCTAGCCCAATAGATGGACAGGGAATGCCTGGCCTGACCCCAGGGGCATTCGTGCTATTCTTGACCACAGAGACTAGAGGGAATCTCAGATCAGCACTGACCCATGGGGCTGTATATTGATTTCTCTATTGCCTTGGTTTTGAGCCTCCTTTTTTTTTCAACTTGGGCTTCCCTCTCCAGGTTAAAAAAAAAAAAAAAAGCAGTAATCACAAGGCAGAAACCATATTATTTTAGCTTCTCCTGTCTGGAGAATGGTCAACACTTAGCCGCAGAAATCTTTTGGCTTTCCCTGTCTGGAATTAATGTTCCCCTCATGCATTAGTCTGCCACGTGAGCAGCTGGCACTTTGGGTGGGACAGTCTGGGTTGGGGTTGGGAAGGCCAGCTGAGGGGAAGGACTCATTCTGTGTAAGGCGCTTATTCCTTGCTCACTAGAGGCATGCCCTGCAAATATGGGGCTGTGGCTTTCTTCGCCCTTTGGGTTCTTTCTGACCATAAACTCACCAGTGAGGAGGCAGGGTCCTGGATGGTCACATCCCCTAGAGGCTAGTTGACTGTTTACCCTGGTTGGTGCTGAAGTCAGACAAATGATTAACCCCTGGAAGCCCTGGTTAGACCCCAGTTGCGGTCATGAGTTCAGCCTTTTGAACCGCAGGCTGGAATTGTTTTTCCAGCATTCTACCCAATCGGGTGTCCCTGCCTGGACTCTGCTATGGAAACTCTCCCTTGGGAGAGAGTGGTGGGCAGTGGGGCGTGGGAAGAGGAGGGAGGAAGAAGCCTCCATCTGTTGCTGGCTGGCCCGGCGTCTCCTCTGAGGAGGTAAGGAAGGGACCCGCGAGATGAGTGGGCGACAGGAAAGGTGCTGCAGTCTGGAGGAGGCTGAGTGGGAGCCCCTCCTGGCCCGCCGCCCGCCCGGCTGGCTGCTTCCTTCCCCTGACATGACAGCCCAGCCGGCCTGGCTGCCGGCCACCTGGCAGTGGCGGCGGCACATGACCGCCCCCGCCCGCCTCGCCCGGGGCAGCGCGGGGCGGGGCGGGGGGCAGAGGTGCGCTCTCAGGCCGGCCCTCTCCCTCTGCCCGAGGCTGCCAGGTGCGCCCGTGTCCCCTCCCTTCGCGCCAAACGCTCTTCCCAGTCCACACGCTCTCGCCAGCCACCCCCTTCCCGAGGGGCCGGGCCCAGGGGGAGAAAGCGATGGCCTGGAGCCGGCGGCGTGGACTCCGGGTTGAGTCCTGACTCCACGCCCCGTGGGGCTCAGCTTTGCCGAGTCTCAGTGTTCTTCCCACGTAAAACGGGTCACCCCAGTTTACCTCGCAGAGTTACCGGAGTCAAAGGAGAGAGACCTGCTAAGGTGCAGTGTAACCTGCGCGGGTTCCAGCCCGCCCCGCCAGGGCCCTCCAGGCCAGGAGGCCGGCAGCGGGGGTCCCCTGCGCAGGTCGCTGCCCGAGGAAAGCGGCGCTCAGCCACTGCTTTGTCTTTTGGAGGCTGGGAGACTTGGTGCCACTTCTGGCTTTGGTTTCCCCGTGAAATCCAGGAAGGCGGGGAAGCCGTGTGCGCCCCTCCGCTGCAACCCTTTCGCAGGACGTTAGGTTAAATCCACAGCGTGGTCGACCTCTTGTTCAAAAGGGACAGGTTTTGCAGGTAGCCCCAGAGGGACCCCTGGGAGAGTGTGCCCTTGAATCCGAGTTAAATTCTAGCTCTGGCTCTGCTACTAGCTTCACTTACCCTTC
>NW_012144633.1:1995932-1997021 GCF_000956105.1 Propithecus coquereli | reverse complement strand
TTAAAAATTAACAGTTACTTAATATCAAATATCTAATCAGCATTCACAATTCCCCAATTACCTTATAATTTGTTTCTGCAGTTTTTCAATTTGAGTGGAGATTCAAACAAGGTCTATACATCAAGGTTGGCTGAGACATTGCTTAAGTATTTTGACCTATTGGTTTTCCTCCTTTCTGTTTTTTTCTTGCCATTTTTTGTCATCGTTGTGTCCTTGTTGAAACTGGATCACGTGTCTTATATAGTTTCTGATGATCTGGGTTTTGCTGATAATCTGTTATTTTCAAGAGTAACAAAAGTATGTAATTTTTTAAAAAGTGTTTTTAAGTGTATGCAAATGTTTCATTTTATGCTGAAAACAATCTAGCTGTGGAGTTTAAAGCTTAATTAGGCAGGAAAATTCAGGCATCCGGTGACTTCTTCACATTTTTATTCCTGCTTTTTCTTTGTTGAAAGATATCTTGGCAGATTATGTGCAGAGGTGTCACTTACCCACTGCTGAAATGTACTGGGCTGGAACACGCCAGTCATTCTTCATCAACAACACCAAACAGTTATTTTGGGCAGAGAATTGGAAGGGCAGTTTTTCCTGTTGAATCTGCACTGGGAAGCTGAGACCATTGAATGTATGCCTCAGATCTTTTGGCCCCAACACCCTTCTCTCCTTATTTGCTATGAGGAACATTCTCTTGAGGACTGTTCATGCCAGTGGAAATGTGATCACAGAATCATCGGGGTTGGAAAAGACCTACTGAGGTCACCTGGCCTCATCTGGCAACCGTAGCACAAGATTCCAGCATCAATTCTCCCAGAACTAGCCTGTTAACAACTCCCATATCAACCCCTTGTGCAGTCAAAGTCTGTTTTCTCTTTTGTCCTTCAGTGAAATATATTATTAAATTGCATCTCTTTCTGCTGTAAGAGTGTGTGCCCATGCACACATGTGTCTGTGTATTATAGATCTTTTTTTTCTTTTTTCTTTTGAGACAGAGTCTCACTGTGTTGCCTGGGATGGAGTGCCATGGCGTCATCCTAGCTCACAGCAACCTCAGACTCCTGGGCTCAAGCGATCCTTCTGCCTCAGCCTCCC